>NW_019154091.1:39010833-39070131 GCF_002288905.1 Enhydra lutris kenyoni
AGAAACAAGAGGTAATTCCTGCCTGTTCCTTTCCCCACATATCCAAGTATCAAAACCACACTTCCTCCTGGATAACCCAAGAATCACCTTTTGTTCCTTAAAAATGCAAGATCCCCAAGAAGAGCCCTGTTAAATGTCCATTCAGCAAACAACTCTAAGTTTACTAAAGCTTACACTGGAAACAAGAACCTCAAAAGTGAACTTTGATGGCAGAAAGCTGCTTTTTTAAAAAAATGGGTTCTAAGCTTTAAATGCAGGCTGAGTTTTCTTACTTACTCTGTAACATGTGCCATAGTAAATTTAAACTTTTACAGGTCTGAGTCAATAGAATAAAACGTGCCTGTCTTATGTATGTCTGTTGGGTAAGCCCTCAGGAGAACTGTGAAAGAAGGTACCTGGTCAGTTCTTCATTGTTTATGGCTCTCCTATCTCCTCCCACCCCAAACCTCATTAGCCATTTGTTGCTTTTTCAATGCTCAAACTTTACCCAGATCTCTCCCCCTCTTATAACACCTATCCTTCAAAACCATGTATTTCTCTTTTCTCCCACTGCTCAACCCCATGTTAAACTAACCTTTAAGAAGCCTGGGAGAGAGAAAAGAAAGAAACACATTCATACTAAAGTGTAAATAACTAAGAGTGATGCTTTGCAAGCCACCTCTCATGAAGAGTGCTTCAGTTTTAAACAGTTGCTTACAGGCCAAATATTTATCCTATTATTTCCTCAAATAAGGGTTCACTTGGTTCTTTCCTACTGGATGAGGTATACACTTGGCTTAGGAATAGCCACAGCATTTAAGTAGAAATGGAGGTTAGGACAACATTAAGAAAAGCTGTTGTTGAGTTGGAGAGACGTTCTCTATGTTGCTGAAGGGGAAGGAGTATGGGAAAGTTTGAACACGGAAGGTTTTGGTTCCCTGAGGTTCATTTTCTCTTCCTTATTTTTATGCTGATTAGAGCTTTCCCCCCCCCCCCCCCCGCCCTTCCTTTTTGACAGACTTGTTTCAGTCCTTCTCTGGCCTTATTTATTTATTTATTTTGCTCCTGCTGACAAGCTGGAGGCTGAATTATGTTATGTGCTCACTCTTAAAATGTTCCTTTAGGCTCTTGCCCCTAAGGTCTCTGGCCAATGCAGAGAGTCAAGAGGTACTGTGCTGTATGCAAATACAGGCATATTTGTCCGTGTAGGCCAAAGGAGGGGAGGCATTCTGCTAAACGCCCGAAGAACAGAAAGAAACTTCTGCAGTGGAATATCTGATAGCCTCATGAAAAGAAGCTCAACTTTTCAGAAACAAACAGTACAGAGGAATACTTATCTATAAAATAAGTTGGAGAGAAAAAAAATCCGCACACAAAACAGGACTAATACTTGAGCAGTGAGTTCACCTCAAGCATTTCATGAATTTCACATGACCCGCCCACTTTCTCTCTGTACCTCTGCGGATTACCATATCAGCCGTAATAATACTCTGTTGTTCCGGCGCCAGATTTACATATCAACGTAGCCATGGCATTCCGGAATGTAGAATATCGTACTGTTCCCCTTGTTTGTGGTTTCTGTAACAAGGTTAATTTTTTGTTCCCTTGCCTTCTTCACTTAATCGCATGCCACCCCCTATCTCTCTTCAATCAGGGGTTTGTTTTTCCCTTCGAATAGCTATCCTCCCATCCTCTCTCAGCCTGTGTGTCATAATTTGAGCTACCCACAAATTCACTGTACAACCGCGCCGCCTTTTAAAATCTTTAGCACTCACTTGGCCACAGATGATGATCAGCTCTCAGAAAACTCAAGGCAGAGACAGAGAAGTCACCATAGGTCACTTATGGGCTGACCCGGGGGTACATTCTTCCCCAAACGTATGGTGCGTGTTAGGGTGGGTCAGAAGTTACCATGGTAGATTTCATGGTCATGTTTGTTTTCTTTCTTGGTAGGCTTTGTTTTTAATTATTGCTAGTTCGAGAAGGGAGATGGGTCTAACCAAAATCTCTGGGCCAGGACTGAGTGAAACGATTTTCATTTCCAAGGAAAGTTTGGAAAGGGCTGGGTAATTTTTAAATTCTTAGACTCGTGTGTCAAACTTAGTGGGAAGCCAGCTGGAGCCTAACAAGTTATTTTAATGAGCTTCCTTTCTCTCTGATGTTCCCCAGGGGATATGTGCCAAGCAGACCCATGTGGCCTGGGGAGTAACATGATCATCTTGGCTCTGTTTAGACACCTGTGCTCTTTCAGCCCTAGTGGTAAGGGGAACAGGAGAGAGACATGAGGGCATGGAAGGCATGCAGACCTAGTGGGAGTGGGTGTGTGCCATGCTGCTTAGGAATTCACTACCAGAAACTCCACAGCAGCAGCAGAGGCTCGATGCTTCGTAGGCCAACAGTGTCTCTACGTGGGGTGTCTGGGAGTATATGAAACGTGTTTGTGTGTGTTGGGGAGGGAGGAGAAAGGAGTGGAGGGAGGAGAAAATTATATGCATTTTTAGAAGGAATTGCATGCCTGGGAGTTTCCTTTGGAGAAGGAGGAAAAGATTGAAGATGATGAATATAAAGCACGCTCAGCACCCTGAGAAAATATTCTTCTTCTAAACTTCTGCCTACTCCTTAAAAATAAAAAAGTATGTTTGCTGTGTTCGCTTTACCTTTCCAGGGATCAGTGTGATGCTTGGCACTCCCTACCCACTCTGGACAATCTAGCACATGAGTATTAAGTTTGGTCTGTATCATTTTCACCAGATGCCTTGTTTGGTGCTTGTCCATAGTCTCCTGTATGTGTGAATTTCTTCTTCTTGGATTATAAAGTCCTCAAGGATTTATACTTACAGAAACTAATGCTCTCTCTTGTTCTTCCTCACCTCTACCAATTCTGGATACTTCTCAGCAAATGTTTAACATATGACTGACTATGCAATACTTCTTCATAAGATCCTCTGTCCTTAACAAAGTCTTATTTTATGATGTGATTAAGGTTTATTTTTACAAATGAAATCTAAAAAATACTTAAAAGTAGTTCCACACTTCTTAAAGGGAGCATATTTATAATTCTTAAATTTAAATTTCTATTTTAAGGGGTACCTGGGTGGCTCAGTCTGTTTTGGCTCAGGTCAGGATCCTGGCATCCTGGGATCCAGTGGGGAGTCTGCTTCTCCCTCTGCCCCTCTCCCTGCTCATCCCTCTCTCTCTTGTTCTGCACTCTCTCTAATAAATAAAAAAAAAATTTTTTTAATTAAAAAATGAATTTCTGTTTTAGTTATATATAATATTTTAAATGTACAGAAATACAAAGACAATAATACAACTCCATTTCCAAAGTTAACATGTTTGTTTCATCTCTTTAAAAATTAAGTATAAATTTTTTAAAATGTAAAAAAATAAATAAATAAAAATTAAATATACACCTAACCACTCTTCACCCCAAGCCCCTCCCTCCCTCCCTTAAGAAAACCTCTCTCTTGAAACTGGTGTACATTCTTTCCTGCATGTTTTTAGATTTCTACTACTTGGTTCAAAAGGTCTTAGTTCTCCTTCCTGGGGGGGGTGGCTGGTGACTGAGTCTTCAAACCTCTCACACACAGCTTCTGTGGAAGGATGGAGTGGATAAGTGCCATTATAGAGATGTGCTTTTGTCAGCTGGGATGCAGGAAGGGAGAGTGGTAGAGAATTAACCCAGGGGAAAAGCAGTTCCACCTCAGAGAAGAGGACTTACTGACCAGGGCATAACTAGGGAAGCAGAACTGACACCAGGCTGGACACAGTAGAAAGAAGCTAGAAGGGGGAGGAAAACAGCCCCTGGAGGTGTAGAACAAAAAGGGTATTAGGGGAGGCAGAGGAAGAGAGCTCCCATGAGCACACACTTTTGCTCCTCTGATCATCAGAAAGGATGTGGCTAGGTGTCCCCGAGACCTCTGTGAATGCAGTTTTGGGGTTACAGGTGTGCCCCTAGGTGGGCCCAACTGCTGAAACCCCAGCATGCCAGACCCATTACCAGCCACAAGACCTGGCTACGTGGCTTTTACTTGGAGGAAGTAACCTGCTTTAGTTCCTCTAAAGCATTATACAGATCAGTCGGAGATGATTCAACTTTCCTGTTACAGGCATACCTCGGAGATATTATGGGTTCCGTTCTCAGACCACTACAATAAAACAAGTCAAATGAATTTTTTGGTTTCCAAGTGCATGTAAAAGTTATGTTTATACCATATTACAGTCTATTAAGTGTGCAAAGCATTATTTCTTTAAAACAAAAGTGTACATCCTTAATGAGAAAATCTTTATGCCTAAAAAATGCTAACCATCATCTGAGCTTTCAACAAGTCATAATCACTAATCACATATCACTGTACCAAACATAATAATGATGAAAAAGTTTGAAATACGGTGAGAATTGGGGCACCTGTGTGGCTCAGTTGGTTAAGGGACTGACTCTTGATTTCAGCTCAAGTCATGATCTCAGGGTCATGAGAGCAAGCCCCACCACAGACTCCGTGCTCAGTGGAGGAGGTCTGCTTCTCTCCCTTCCCTTCTCTCTCTGCCCCTCCTCCCTGCTCTCTTTTTCTCTCTCAAATAAATAAATCTTAAATATATATATATAATTAAAAATATATAAATATATATATGTGTGTATATATATATATATATATATATATATATATATATATATATAGTGAGAATTACTAAAATGTGACACAGAGACACAAAGTGAGAAAATGCTATTGGGAAATGTCATCAATAGACTTGCTCAAGGCAGGGTTGCCACAAACCTTCCATTTGTAAAAAGCACAATAAAGCGAAGTACAGCAAAACAAGGTATGCCCCTATTACCCTTCCTCAATTTGGAGTTAAAAGATAAAATAGAAGGCACCCAGTTAAATTTGATTTTCAGATAAACAACATATACTTTTTTTTTATAGTAAAAGTAAATATTGTATGGGACATACTTTTACTAACAAGTTATTTGTTTATCCTAAAACCAGTTGTGAGTGTTCTGTATATTTACTGCTAAATCTGGCAACTCTACCTCCATTGAATTCCGGAAGGGTTTTAGTAGTCTTTGAAAAAGACTGGGTCAAAGAGTCCTCCAGAATAACATTAAGGAACATGAATGAACCTTTATCAAATGCTCAGTGGTTTAATTTAGGCTAAAACAACAAAAAACAGCAATATGCAAAGACCATCTTATTTTTTTATGGTTTTATTGATATAAGTCACATACTGTAAAATTCATTTTTTCATTTTTTAAAGATTTTAAAAATTTTATTTACGAGAGAGAGAGAGAAGTAGAGAGAAAGAGAGATTATGAGCAGGTGGGGAAGGGTAGAGAGAGTAGGCTCTTTGTTGAGGTAGGGAGCCCGAGGTGGGACTTGATCCCAGGACTCTGGGATCATGACCCACTCTGAAGGCAGATGCTTAACCAACCAAGCCACCCAGGTGCCCCGAGATTCACTATTTCTTTTAAAATTTTTAGTTAATGTATTAACTGTATTTGGCTGCAAATATATCTTTAACTCATAACTCCAGATCAAGAGTCCCATGTTCTACTCACTTAGCCAGACAGGCACCCTTAATTTTTTAACATTTCAGCACCTCAAAAAAAGAAAACCAGGGTCCATTAATAATCCCTCCCCATTCCTGTCTCACTTCCTCGCCGTTCCCAACCGAACCCCCTGTCAACCACTTGTTAACTTTTTTCTTTCAATTACCTGTTCTGGACCTTCCATTATAAATGGAATCTACAAAATGAGGCTCTTAATTTTGTATGTTGTCAAGGCTCATCCATTCTGTAGCATCTATTAGTACTTTATATCAACAACATTCCTCTGCACATACATACCACATTTATCCTATCCATTCATCCACTGATGGGACATTTGGGTTGTTTCCACTTTTTGACTATTATGAATAATGCTTCTAGGAAAGAACATCCTTGTACAGGTTTTCACATGGAAGTGTGTTTTCATTTCTTTGGAATTGTTGGCGATATGGTAACTTTATGTCTACTATTGTAAGAACTGCCCAACTGTTTCTCAAAACAGCTGCAGCATTCTTAGTTTTCTTTTCTTTCTTTCTTAATTTTTTTTCCCCTTTGGTCTGTGTGTGTAATAAAGAATCTTCAGAGTTTCCTCGGTGTCCCGGAGGAGTGCCTGCTCCCAGGGCTCCTCCTTGGGGCGGGCTTCTGTGGGGCCCCAAAGTCATCCCACCAGTGCCCAGAGCGCTGGAAGTCCAAGATACCGCTCTGCTGGAAACGTAGTCTGGCCTCCTGACTGGCTCCTCCCCCGCAGCGCTCGCTGGCAGGAGGAAAACAGACGCCTTGCTGAGGGTATGTGGACATTGTAGTTTTCTTCCTAGTCAGCCCTGCAGCTAGTGCGTTAGGGAAAACTACAATCCCCAGAATGCGCCCCGAATACGGCACCCGAAGAGGCCATTCCGCGTGCAGTGCTCCCGCCCACCCTCCCGTCCGGGCCGCTCTCCAGGGCGTCTGTAAACACACCCCGAGACTGTCATGGAGGGGGAGGAGGAGGGGGCGGCGGCGAAAGGAGGCGTTTTGGGCCGCCTCCAGGGTCCGCTCTGTCATTCCTGAACTGGTCCCTCGTCCCCGTGACTGTGGCATCAGGGAATCGAACTATTAGGCGAAAGGAGGAGACAGTCAGAACCATATCCCCTTCTTCCCCCGGGGCGGGGGCCGGGCCGGGCCAGGCCGGCTGAGCCGGGGGAGGGCAGTGGGAGGGAGCGCCTGGCCAGGCCGGCCTGTCCGCCGAGATGGATGACAGTAAGGTAAGTCCTGTGGTTTGCACGCGCAGCTGCTGCCGCCGCCGCCGCCTGCTTGTCGCTAAGTGCTAGACCCGCCGCTGAACCTCAGCCTGGTAGCCACGCCAACACCCAGGAAACACCTGCCATAGACATCCCTGCGCCTCCAGTTATTACCCCATGGTGCCCAGCCAGGAATTCAGGGAACAGGGGGCTGCGTCTTTCCAGAAAGAGCTCTCTCCTCTGGGAATTTTTCACTCCCAGGACAAGCCTGTTTGTCAGCTTTTCCAGGTAGTGCAAAGCCTAGTCCTTAACTTGCCTAGCAAAATAAGTGAAGAAACCACGGTACTTTTTCTTTTTTGCCTTCCCCTGCCCCCCCCCTCCCAGACTTTCTCCAGTTTGGAGACCTTAATTAGGGCGCCCTGAACCAGCCCTATTCCCCTTGAAGGTTCCCCTTTCTTCTCTCAGGCTCCCTTACTCAATGCCCCATTCATATAATCAGTTCACTCCCCCTCTGAGATATTTTCCTGTGGTTGGTTGGAACACTCTGCTAAGCTCCTGTTGCTATTCGTCCAGAATCTAACCTCCTGTAGAAAGCCTTCTCTAAGAGAAATAGTGAATTCGTTCTTGTTAATCTATCTTAATATCCTACCACCTTTTGCCATCCAAATCAGTTATCCCTATGAATCTAACAGACATTGTTCATAATTGGCTAATTCATAGAGTGTATGTATAACCTATTTCTGTCTTTATGTCTATCCACATTAATGTTGTCTAGTTTTAGCTCATGAAGATAGGGATGAGGTCAGCTTATTGATGTTTTAGAATGTTTAGGAAATTGGACTTTTTTTTTTAAGGAGTCAGACTAATAGACTTTGGCAATTTTGAAGTAGAAATCATTCCTTCTTTATGCCTTTAAGAGGTCTTACTTTCCACAATTCTTTTGGCATACTGCTCATGCTAGCTTTTTCCTTCGTTTGGGTGCCCTTTCACCCTCCACCAAACCAGTAATACTCTGCTGCTGTCACTTTTTTGTTTCACTCATCCTTAGAGTGAAAAGATTTCTAGATTCTCCATGCTGCTTGGGTTATTCTACATTATCTCCTCTTCCTGTTCTCACAGAAGGCTCTGAGCAAAGTGGTAGGCAGAAGGGAAAGCCCATCGCAGTACTTTGGAATTGAGACTCACCTGGAGAAAGTTTTCTTGTGAAGTAGCAAACCCTAACAGGAAGCGGTGTTTCTGAGACAGAAAGGGGGAGTTCTGAAAGTTTTCCAGAAACATCAGAAAATAATTTTTCCATGAAAGTCTTGCTAGCTCGATTGCTTAGTATTAATTTTGAAAGAAAATCTGAATACTATATCCACTACCTTTTTCAGAATAATGTTATGGCTCTTTAAGATGCTAAAATAACATTGTTTTTTAATTTCCTTAATTTGAAGCTCTCACAGTATATTCTATAAAATTTTTAGTTTCCTTTTCAGACTTTTGAAACATTTAATAACTTTCTCAAAGTCTTCACTAGTCTCAAGTCCAAGAAAAATACATAGGATTTGGAGTTATTTTACTTAGCTATAAAATCACATAGGAGCTATTTCTAAAACTAGCAAACTGTAGGAGGGTATAAAATTTTATTGTTTTCCCTAAAAGAGTGAAGTTAAATCTGGGGGGTAGAAAGCAAAATGAACTCAGTTCTCATTCTTTTTAGTTCATTGTTTTTAGAAACCAGCAGTTTCTTAAATCTTTAATGATTATGGAAAAGAAAATCTACTCCACATGTCTGTGGATGGATAGTGCCTCTGCGAATGCACTACTTTCACTTTGAATACACGTCGTAGTTGTGGATGAGTAATATTTAAATGCCGTGTACAGCAAGATCAGACTGCTCTTCCAGCAGTCAGGCAGTATGAAGCAGCCCTGAAGTCTTTTGCATCTCCCAGCCTGGCCTTTCTCTTTGCTCTAGTTGTTACAGTCCCACAGAATTATATTGTCCTCCTAGCATAGATACACATACACACAAAACACATTTTCTCCTCACATTATGTATCGGCGATAGAGTCTCAGGTTCCATTTTCTCCTGTATAAGGGGAGGTGAGTGTTGGGGCTTGGAATAATGGTGGTTGTGCATAAAGTATGATGAGAGAGCATAAAGGCTGACAAACTGGCTGACAGCAAAGCCAGGGGAATAGGAAGAGGATGAAGAGGGCAGGAGTAGCAGTTGTAGAGGGATAGTATTTGAATCAGCAGGTCAGGGAAACAGGCGATGATGATGTGAGGACTTCCCTATATAAAGATTCTGTATTCTGAGTTGGGTTTTTAAAAATAATTTTTTAAAAGATTTTATTGTTTATTTGACAGAGGGAGAGAGCACTAGAGGGGGGTGGGTTGGAGGGAGAAGCAGACTTCCTGCTGAATAGGGAGCCCCACAAGGGGTGGGGCTTGATCCCAGTGCCTGGAGATGAGGACCTGAGTTGAAGGTAGATGCTTAACTGACTGGGCGCCCCTTCTGAGTTCTTTTCAGCAGTGGTGATGAGTGAGTTTGCCAGGAGCTCTCCACATTCTGTCACCTACCTTTCTGGAGTCAGAGTAGGATAGATCTGAATGGGAATGCACCTTTACCTTTCTACCATCTAGCAATGTGCCTGATACAGCATCGAATACTCACTAATAGTGATTGGGTTGGAACAGAGTGGCATTAAGGAGATTGCCCTGAGGGCGCCTGGGTGGCTCAGTGGGTTAAGCCTCTGCCTTCAGCTCGGGTCATGATCTCGGGGTCCTGGGATGGAGTCCTGCATCAGGCTCTCTGCTTGGCAGGGAGCCTGCTTCCTCCTCCCTCTCTCTCTCTCTCTCTCTCTCTCTGCCTACTTGTGATCTCTCTCTGTCAAATAAATAAATAAAATCTTTTTTAAAAAAGAAGATTGCCCTATGTGCCTGGGCTTTATGAATCAGTATGCTCCATTGAGCCACCCAGGCAGAATATATACAGTCAATGGCAAATGGCAAAAATAAAGCAAGAGGTAGATGGGCACCTAAAAGTGGGGGCTTGGGAAAGTGCTAAGCAGCAGAGCTCAAACACTGACTGAGTAGATCTCTACTAATTGGGAAAGAAAAATCTTGGCTGAGTTCATTAAACTTTCTGAGTTTCCATTTTATCTTCTAAATGGTTAATATTGTTTTCACAGGCTTTGTTGAGGATTAGGGATAATGCATTACTATAAAGCATTGAGTACAGAGTCTAACACATAGTAAACACACACAAAAAATGTTATTGTTACTAGTTATTATAGTTACTAGTAACTGTTGTTACTAAGAGTGACTTCTTTGGTCCTCAGGTATCTGAGATGCTCATTTTAGTAATTATTAATTGTGTGTTATTCCTAACATTTGCAGCCATGTTTATACTTACACTTCCTTTTGCTCCTGTGTCCCCAGATGGGACGGGGCAATGGGATGAAGCATGAGATGAACTTAAGGGCGCCTGGGTGGCTCAGTGGGTTAAGCCTCTGCCTTTGGCTCAGGTCATGATCTCAGGGTCTTGGGATTGAGCCCCGCATCGGGCTCTCTGTTCAGCAGGGAGCCCGTTTCCTTCTCTTTCTCTCTGCCTGCCTCTCTGCCTACTTGTGATCTCTCTCTCTGTGTGTCAAATAAATAAATAAAATCTTAAAAAAAGATTAAAAAAAAAAGAAGAAATTAACTTAAGCTGTGTATTTAACTGTCAGATCGTGTGAGAAAGGTAGTCTCGTGAGCCTACCTGCATGCCCACCACTAGGAAGAAGTGCTTATTTTTATGAAAGTTGCTTCTTCCTCACCTGTTGCATCCAGTTACAAAGAAAATAAAAGTTTGTTATTTTCAGAGGCTTTGCTCATAGGCAGAAGGTTTTTATTTTTTTATTTTATATTTGACTTTTCTGTTTATTGAATCAATGACTGATAAAAATTGAAACATCCTTGACCAGACGTGTTCCTGCCACAGACTAAGCTGGTAAAAGACTGCCATACTGTATTGCCTGGCACTATAGGCCATCAAGTTTCAGTTGAGTGACTGACAGGAGATTGGCCCAGATGCTGGCCACAGTATGGTAATGTGGACGCTATTCTCCTTCATAGACTTCATAGACTTCCTGTCTACCTGTATTACACACAATTATCTGAAAATAAGGTTTCTCACACCTTCCTTACCTCTTAGGTAAGAAGATAGGATCATCTGTTCCATTCCATTTTTCTGAGTAGCGTTGGTTCTCACAAAAATTTTAACTTGGCCCCAAAATGTCTTTGACACTCCCATATCTGTCCTTTGGCCCCTACCTGTCTTGAACAGTGCCACAAAACCCAGACATTTTATGTTTTCCTGTCCTCCTCTTCATCAGTGCTATCCATAAGACCAAAACAGAAGAGCCAGCTCCTCTACTAAACAAATCTGTGACAGATTTAATGTGCCTTCCCTTCCTGTCTAGATTACATGCATATTTTACATAGGGTACCTCACAAGATAGTTTACCCCTAAGGAGTAATTTCAATAATACAGAAACCAGTTGAAATCTAAGTTTACATATTCTTATTCAGAATGATTAGTTCTTTTAAGGTTTTCAGGAAAGTGTATTCATTCATTAATTCCTTAATTATTTGTTGGTCACCTAATATGTACATGCATTATGCTAGACAGAGAAAGGTGGAAAAGTTTGTAACTATTCTTGGGAGCTTACATTTCAGTGGGCTCGGCAGACGTATAGAATAGTCAATACAATAGAGTGAGGTAAAAAATAAGGGCAATAGAGGCAAAGTGCTTTTTTTTGGAGCAGTAAGAACGGGTGCCTCTCTAGGCATGTCAGACACTGGTTCACACAGTAGGAGTGAATCTGTGAGGAAGAATAGGAGTCCTCCAGAAAGTGGAAAAGAAGGAAGACCTTGCACTAAAGCATACTGCACTGATTAACAAGTATTATGCTACAAGTTAGATCAGGAATTGGCAAATTTTCAGTAAAGGGCCAGATAGTAACTATTTGCTGGCCATTTTGATCTCTGTTGCTATTACTCAACCCTGCCAGTTTAGCACAAAGTAACCATAGGCAAAACTTAATGACTGGGTGTGGCTGTGTTCTAATAAACCTTCTATTTACCAAAACTGGGAACAGGCTTGGCCAGCAGGGCTGTAGTTTGCTGACCCCTGAGCTAGAGCTTAAAATACCAGTAGAGGCATGGCAGAGATGAGGATGGAAAAGTAAGCCGGGGCCAGATCACGATATGCCTGGCAAGTTAAGCTCTCAAATTTTGGTCTGTATTTTTCTTTTTTTAATTTTATTTATGTATTTGACAGAGAGAGATCACAAATAGGCAGAGGGAGAGAAAGGGGGAAGCAGGCTCGCTGCTGAGCAGAGAGCCCAATGTGGGGCTTGATGTGGGGCTCGATCCCAGGACCCTGGGATCATGACCTGAGCCAAAGGCAGAGGCTTTAACCCACTAAACCACCCAGGTGCCCCATGGTCTGTATTTTTCAAAGTGTGGAATAGAGGAAACACCTGCTGACCCAGAATCTTGGGAATGGGCTTGGGAATTTGAATTTTAATTAGGCTCCCCAATTGAGTGGGGAATATGCCTACCAAAGTTTGAAAACCAAGGCCATACGTGTTGGGGAGCCACGGAAGGATTTTAAAGCAGACATGACAATATTGGATGTGCGTCTTTGAAGGAAAAAATGCCAATGGCTATATGGAGAATGGATTAGGGTAAAGATGTAGGAACTTGGATAAGACTAGAAGCAGGTGGTCCAATTAGTAAAGAACATGGATTTTGACATATAACCAAAGTTCAGATCTCCTTTCTACTATTTTCAAGCTGTCTTTTATCTCTTCCAAACTGAATTTCTTCATTGGATGGGTTAATAAAACTCTAATGAGTTATTGTGAGAACTAAAGGTAGTAACAGTTGACCCTTGGGGCATCTGGCTGGCTCAGTCAGTAGAGCATGTGACTTTTGATCTCAGGTCACAAATTCAGGCCCCATGTTGGGCATAGAACTTTAAAAAAAAAAAAAAATCAGTTGACCATTGACCAATGCAGGTTTGAACTGCACCGACCCACTTATACATGACTTTTTAAAAAATAAATATAGTACAGTACTGTAAATATATTTTCTCATCCTTATGATTCTCTTCTCTAGCTTGACTGTAGGATTACAATATATAACACATATACAACATATGCAACAATTGACTATGTGATTGGTAAAGCTTCAACAATAGGCCAGTAGTAGTCAAGTTTTGGGGGAAGTGAAAAGTTACAGACGGTTTTTTGACTGCTTGGGGGTTGGCACCCATTACCCTCATGTTGTTCAAGAGTTCGCTGTAATATGTGAACCCATATCAAAAGAACTTAGTACATCATGGGTTCTCAATAAATGCAAGTGCTTTCTGACCCTGTACCAGCTCGGTTAATTGCTCATGAGAAAGGCCTGAGCTGAAAACCATATTGAGACTATTACAGTGGTTGTAGTTGATGGAGTATGCATAAAATCCTTTGGGATGAAGAGTGTGGACAGAAAAGAGAGCTAAAGAGACAAAACCCTAGAAAACAATAAAATGATCCGAAGGGGCTGAAGAACAGGACTCAGCAACATAAACGGGAACGGAGAGGTTAGTGATACAGGAGAACAAGAACAAAAAGGGCTATTATGCCATTTATCGAAGGGAGCAGAGAATTTTAAAGAACGGGCTTAGTCTACGATATGAGATGCTACAAAAAAAAAGTGTCAAGTAAACAGTGAAAAAGGGGGTTTGGACTTGGAAAATAGGAGATTGTTTATGAACCTAGCAAGAGAATTTTCCCTGGAGTGATAGGGTAGAAGCCAGAATGTGGCGGTTGAGAAGGAGGTGGGCAGGAATGAAGCAAAGACAGTTAGGTATAGACCACTCTTAGTCGGTTTTTAACAGTTTCAGGCATCGCTCAGGTATATGTAGGATGGGCTTCCCAGACATAGCTGGGGGTCGGAGCGGGCATAGGTGTTGGGAGAGGAGAGGCAGGAGTTAACTCTCAGTTCAGAGAGGCCTACTTTATCTGCTTTCTCCTTCCGTGGACTAGAAGAATGAACTGGCAGAAAGGTTAGCAGCAGGAAGATGTGATTAGACTTTCTTTCTGAAGATCTGGTAAATAAAAGGCCTAACCCACAGCTGTGAAGGAAGTTTTGGGAGTCTTAACAGCAAATGAAAAGGCAGCTACTTGTTTTTTCTTTAAAGTGGTAAAGAGTACTAGCTGGGAACATTCGTATGTATCTTTATTTTTCCTTAAACAGTTGGAGGTAACTTTTCACTTCATGTTTTTGAAAAGAGCAAAACAAGCCCTCCTGCTCTATTTTGTTTTTAGCTGGAGCTGTTGCTCCCTACCCTTAAGGGTAAATGTGTAAATGCGGTAATTCTGTTAGACTTAACAGCTTGAAACTTTTATGAGTTGCCTTAAGAATTAGAGCATTAGGATGTAAATAAGTGCAAAAAGGGTGGTAAAATAGTTAAGGGTTCTTAACTGGTTTTTCAGATTTTATATCCCTTATGAGGGAGCTTTTTTTTTTTTTAACAACTTCTTTAAGTTGGCAGTCATAGTAGTGATATCAACTTAAGTCTGTTTCAGAATATTCCTAATTTTTCTTTGCATTTATTTATTCAATCAGTCATTTAATAAATGCCTCCCAAATGCCTGGCTCTGGGCGGCATACGGCCCAGTTACGGTTGAGGTTACGGAAGTAGAAAACACGGACGGCTTTGGCGCATGAGGAGCTCACGTTACTTGGAGGAGATGGAACCTAAATCTGTGAGGCCACTAGAAAAAAACAATGTAATGTATAAATTCAGTGTGTTCACTGTATGTTCCAGGCATTAGGAGAAGAAAAATGACATGGGAAGAGGGTAATTGCCAGGGAGAGCTTCAGAGGAAGAGGGCTAGAGCGTACCCTAACCAAAGAAAGCATAACATTTGCTATTGCAGAAGTTGGGGAGATGGAGGGAACATTTAGAGAAATGGTGAAGATTAGGTGGGAATGCAGGGGACAGGGTGAGGTCCTGAGGAGGCATGACTTCATACGATGCCCCTGTTAGGAGTAAGAAAGAGAAGACTGGCTAAAATTTTGTCATCTATAAAATAAAAAGACCACTATGCATCTCTGGTGTGTATATACATGCCTCCCTCCACTCCTGTATATACTGATATCCTGCCCCTTATGATATTATTGTTTATTTCATGTCTGCTGTGTTTCATCAGTCCATATTCCTTACAATTTAGGACCCCCAACTTCTTACATTAATATTCCTGGAGTTTCATGCTGTTTGAGGTATGGTGGTATTTAATAAATGGTTGTCAAATAAAGGAATTAATTTTCCCCACTTTACCTGAAAAAGATGAGCATAGTGCTGTTTCCCTCACCTGAAATGGTGTGAAATAACATGAGATAACATGTAGAGTGCCCAGCTCAAGACCTTGTCCCATAGTGAGTGCTCTCTCCCTACACGCCTTGATTTAGCCTTGAATTTTTTTTAATATGTTTTTAAAGATTTTATTTATATGCCAAAGAGAGAGCACAAGCTGGGGGAGCGACAGGCAGAGGGAGAAGCAGGCTCCCCATTGAGCAAGGAGCCCTTTGTGGGTCTCGATACAAGGACCCTGGGATCATGACCTGAGCCGAAGGCAGATGCTCAACAGACTGAGCCACCCAGGTATCCATTAGCCTTGAATTTAAGTGCTTGTTGTTAGCTCCTGAAAAGCTAGAAGTAGAATGACCCAAGAGTCTCTGGAATAGGATTTAATCTGGACACTGGAGCCTTCCTCATTTTAAGAAGGCCCTACAGAGCACATAACTCCTCTTTCTATGAAAGTTGAACTTGTTGGGGCTCCTGAGTGGCTCAGTTTAGTGTCTGCCTTTGGCTCCAGTCATGATGCCAGGATCCTATAAAGGTAGTAAAACTATAGAGGTAGTAAAAAGGTCAGTGGTTGCCAACATTTTGGGAGCGAGGGAGGGAGGAATAGGTGGAACATGGGATTTTTAGGGCAGTGAAAATATTCTGTATGATACTATAATGGTGGATACATGATATATGCATTTGTCAAACCCATAGAACTGTATAACACAAAGAGTGAACCCTAATGTAGACTTTGGATTTATTAATAACATTGGTTCATCAATTGTAATGAATGTACTACACTAATACAAGATGTTAATAATAGGGGACGCTGGAAGGGTGGAGGAAAAGGGGATATATGGGAACTCTGTACTTTTCTGCTTAATTTTTTGTAAACCTAAAAGAGCTTTAAAAAGCAAAGTATAGGGCACCTGGGTGGCTCAGTGGGTTAAGCTGCTGCCTTCGGCTCGGGTCCTGATCCTGGGGTCGTAGGATCAAGTCTCGCATCGGGCTCTCTGCTTTGGCGGGGAGCCTGCTTCCCCCCCTCTCTCTCTGCCTGCCTCTCTGCCTACTGGTGCTCTCTGTCCAAAAAAAAAAAAAAAAAAAAAAAAAAAAAAGCAAAGTATGTTAATTTTAAAAAGAAAAAAAAAAACATTTAGCAGCCACTTCCCAGTCTCTCCTCCCCATCCCCTAAAACATCAATAATCTACTTTTTAATCTCTATAAATTTGCCTCTTTTGGGCATTTTATATAAATGGAATCATACAGTGTGTGGCCATTTCTGTTTGGCTTGTTTTACTTGGTATAATGTTTCCAGTGTTCATCTGTGTTGAACCATGCATCAGTTAATGCCTGAATCAGTTAATGCCTGAATAATGTTTTATAATGTTCCATTGTATAAACACACTACATTTTGCTATCTACTCATCAGTTGGAGGACATTTGGGTTGTTCCCACTTTTTAGCTATCATGAAATACAGTGCTGTGAACATCCATTGTACAAGTTCTTAAGTGGACATATGTTTTCATTTCTTTTTGGGATTACCTAGGAGTAGAATTGCTGGGTCATATGGTAATTCTGTGTTTAATATTTTGGGGAATGGCCACCATTTTAACCCACCCCCCCAGCAATGTATGAGAGTTCCATTTCTCCACATCTTCACGTTATTGGCTGTTTTTATTATATAGCCATCCTAGTGGGTATAAAATGTTATTTCTTGGTTTTGATTCACATTTCCAAAATGAATAATGATGTTGAATGTTTTTTCATATGTTTATTGGTCATTTGTGTATTTTCTTTGGAGAAATGTCTATTCATATACTTTGCCTATACTTTAATAGGATTTTTTGTCTTCTTTGTTGAATTGTCAAAGTTCTTTACATATTCTGGATACAAGTCCCTTATCATATGTTTGATTTACAAATATTTTCTCCCATTCTATGGGTTGACCTTAATAGTGTTTTTTTGTTTGTTTGTTTTAAAGATTTTATGTACTTATTTGACAGAGAGATCACAAGTAGGCAGAGAGGCAGGCAGAGAGTGGGGGGGGAAGCAGGCTCCCTGCTGAGCAGAGAGCCCAATGTGGGGCTTGATGTGGGGCTCTGTCCCAGGAACCTGAGATCATGACCTGAGCCAAAGGCAGAGGCTTGTTCCACTGAGCCACCCAGTTGCCCCTAATGGTGTTTTTTTTTAAGCATAAAATTTTTAATTTTGAAGTCCAGTTTATTTTTTCTTTTGTTGTGTATACTTGTGATGTCATATCTAAGAATTCATGGTCTAATCCAAGGGCACAAATTTATTTCTCTTTTCCTCTACAAGTTTTATAGGTTACATTTAGGGTTTTGTTTTGAGTTAATTTTTATATATGTCGTGTTGTAGGAGTCCAGCTTAATTCTTTTGCTTGTAGATCCCAGTTGTTCCAGCACCATTTATTGAAAAGACTATTCTTTTCCCATTTCTCTATTGCTGTGGCACCTTACTGAAAATCAATTGATCATAAACGTAAGGGGTTATTTCTGGATTCTCAGTTCTTTTTCATTGATATGTATGTTTACCCCTGTGCCATTGCCACACTATCTTGATTACTGTAGCTTTCTAATAAATTTTGAAATCAGAAAGCATAAGCCATTCCACTTTTGTTGTTTATCAAGATTGGCTGTTTTGGGTCACTGCATTTCCATATGAATTTTTTTTATTATCTTGTCAATTTCTGCAAAAAGGCAGCTGGGATTTTTTTAAAGTATCTCTACACCCGACATAGTGCTCAAACTCAGGACTGCGAGATCAAGAGTCAAATGCTGTACCAAATGAGCTAGCCAGGTGCCCCCAGCTGGGATTTTGATAGGGATCATGTAGAATCTGTAGATCAATTTGGGGAGTATTGTCATCTTAACAATATAAAGTCTTTCAATCCATTAACATGGGATGTCTTTCTTTTTATTAGATCATTAGTTTCTTATAATGCTGTTTTGTGGTTTTCAGTGTATAAGTCTCACTTTTGGTATCAGGCTAATAATAACGGGAAATGTTCTTTTCTGGTTTTTTGGAAGAGTTTGTAAAGAATTAGTGTTAGTTCTTTAAATGTTTGGTAGAATTTACCAGTGAAGTCACTTGGACCTGGTCTTTTCTTTGTGGGAGATTTTCCAATTACTAATTCAATCTCTTTATTTGTTATAGGGCTTTTCAGATTTTCTATTTTTTCTCTCAAGTCAGTTTTGCTACTTTGTATCTTTCTAGGAATTTGTCCATTTCTTCTAGGTTATCTAGATTTGGGCCTATAATTTTTCATGCTATGCCATATAACCATTTTTATTTCTGTAAAGTTGGTAGGGATGATGTCTTCTAAAATCTGTCTTGATTTTAGTATTTTGGGTTTTTTTTTTTTAACTTTTATTTATTTATTCAAGAGAGAGAGCACACAAGCAGGGGGATCAGAAGGGTCCCTGCTGAGCAGGGACCCAGATTTGGGGCCCAATCCCAGGACCCTGGGACCATGACCCAAGCCAAAGGCAGACACTTAACTTCCTGAGCCACCCAAGCACCCCTTGATTTTAGTATTTTGAATGTTTTCTCTTGACCAGTTTAGCCCAAGTTTTGTTGATTTTGCTGATCTTTTTGAAGAACCAACTTTTGGTTTCATTGATTTTCTCTATTGTTTTCCATCCTCTATTTTGTTTATGTCTGCTCCAGTATTTGTTATTTCCTTCCATCAGCTTGCTTTGGGGTTAACTTTCTCTTCTTTCTCTAGTTTCTTAAGGTAGAAAGTTAGGTTATTGATTTCAATTCTTCTTTTTTAGTTTAGGCATTTAGAGCTCCCTTTGAGCACTGCGTTAGCTGGATCTCATCACATTTTGGTATATTGGGTTTTCCTTTTCATTCACTTCGAAGTAGTTTTCTCATTTCCCTTGTGATCTCTTCTTCTTCTTCTTTTTTTTTTTTTAAGATTTTTATTTATTTATTTGACAGAGATCACAAGTAGGCAGAGAGGCAGGCAGAGAGAGAGAGGGGGAAGCAGGCTCCCTGCTGAGCAGATGCGGCTCGATCCTAGGACCTGAGCTGAAGGCAGAGGCTTTAACCCACTGAGCCACCCCGGAGCCCCTTGTGATCTCTTCTTTGACCCAGTCATTATTTAGGGACATCTTTAGGTTTTTTATCTGCTGTATTTATTAAATAATAATTGCCGTATATTGAGATAGAATTATATGACGGTCCCTAGTGCTTACTTTCTAAAAATAACATCTAGTTTTAGCTTGTCTGAATGGAGAAAATATTAAAACAACAACAACAACAACAAAAAAAACAAGTAGTTAACAGAAAAGTAGGATCTTCACTCTTACTTGCTTATAATAAATAGACTTGAACCTTTTTAACAAATAATGAAGACAAACTTGGTATTGCAAAAGCCCTACTGAAATTTAACATCTCTGCTCTCCTCCTTTGTGTAATAAATTCTCTGTGGAGAGTAAGAAAAAATCAATGGCTAATAAGTTTGTTCATGGTGAGGGCTAAGGATACAAGCTTTCTGAGTGTTTCCCTTGGGGCTTTCTATTTCTGGCTCACAAATGTGTTTGAGGGTGGGGGAGAAGTAAAAGGGGTAGTAGATAAAGATACCACTGTTTTAAAGATAGCTATTTAAAATTTCATGTGGCTAGTATGTGGATAGAAATAAAACTAGAATAGAAAAAGCTAAATTTTATATTACTTTCATAGTTTTCTTTGGCATTTGTGTTGGAGCATAAAAATCAGTACGTTTACTTAGCCACATTAATACACTTCCTTACAAAAGAAATATGATAGAGCAAGGGGACAATGTGGTAATCACTGAATTTGTGAAAACTTTATGAAACATTGGCTAGGACGATTTTTGGCCCAGAGACATTTGGGAGGAATTCGTGAGGTTGATTTCAGTTTTAGTTTCTGGTTCCTTCTATTAATTTCTCCTAACTGTCCCCTAATCATTATAGCTTGTGAAATATATGAAATTAAGTTGTTAAAGCAACTAGTATACCAATCCACATTTGTATAATACCTTTTTCTTTTCCTTTTTTTTTTTCTTAAGATTTTATTTATTTATTTGACAGAGATGCAAGTAGGTAGAGAGGCAGGCAGAGCGAGAGGAGGAAGCAGGCTCCCTGCGGAGCAGAGAGCCGGATGCGGGGCTCTATCCCAGGACTCTGGGATCATGACCCGAGCCGAAGGCAGACGCTTTAACCCACTGAACCACCCAGGTGCTCCTCCTTTAAAAAAATATATATATTTTATGTATTTTGAGCAAGAGAGTGTATGAGTGGGGGGAGGGGCAGAGAGAGAGAGATAGAGAGAGAGAATCTCAAGCAGACTCTGTGCTGAGCATGGAGCCTGATGTGGGGCTTGATCCCACAACTGTGAGATCATGACCCGACCTGAGATCAAGAGTTGGGCACTTAACCAACTGAGCCACCCATGTGCCCCTGTATAATACCTTTTTCTTTATAAAATGCTCTTAGGCTTAAGATTCCCAGTAATCCAGGGTGCCTGGGTGGCTCAGTGGGTTAAGCCTCTGCCTTCAGCTCAGATCATGATCTCGGGATCCTGGGATCAAGCCCTGCATCAGGCTCTCTGCTCAGCGGGGAGCCTGCTTCCCCCTTTCTCTCTGCCTGCCTCTCTGCCTACTTGTAATATCTCTCTGTGACAAATGAATAAATAAAATCTTTGAAAAAAAAAAAAAATTCCCCATAATCCTTTAATGTACCTGAGTCTTGAAAACTGGTACACTAATCAGATTTTAGTTGGCATCCAAAGCCAAAAATTCAGTCTACCATTGAGGAAAATTAAACTAGGGAAGTGGTGGTTATGTGGTTTTAATGTAATTTTACAGGAGGGGACATAAAATACAGGAACCCTGGATTTATTCACTGTGCCTTTCTAATGAAAAAAGAAAGGAATAAAATAATATTACTACCATGAAAACTAAACAAAGGGTTATAACTGTTATTGGGTTTTTATGACTGTGTGAGGTTTACAAAATCAGTCAAGTCTCTAAAGTACACTGTGTCCTCTTTCTGGTTTCTCAAAGGCAGTCTCTCCTGAATTAATTAAAAACAAATATATGAGGTATTAGATTACAGTGTTATGTTATTGATGATTGAGTTCACTATGTAGAGAATAGATGTGTTTACCATTTATTTTGCTATAGACCTGAATTTATGCTGTAAATATGTTCCTTTTTAAAAACTGTAGTAATAGGGGGCGCTTGGGTGGCTTAGTGGGTTAAAGCCTCTGCCTTCAACTCAGGTCATGATCCCAGGGTCCTGGGATCAAGCCCCACATCGGGCTCTCTGGGCAGCAGGGAGCCTGCTTCCCCTTCTCTCTCTCTCTGCCTGCCTCTCTGCCTACTTGTGATCTCTGTCAAATAAATAAATAAAATCTTAAAACAAAAACAAAAACAAAAACAAACCAAAAAAAACTGTAGTAATAGTAAATATTTATTTAATAAATAGTAAATATTTATTTCAATGTAAGATGATTTCAAAATATTTCATTAAAACTGCAGTTTCCTGAAGCGTATATTATTATATTGAAATAAAAACATGATAATATATAGTATAAAAAGCTTTAAGAGAACTGTATTTTTTTTTTTAAGAGAGAGAATGCTTGGGGGTTGGGGGGCGAGAGGGAGTGGCAAAGGGAGAGAAAGAGAGAAGCAGACTCCTTGCTGAGTGCAGAGCCCATGCAGAGCTCAGTTCCAGGACCCTGAGATCATGACCTGAGCTGAAATCAAGAGTTGAACACTTAATCAACTGAGCCATCCAGGCACCCCTAAAAGACCTGTTTTTGAAAAGTTGAAACTAATTTGGGAGTAGTACTGAAGCAGCTAGCTTTACCACAGTGGTGGAAAGGAAGGTTTTTTTCCCCAGAGCCCTGGAGTATTCAGCCTCATTTCAGAGCCACCCTGTAAAAACGCGTGCTGTAGTGGTTGACCATCCGTCATGTTACCACCCAGTGTCTGGTAAATGTGGCTGATTCATATGTACAGTTTGGTTTTCCACCTAACCATTATACTTAGTAATGATCTGATCTTTATAGGGCACTGGATGTTGTTGGTGTCTGATAGTAATAGTGATTTTCAAACAAACTAATGAGAGTTTTTATAGCCACGTGAATATTGAATTTGAGTTTCATTACCTGATGAAGTTGCTACTTTATTGCAATGATTTGTCAGTGTTTGAGTTTTGCATCTTCTCTTTAACAATTGCCTTTTAAAGCCTCAGCAATATTCCTTTCAGAATACTGAAGTTGTGACATTTTTATTTCCTGAGGGTAATTTTCAGAAAGAACTAGGCGTCATTCAGAACCTCGTCAGATAAAGTAGATAATCTGAGGCAGACTGTGTTGTAGCTTCTAAGAAACTAGTTCTAAAAGCACTTTACCGAAAAGCTTGTTCATTGTAATAAATGTAACCCCTTTCAAGGTAATTGCTTTCAAGAAAATTTATTTGATGTTCAAGTTCAGGTTGATGTATTTAAAAATTCATCACATTTAGCTCATAGTTAAGTGTTGTATAAGAACTTAGGGAGGTTCCAAAACTAAACAAGGAAGATTAAATTACTTTGTCTGTCACCAAAAAATTGTGCCTATGCAGGAAAATGAGTAACAGAGATATTGAAAAGATGTCATATGACTAGTGGGAGCAGGTAGAGCTCTCCTGAGACAGTCTAGGGTTATAATTACAGGCTTCTAAAGGCAGGAGAGAATTATCCTGAAGATGTCAGGGACTTTCCATGTGTTCCTTTGGACTTGGTAAACTTGAAGAGGGAAGTCATAGCCAAATTGCTTAGGATACATATTTATAAATAAGTAAATGAATAAATAAATACACACACACACACACACACACACACACAAAACATAGGGCACTTGGGTGGCTCAGTTGGTTAAGGGTCTGCCTTGGGCTCAGGTCATGATTTCAGGGTCCTGGGGTCAAATCCCACATCTAACTCTCTGCTTAGAGAAGCAGGCTTCCCACCAAGCAGGGAGCACAGTATGGGGTCCATCCCAAGACCCTAGGATCATGACCTGAGCCGAGGGCAGATGCTTAACAATTGAGCCACACAGGCGCCCTCCCCATTGGTGTTTTAACAAATATCGTCTCTTCTATGTGTTGTTTTTTAATGTCGAGATCACACTGAACTTAGAATTTTAAATATTGGGTTTTTTTTTACTTACTATTTTCTCAAGTCAATAAAAATTCCATGTAAACAAAGTATTTAGTGACAGTCTTTTAGATTTTAGTATCCAGCTACATATGGTTCATAAAGTTTACTGTTAAACTACTTAAAGATTGTTATTGAAGAAATAATGAAAACTTAGAGTATTTCTTCTCTCACACTCATGGTATCAAGAGTATCAGAAAAAACAAAACAAAACAGGAAGCAAAGACTCTTAAGGCATTTCATGGGATTATGCTTTCTAAGTTTCATAGGTTTCATTTATTACTTGTAAATGTTTTCCTTACTAATAATATGCAGCCATAGTCACTTTCCTAGAAACAGAACTAAGAGGAAAAAAATGGTTTCTTTTCTCTCTTACTGAAGGTGGTTGGAGGGAAAGTAAAGAAGCCCGGCAAACGTGGTCGGAAGCCAGCCAAAATCGACTTGAAGGCAAAACTTGAGAGGAGCCGGCAGAGTGCAAGAGAATGCCGAGCTAGGAAAAAACTAAGATACCAGTATTTGGAAGAGTTGGTATCCAGTCGGGAAAGAGCCATATGTGCCCTCAGAGAGGAACTGGAAATGGTAAGAAAGTCTCCCAGTAAACACATGAAAAAATCAACCTAAGCTTAGCAAAGTAAAGTATGAAGATACCAATTTTCACATATCCACTTGACAAATATGGGAAAGAAATCTGTTAGCCAGGATGTAGGCAAATAAGCATTTTCGCACAGTGCTGGTGGAAGCAGAATGTACATGACTATTTCGCTGAGGGACTGTTCATGAAAGAAAAAAATGGAAAATAACCCAAATGTACAACAATAGGAGATTTTTTAAATGGCTGCAAAGTAGCCAATATTCATATATTGGACTGCTTTGCAGCCATTAAAAAAAACCCCGATGCACATATATATTTACTGTTGTAGAAAGGCATTCACAATATATTGCTAAATGGAAAAGGCAGTATAGCAGTATGTAACAATATGCATTGTATACCATTTGTATTTCATATTTATTCACCATGTTTCATTCATTCATTAAGACTTTGGGTGATGGCTGTAGAAATGTTAAAAGAGAATGGAAATCTCATTACTATGACCTCAAGGGAGGAGGTGACAGGTTGGAGAAGAGAGAATACTACCATGATCATTACAAAACTGGGACAGGCTACTATCTCAGCATTTTAAAAGGCAAGACATAAGGTTGGGGCCTGAAGAGAATCCAGATATATACTATTCAGTAGATTTTAAAAATATATGTATATTGAATTTGACTTACGCTGTAAATTATTTCTCACGCTCTGCAGTGTAAACCACTTGAGGGCATAGCCTTTGAACTGACTAATCTTTGTATACCCCCTAAGTCCATAGTATACATTTTGGTAGAAAGTAGACATTCAGTGAATATTTATGAAAGAGAATGGAAATTACAGAATTAATTATTTTAGGAATGGAAATGATAATGTGATAGTTAGCAAAAAGAGAAGGATCCTAATTAGTGGCACACTGTGGGGAGATGTTCTTTTCACTAGAGGGGCCTTCTAAATCTGAATGCTACTCCAGTGTATCACAAGAAGAATCACCAGCGGTTGCCTACCCTCTTCTGAAAAATGGCAAGCCTTATACATGTCCTCCGTGGGAAACAGGAAATATGGTGGAGGGCAGGATTCCCAGCAGCCAGTTTGACCTCTCGTTATGGAAGTTACTACTTCTAGGATTTCCACCAGTGGTTCCTGAACTCTGACTAGTAAAATTTTACTTAAATATATTTTACATATTTCAGTACAAGCAGTGGTGCATGGCAATGGACCAAGGAAAAATCCCTTCTGAAATCAAGGCCCTACTCACTGGAGAAGAGCAAAGTAAATCTCAGCAGAACTCAAGCAGGCACACAAAAGCTGGGAAGACAGACGCTAATAGCAATTCCTGTGAGTACAATGAGAGGGAGAGTTTATATTTAGAGGAGCATCTTAAGGTCGGGTTTCCATTGACCTCTTTCCTTGGTATGTCATTAAATAAAATGTTGATGTCATTTGTAATACACTAATAAGCAAGTGAAATAGTGTTAGATTCTAAATACTGAAGTGAATTTTACATGGGATCTATGAAGAGCAACTGCTAAATGTATGGAAGAATTTTAAAGTAGACTTAGCCCATAAATGGGAGTATACCATTCTAGTTATTGTTGGTAATAATGCCTTTTATTTGTATTTTGATTTACAGCTTACAAAACACTTTCATTTATATTTATCTTGCTTTTCCTCCAATGTTTGTGTTAAGGAATTATACTTTTTATTTATTTATTTATTTTAAGATTTTACCCATTTATTTGACAGACAGAGATCGCAAGTAGGCAGAGAGGCAGGCAGAGAGAGAGATAGGAGGAAGCAGGCTCCCTGCCGAGCAGATAGCCCGATGTGGGGCTCGATCCCAGGACCCCGGGATCATGACCTGAGCCGAAGGCAGAGTCTTTAACCCACTGAGCCACCCAGGTGCCCTACTTTTTATTTTATAGATGAAGAAATAGCAGAGGAGGGCGCATGGGTGGCCAGTTGGTTGAGCTACTGCCTTCAGCTCAGGTCATGATCCTGGAGTCCCAGGATCGAGTCCCACATTGGGCTCCCTGGTTGGCAGGGTGTCTTCTTCTTCTCTGACCTTCACCCTCTCATTCTCTCTCTTTCAAATAAAATTTTTTTTTTTTAAGATTTTATTTATTTATTCATCAGAGAGAGAGAGCGAGCGCGGGAGAACACAAGCAGGCAGAGCGGCAGGCAGAGGCAGAGAGAGAAGCAGGCTCCCCACCGAGCAAGGAGCCCGATGTGGGACTCAATCCCAGGACCCTGGGATCATGACCTGAGCCGAAGGCAGCGGCTTAACCAACTGAGCCACCCAGGCGTCCCTCAAATAAAATCTTTAAAAAAAACAACAACAGAGGAGTTGGATAAGGCACCCAGGGTCACACAGCTCTAATGGGAAAACCTGTCTTCACCTAGTCCAAATTCTATCTAGTACAGTAGCCCATCACTGTAGGATTTTTTTTTTAATTATGGTGAAATTTACATAACAAACATTTTAAAGTAATAATTCAGAGGCATTTGGTACATTCACAGTGTTGTACAGTCACCACTTCTATGTTACAAAGCATTTTATCACCCCCAAAGAAAATCCCGAATTCATTAAACAGTTACTTGTTCTTATTCCATCCCTCCCGCCCTTGGCAACTGTGAATTTACCTTCTGTCTCTGTGGAGTTACCTATTCTGGGTAAATTTCATGTAAATGGAAACATACAGCATGTGATTTTCTGTGTCTGGCCTCTTTCAGGTAGCATGATGTTTTCATGCTTCATCCACATTATAGCATATACTCGTACTTTTTACATTTTGTGGCTATATAATACTCCAATGTGTATGTATATAATAATTGATTTATCCATTGGTCTATTGACATTTGATTCTCCCTTTTGGCTATTGTGAACAGTATGCTTTGAAACATGAGCATACAAGTATGTGTTTGAGTACTTGTTTTCAATTCTTTGGGTTATACACCTAGAAGTAGAATTGCTGGGTCATATGGTAATTCCACATTTAACTTTTAGAGGAACCACTAACTGTTTTCCACAGTAGCTGAAATATGCTGCATTCCTACCAGTAAGATAGGAAGCTTTCCATTTCTCTACATCTTGCTGTGCCTTTTATTTTCCATTTTAAAAACTATAGCCTTCCTAAGATGTGAAGTAGTATCTGATTGTGGTATTGATTTGCATTTCCCTGAAGACTAATGGTGCCGAGCATCTCTTCTTGTGCTTCGTGGCCATTTGTATATCTTTTCTAAAGAAATGTCTTAAGTCCCTTGCCCACATTTTAATTGAGTTGTTTTTCATTTTGTTGTTGAGTTCTAAGAGTTCTTTATATATTCTAGGTTCTAGACCTTTATCAGAAATATTTTGCAGATATTTCTCGCATTGTGTAGGTTGTCTTTTAACATTCTTGATAGTGTCCTATTAAGAATGCACGAAACATCGAAATTTTGTTGAAGTCCAGTTTATCTGTTTTTTTCTTTTGTTGTTCATGCTTTGTCATGTGTAACAATCCATTGCTAAATCCAAGGTCATGAAGACTTACCCCTATGTTTTCTTCTAAGAGTTTTATGGTTTTAGCTCTTATATTTTAGCTCATTGATCCATTTTTGAGTTTATTTTCTATATGGTGTGAGGTAGAGGTCGAGTTTAATTCTTTTGCATGCGAATATCCAATAGTTCCAGCACTGTTTGTTGAAGAGACCAGGAAGATTTTGTAATGAAGATGTAATGGATTGGTTTCTTTGTCATTGTGACTGCTTTGGGAGCACTTGTAACAGTCATAAAAGTATGTTATAAACTTTTTGTCTTTTAAAATTTTTTTAAAGATTTTTTTGAGAGAGAGAGAGAACAGGGGGAGGGGTAGGAGGGAGGAAGTGGGACAAGCAGACCCTGCATTCAGTGCAGAGCCTGATGCAGGGCTCAATCTCAAGACCCTGAGATCACCACTTGAGCCAAACTAAGAGTTGGCCACCCAACCAACTAAGCCACCCAGATGCCCCTCTTTTAAAATATTTTTATAAAATTGAAGGGTTTGCTTTTTGATAGCCTTTCTTAGATGAGGTAACATTTGCCTTAATCTAAATTGAATTAATGAAAAAAAACAGATCAGCTCAGTTTCAATACCTATTTTTTTTTTTTAATTTTTTTTTTATTTATTTATTTTTTTTTTTAAGATTTTATTTATTTATTTGACAGAGAGAGATCACAAGTAGACGGAGAGGCAGGCAGAGAGAGAGAGAGAGAGAGAGGGAAGCAGGTTCCCTGCTGAGCAGAGAACCCGATGCGGGACTCGATCCCAGGACCCTGAGATCATGACCTGAGCCGAAGGCAGCGGCTTAACCCACTGAGCCACCCAGGCGCCCCCCTCAATACCTATTTTTAAAAAGCCTTTCTCCATAGATACTAAACAAACAAAATGTATTTTAAAATAGATTAACCAAGCTTCATTGACTTGCAAGCATTCTTACATTGGTAACTTTATCTTTCAGGGTGAAGATTTTATAAAATGACGAGTCACTGACTGAAGCCAATACTTTATCCTATGGAGGATGAATGGGCAAGATTGTACTTCTTGGCTCCATTTACTACCTACTGCTCAGTAGTCATCTCTGTAAATCTGCAATTTCTACCAAAATGTGTGATCATAGATCCCAAAGGATTTTGCTTTAACTTTCAACACTTAGAAAATTTATAAACATTCAGACCTGTTCTGGTTGCCCTTGCCACCCATGGCATTGAACATGTTGCAATGCTTGAAAACACAGGAGTAGAGAGAAGTGGGTGAAGATTGTATTTTTGCACCTTAACTCTACATTGCTTTATTGGTTAATTTATATTCTTTTCCATGTATTTCATGTCATTGTATGTGTATGTGTGTGTAGGTGTGTCACCTTCTTTTATGTTTTTGAGTGCCCTACAAAGAGAAACCAAATGGGCTGATTACCAAGTTCTCAGCCTTTATGGACCTAATCTTATTTGTTTCTATTTACTTGAGTAATGTTTATTTTCTGCATGAACCATGATTTCTCCTGTGAGCCATTCCAGCATAAGCTGTGAATATGTATTAACAAATATATACATTTCTATTTTTATAATCCATAATGATATGCCTGTTTTAAATAACGTACATGTTAACAAAATCCATCAGGAAAGCCCCCAAGACAGCGTCTGTTTAAAACTTTTGTTGCTGTCTTCTCAAACTATATTTATAAAAGTTTGCTAGGGCCTAGTCCGTACTTGGAGAATAATTAGTCAAATTTTATTTTTAAGCAAGAAGTAACCTTTTAGGCATTTCAGCAGCAGACATCCTCTTGACAACCTAGAATATGTATGTATGTACGTATATATGTATGTGTTTCTATCGTATGTCTGTATATGTATGTGGGGAGGGTAGGAGTGAATGTTCACACACATTGCCTTGTGTAGTCAACTAACTCGGAGAATTTTCCTAAAGAAAATAGGATGAAATTAGCTGCTGAGATCGAGTTTCTGCCTCAAGAGATCTGGAACAAACCGAGGGAGAAATTGTTAGTAGATCTAATGGCTGTAGGCATAACCAGAACACTTAGTTTCTTCCCTGACATGAGTTTCCATAGGAAAATATTCTGAGCCAGGAAGAAACACACTGTGGGTGTGCATCTGGTTCAGCCCTGACGGTGCCTCCGCTCTGGAGTGAAGCCATGAGCTGGAGTTGTGCACAGCAGGCGGCTGGTGGGCCAGGCAGGAGGGGCACAAAGCCAGAGTGGTTCTTTCCAGTTCCCGTCACAGCTCCATTTACTTTCTTCCTGACTACCAGAGTGATGGTTGAGGAATCAAGCTCATCATATTCTACTTGCAAGTAGACTAGGAATCTTTCATTTTCCCCACTGAGACACTTTATCACTCTCTTCTCTTTCCCATAGTTAAATCAGGAACTGTGTTCTCTGTTGCTGCTAAATTATAATTGTTCTTAGCTCTAATGAAGCAAATATCTGGCTTCTAAACAGTATGTTTTGTTATGAAATGGCAGTCTAAGAGGAGGCATCATCGTCTAGACAGTGGGGTGGAACAAGAGATGGACCACATAGTGTCAGATTACAAGGTACTCTCCCCCCTTCTCTTAGGCCACACGTTTGAATGAAGTGCTTCCCTTTAGCCTGCGTTCCTGAAGATCTCTTGTGTGTAGATTGCAAACTCAGATCTAGTCTAGTCCTGTGTGACTACTGATATACCACTAGCCCAGCCTGTTGGGTCTCTTTGTGTTTTGGAGGACTGGGGGTTTAAGAGTATTTAATGTCTTTTTAGGATCACAAATATAGATAGATTAAAGATTGTTAATATTCAGACCTTCAGAATTTAAGTGTTTTAAATATAGTGTTCAGATTGTAATGGGTATGTTTTTGCCATCTGGTCTACTCAAGTGTATATTTTTATTTAGCAAAACAGCCCAAGATTTACTCTGTGTTGCTTTGTTCAATACCTTTTGAATTCCCCAAAAGAGTTGTTTTCAAAGCAAACATTCCAAAATGAATGTGGCTCTTCAATGGAATGTCTCCATTGTGCTTGAAGTATTTCTTCTCTGGTTGTAACGTTAAATTACAAGGTCATTTGAGCTACCCTCCACCCTCACCCCCAGTATCTTTATAAGAGCAGTGACTTTGTCCTCAGGTAGAGGATGTGTAATTTTGGATGACAGTAAATTACAGCTTACTGAGTTTATTCCTAACCCGATCTTTTTGGTATTTTAAAGTAGATCATACCAAGAGAAAGTTCCTTGGTCTTAAAAAGGAATGTTTTGATTGCTTTGGGTATTGTGCTGGCTGCACGCTTTGGCCACTTGAAGCATGTTAATAAATGTCACTGATTCAAACAGCTGGAGCATTTCTTTTCCCATTCCAGTTAAGAAGCAGCATACTGAAACCATAGCATCTCTCCCTCTTTGTAATGACAGCACCCAGGCTGAGAGAGAACAGAGGAGGGTGAGAGAATCGGTAAGCTCTGTCCCTCTGGCATCAGTGCTATTCTCTGTGCTCCCTGAGTAAAGAGAGTAATGTTTTCTTTTTCTTTCTTTTTTCCCCCCCAAAGAAAGGAAGGCAAGGGGAAAATACACATTTGTGTATTCAGACCAGTCATATTCTGTCATCAACTTAGCATAGACCTGCCACATAGTAGAACAACTGAACATAATAGGGAATAAGTTTGACCAGGTCAAGTTTTAGAATATAGCTGACATTCTTAAAATTTTTTTTCCTATTTTATCTAAAAGCTGTCTGTTGCATCTAAATCAGAATCTGTCTTACTGCAGCAAATTCATATCACCGTGTACCAGCTAATTGACAGTATTTATCAGCATTACCGTGTACCAGCTAATTGACAGTATTTATCAGCATTTTACTTCATCATCTTTGAATTATGATAGACTTGATTTGGCTTATTGCAAAAAGCATAGGTTTAAACTGGAGCTAGCTTTAGTTAAAATAAAGGCAAAGAAAATTTAAAAACATAAATACTATATTTCACCAGAAATCAGTTGCATATTATCAATTACATATTTAGTTTTAAAAGAGAGGAAGATTATTAATCCACGTGGTATTTAGGGGTGTTGAGGGAATTCTTCTTTCTCTGAAGAGCATTGTACAATTATATTTTTATGAAAAATAAAATATCTTCACCAGAGACATCTCAAATGGTCTGTTTTACAATATTGAAGTAATGTCCATGTTAGCACAGAGTAGTAAAAAGAGTGAGATTTAAGCAGAACTGGTCTTGGGGTCATTTTCTGAGTCACCTTGAAATCATTTACCTCTTAGCCTGTTTCTCATCTTTAAAAAAGGGGAAGATAACTTTCACAGAGTAATTGGCAGGCTAAATAGGAGTTATGAGCAACTGCTTCTTAATTAGTAAAGAACTATATTAAATTTAAAATAGTCACATATGCCTGGGTTTGTCTATTGTTAGAATTTAAATCACTGAAGGTAATTATTTTATTTAATGAGCTGGAATTTAAACATGGAGGATTGTAGGTATCACATTTCTGAAGTTTTTTAGCTTCATCATTATGTCTATCCCTGGACTGTTATAGTTGGAAGCCATTTTTAGCAATAATAGCCTTCTGTTAATTAAGCTAATTTTAAGAATAATTAGTGTTCTAACTGGTAATAATCCTATAATCTGCATAAAGCAGGTTTTCAGGCTGCTAGGTAACTTGGTTCTCTTTTCCCTTATTCTATCCATTTTACTTAACTATAGAGTAGTCATGAATCAGAGCCAAGACTGCCATGTAAGGTTGTGCCAATTGTGCACTGCACAAAGGCACCCAGTTGAGGAGGTGAATGGACCTAAAATCTGGCTCACATTTCCTGCAACAGGCCATGTGCAGTGGAGAGGACACCTGCTGTCTCCTCACCAGGGCACCTGTGGCACAGATCTGTCCAGAGAGGTGCCTTTTTAAAATTTGCCCTAAAGGAGTACCTTTCTTAATTCCTCCACCCAGAGGGTGCCTTTTTAAAAACATGAAACAGTGTTTTGCTGCAGCTGGCTTATGGCTGGCTCCCCAGAGGAAAGCCAATTGTGTGCATCTCTTCTCAACTCCACATTGAGTGACATCCAGTTGGTCGCTTTTAATTGGCAACACTTGGAGTACTGACACCATAGACGTCAGTAAATGCTACAAATCAGGGATTCCTCCTCCCACCACGCGCTGCCAGACCTAATTTCCAGCACACCACTGAAAAAGACCTAGTGTAGGCTAGAATGGCCCTGACCAGAGCACGCATAGTAGAGGCCTCAACAATGTATGATTGGAAGACCCATGGAGCTGGAAGTGCTCTTTTGGTAATGTAGGCAGCTTGGAGATTCCGTATCAAAATGAGATTGCAGTTGACTCTTGGACAACACAGGTTTGAAGTGCACAAGTCCAATTACACATATCTTCTCCAATACATACAGCACAACACTGTATTTTTTAAATAATTTTTAAAAATATATTAGTGTGGGGGGAGGGGCTGAGGGAGAGAGAGTTACAAGTGGACTCCATGCTGAGCTCAGAGCCCAACACAGGATTGGATCCCACAACCCTGAGATCATGACCTGAGCCGAAACCAAGAGTCAGGTACTCAACCAACTGTGCCACCCAGGCACCTCGACCCTGTATTTTTCTTACAATTTTCTTAATTTCCTTTTTTCTAGCTTACTATATTGCAAGAATAGAGAAAATAATACATACGACATACAAAATATGTGTTGACTATGTTAATGATAAGGTTTCCAGTCAACTGTAGGCTATTAGTAGTTAATTTCTGGGGGAGTCAAAAGTTCTATGTGAATCTTTGACTTTGTGGGGTGTTGGCACCCCTGCCCCTTGCATCGTTCAAGGGTCAGCTGTATTGATAGTTGTGACTTAGAAACTGTTCAGGACAGCGGAGAGATACTCAGCCCAACTCTAGAAGTGACTAAGAGGTAAATCAGTTGACTTCTTAAAGTAAGCCCTGGGGTCCAAGTGGACAGACTTATTCCCCTAGTGAGCTGGGACAGGTCCCTCAAATACCCCTGGGCTGGGTATTGGGCTGGAGTTGGACAGTGAACTTTGGCTTGCAGGCCATTTTTGACTCTGAGGAAAAACACATATTTGAGCAGGAAAAACATCTGTGGTTCAACAGAACTGATTCCATGCCTCAGTGCCCCTGTGCTGAGAAGGAAAGCAATGCCTGCTAAGCACTTTATAGCCCCAAACCCAACATGGAACCAAGTTAGCAGGCTAAAATGACAACTTGGCCTGCACCGGGTAGACTTGGATAGTCCAGAACCAAACAGGCCAAAAGGCCATCCCAGGCCTACACAGAGTTTTGGATTGTACCACCTCAATGGGATGAAGACCATGCCTGCCAGCACTGCAAGGAAAGAAAGTATAGGATTTATGGCGAAATAAATAAATAAATGCATATACAAAATTCCCCTCAATGTCAAGCCAGGGCAGCCCTAGGCTACAACTGTCACATAAGGAGAAGAGCATTGGAAAAGGAAGGAAGAAAGGGTGGGGGGGGGAAGATGGCCAAGCCTTCTCCCCAAAAGAGGCCTTCATGTAGGTGTCAAAATACAAAATGAAAGCCGGCAGTGCCTCTTCCCTTGTGAGAGGAGCCCCGCGTTTTTACCACTCCAGACAGAAAAAGGAAAACCCACATACCCTTGAGCTTTTTAGGGAGGCAGAGGAAGAAGCCTACCCAGCAGGCACGAGTGCAATGTCTTTAAAGCAGAACTATGTGCTCTTCCTGGCACCCAGCAGAGTGGAGAGAGCCAGAAGCGGTGGGGCAAGGGAGGCTTGAGGACAAATCGTAGCACAATGGGGCTCAGGAGATGCTGACTCAGTGCCCAGCCAGACAGACTGCAAATATAACATAGGGGAAAGTCCTTTTTCAAATTTTACAAAGGGCTCATCATCACACAGGTCCTTTCCATTATCCCTCCATTAGGGAAATTAAATGTCTTATAGAAGACATGAAGATATTTCTGCAAAAGACATCCAAATGGCCAACAGACACATGAAAAAGTGCTCAACATCACTCGGCATCAGGGAAATGCAAATCAAAACCACTCACGCCAGTCAGAATGGCTAAAATTAACAAGTCAGGAAACAACAGATGTTGGCGAGGATGCAGAGAAAGGGGAACCCTCCTACACTGTTGGTGGGAATGCAAGCTGGTGCAGCCACTCTGGAAAACAGCATGGAGATTCCTCAAAAAGTTGAAAATAGAGCTACCCTATGACCCAGCAATCGCACTACTGGGTATTTAGCCTAAAGATACAAATGTAGTGATCCGAAGGGGCACATGCACCTGAATGTTTATAACAGTAAAGTCCACAATAGCCAAACTATGGAAAGAACCTAGGTGTCCATCAACAGATGAATGGATAAAGAAGATGTGGTATATATATACAATGGAATACTATGCAGCCATCAAAAGAAATGAAATCTTGCCATTTGCAATGATGTAGATGGAACTAGAGGGTAATGCTAAGCGAAATAAGTCAACCAGAGAAAGACAATTATCATACGATCTCCCTGATATGAGGAATTTGAGAGGCAGGGCAGGGGGTTGTGGGGGAAAGAGAGGGGAAAAATGAAACAAGATAGGATCGGGAGGGAGAAAAACCGTAAGAGACTCTTAATCTCACAAAACAAACTGAGGGTTGCTGGGGGGTGGGTGGGAGGGATGGGGTGACTGGGTTATGGACACTGAGGAGGGTATGTGCTATGGAGAGTGCTGTGAAATGTGTAAGCCTGATGATCCAGACCTGTACCCCTGGGACAAATAATACGTTCTATGTTAATAAAAAAATGTCTTATAGATCATTAACCACATCATTCTGTACCTGGGGGTGACAGAACAACATCAGGCTAAACTGTGCTCATCAGTTTGTTCCAGATACAGTGAAAATCAAGTATCTCTACAAGTGTACTAGGTACCCATGGCATTTTGAGTCAGGTGGCTGTTTAGGAACATTTTGTTGAGCAAAAAGAAGTAGGCAGCTGTGCTGGTAGATGTTTAACGACCGACTCCTGGTTGGGGGAGGTCTGTTTGCAGTGTTTAACAATTTCCGGGGTAGAAAAACTCCCACCGTGGTTGATTTAGGCAACCAACATTTTTGAAAATTTAAAAATTGGCTCTTACAACACATATGAGCTACCTTCACACCACTGGGTAATCTGTATAGAACAAGAATAGGCAATCTGTTAGGAGCCTTTCAGGTAAGAGTAAATACCCAAGTAAAACTGGTGTAAAGAATCATGAGAGAGAAAGCTATGGGGGCTTGACAATGTCATTAAAGACATTTAAAGTCATTGAAGACAGAATGCTTCCTTCCTTCTGCTCTACCATCCTCAGTAGATTGGCTTTTGCCCTTGGCTTATCCTCTCATAAACATCCCAAACAGTAAACTCGTTTGTCTTTTCTTTGAAAAAAAAAAAAAAATTAAAAAGCCACAAACCATTCTGTTAAATTTTTCTTCAAAATAAACTTAAATGTACCTTATATTATTTGTGTTCCCAAGTGTGAGTCTTTGGCTTTTCATTATGTTTCTTTTGCCTTCGACTCCAATTACCAAGTAGCTGGTTTTTTTTTTAATACCTTCACTCCCGTTTCACTTGATTTCACTGAGATTCATGTGTAGTCATAGTAATAGTTCATTTATGGTTTAACTGAAAATAGACAGTTGTTACATGGCTTAGCTACACAGTTGCTTCTGACTAACCATGGCCCACAGTGACTTAGGTCCCATTTCATTGATTTTTCATATTCTGCTAGAATGAATACTTAAATTAACAAACTGATTTTCAACTGTCAGTTTTCTTTTCCGTGTAAGTGGAAACCCCAACAGAAGAGTGATGATAAAAGTCTACATTCTGAAGTATTTCATGTCTCCTGTTTTTAGACCATTCCTTCCTAAGAAATATTTGAAGGGCGAATAATTCCCTTTGGCGTGAGTAGAGAAGCAGCTCTGCCACCTACGTCCCTTCCATTCAAGTCCCTGCTTTCAATTGTTCCTTCTCCCTTGAGTCTGTAAGATCTTAGCAGAATTAACAAAAAAAAAAAAAAAAAAAAAGCCAAAGGAGGAAAACAATGCCACAATTTGAGAGTAGTATTAAAAACCTGTTTCTACTGTTAACACATGGCAATAGGTGCCAAGTACCTTGAAAGATGGAAAAATTCATTGGGTTAGCAATGGCTAAAGTAAAATAACCATAGAAAACCTTTGTTAAGGTTTTCTCATATATTCAGTAACCCACTGAATGATTTACATGAATTTGGGCTCATTTTATTACTACAACAATTCTAGTTGTTAGAATTAGACATGTTAGATATGTTAGTCTGACATGTCAACTTATCTAGCTGTACTACCTAGTTATTTATCAAACACTAATCTAGATGTTGTTGTGAAGGTACTTTGACGATGTGATTAACATCTACAATCAATTGACTTTAAATAAAGAGTATCCTTGATAGTATGGGTGGGCCTTATCCAATCAGTTAAAGGTGTTAAGAACAAAAAAATGAGGTTTCCTAGAGAAGAAATTCTGCCTCAAGACTACAGCTTCAAATCCTGCCTGCTGGCCCATCCTATAGATTTCATAAACGACAACACCAAGTACCTGAGTTTCCAGCCTGCCTGCCTGCCCTATACATTTCAGGCTTGTCAGTCCCTTCAATGGCCTAAGCCACTTCCTCCTCCAAATATTATCATCATCCCATTATTAGGGTTCCAGTGATCCCTCATACAGGTGGGCACTGCCATGTTCCCCATCTTAAAAATGGGAAAGCTGTGGTTTGAGAATAATTTGCTGGGTTAAACAGGGTTAAGCAGAACCTGAACTTCAACACAGAAGTTGACTTCAGGAACTTTGAAAGTGACCATTATATTATATGTGATTAAGGAAAACTTTGCTGTCTGGATATACACTGGAAGGTTGTGCCTAATTTTCACTAATGTTTATTTTTTAAAGACTTATTTATTTTAGAAAGAGAGCAGGAGTGGGGAGGGGTAGAGACAGAGGGACAGAGAATCTCCAGCAGACTCCCTGCTGAGTGTGGAACCCACACGGGACTCAGTTGCAGGACCCTGAGATCATGACCTGAGCCAAAATCCAGAGTTGGGTGCTTAACTGACTGAGCCACCCAGGTGCCCCATAATTTTCACTCGTGTTTAAAGAGTCACTCAAGGAGAATGCATCTGCCCAGAGAATCAGAGAGCCCAGCAGTGCAAATGAATCTAGACAGATGGACAGAATATACATCTATTCTTCTCAGCTATGGTGCAGCCCGTCTCTCTCCCATACAGCTCCTCACGCCTACTCCGCTGCCCTGCTGTCTTTGGCATGTCCTCATCTTAGCACCCTCAGGGTCCCACTAGCAGAATCCAGTCTTTATTCTTTAAGAGACTATGCTTTGGAAGACACAACGGGGAAGCAGACTAAAGGGGATGCATTCAAAATTCCCTTAGAGGAGTTTTAATCTATATCTAGCTGCTGTGGGCAAATAGCCGGAACTACTCTATAGACTGCCTGCTGAAAACCAGATGATGTTCTCAAGCTCCCAGAACTACATCCTGATCCTGAAGCCAGATACACCCATCACTGCAGAGCCCAGAGACTGTTGGCAGTCTTTTCCTGCAGAACTAAAATCGTACATTCTTCAAATTATAGGTGACTCCTAGTCATAGAGTCCTTAACTCAGGGTTGATGGGCAGTTTTTAAAAGCAATCTTTGAAAGAGACTTCTTCTAGAAAAGAATATAGAACTTTTGAACACAAGTGTTCAGCTAAACAAAAAAGTTCAGAATGGTCCAGATTGTAGGAAATCAAGAAATTAAAGACGGTCTGAGGGAAATGAGAGAGGCCTCAAATAAATTTAACTGCCTCCTTACCAGGAGCATAGGAACCTTTAATTTTAGGGCAAGTCTGGATTGCACTGCTGTGAAAAAGGCCATGAATTCTTGGAGCAGAATGGTACAAGAAGCAGAAATGAGAGAAAAGCCTGGCTAAGTGTGGGCAGCACAATCACCACTTTGGGGTGGGGCCTGATTTTCTAAAATGACACCATTTGTAAAAAGGGTTTCAAATACTATTTTGACTGGTGATTGCATGTCCGTAAAGAGTATTAATTATTTTGGGACTACCTCCAATGTTTAGATGCTCCATCTTTTGAACACACTGATTGATTAGTTAATCTACAGCTGCTCCTGGTGCTCAGCAATTGTCCCTGTCTTGTTGCTAGGAGACCAGGACTGCTCCAAACCGGCCTGTGTGACAGGCATAGTGAGGAGGTGGTGGGTTCTGCCGATGAGCCACAGTGCCATCAAGTGGTCACTCTGCAAAAACGGTTTGACAGAGTGGGTTTGTGTCCCCTGTTCTCTAATTAGACAACTCAGGTTGTCTCTGTTCCAGACGAATTAGCTGAACCTCAGGGAATTGTGTATTCTCTCCATCCTCTTCTGCACACAGTAAGGGTTTTTTTTCCTTCCATAAATGAATGATGTCACAGCAAGCATGAGGGTGAAGTTAAAAGAATGTTGGATGGGTTGGTAGACAGCATTTTAGTTTGTCCTTACTCCGACCTCCCTTGGTTGTAATTTCTTCCCCTAAACAAGGAAGGGCATAGACAAGGTCTCTCAATGTCCTTTCTATCCCCAAATCCCTAATTCTTTGCTGCTTTTACATGCAGTTGTTCCAGAGCTTATCCTTGTGGCTGATCCTGGTCAAGGAGCTCCCACAGACCTTGGTGCTGTGGCTTCACGGTGAGTTTGAGCAGGTGGCAGCAACGGTGGCGGGGTGGTGGGGGCGGGGGCGGGAAGGACCGTGCCCACCATCAGAGGCAAAAACCACAAACTTTCCCTGGCAAATGACTCTGCTTGCACATGATTGATGGGAGTCCCCCTGGGTAAACTTGTCCTTCCTAAGCAAGGAATTCTGGCCCAGGGAAGCCGCTCCAGGAGTCTTGGGTAAAATCCTGTGATATAAGGTCAATGGGAAAGCCCTTCTGAGCGGGATGTGCTCATGGACTCAGAGCAGCAGGCTGGCTGGACTCGGAGAAATTCCCATTCCACCTCAAAGGATGCACCCCCGTCCCTTCCTCTGACAGTCTCTGGGAGCCAGATAGGGGGACTGGCTCTACTCTGCACCTTGCCCCCACTACCTTTCTACAGCTGTTTGGAGGCCCCACGAATCCAGATTCATCGTGCGCCTCGTCATGGACCCCACACAGAGACTGGGGTCCTTTATCACTCTCCAACAACCTGCCTCCCTGTGGCTTTAACTCTTTCTTGCCAGGCAGGTATGAGTTATTGTGAATGTTGTGCTGTCTTGCTGGGACTTCTGCAGATCTTCATCAATCTGTACATTATATCCAGGTTCCTCTGATGTCAGGATCAAGTGAGACAACAGGAATCCTAAATATTAAGCCAGCCTGAACCAAAATACAGCGAATTACCAACATGCTAAGAGAGTGCAGCTGAATATGATTTGGTTGACACTTTTGTCATTATTTGGGGGATTCTATTTAAAAAAAAACTACTTTCTATAATAAGAGTCCTTATGAGACTGTGTCACTGAATTTCCACCTACTGGGGTAAACTCACAGAACATTCAAGACAGAATGGAGGGGCGCCTGGGTGGCTCAGTGGGTTAAAGCCTCTGCCTTCAGCTCAGGTCATGATCCCAGGGTTCTGGAATCAAGCCCCGCATCAGGCTCTCTGCTCAGCAGGGATCCTGCTTCCTCCTCTCTCTTCCTGGTTCTCTGTGATCTCTGTCTGTCAAATAAATAAATAAAATCTCAAAAAAAAAAAAAAATCAAGACAGAATGGACCGTAGTACTCATCTTTTAGTTTAACCTGAGACCTAAAAATATATATCAAAATAAAATTGAGATGAATTAAATTTAACTTTTTACAATCTAACTTCAAAAAATATGCCATCTAAAGGGACCAAAATAAAAGTATGCACCCAAAAATGGACAAAAATACAAGGGTCTTCTTTTTTAACAGGTCTGAACCTCAGAATCCAAGAGCCAATGAAATAATTGTCTAGCTCAATCTGTCATTTTAGAGTGCCATCTGCTGATGCGGTAAGTGAGAAGATGAGAAGGAAAAAGAGAAGGAAGAAAAATTCGAGATGTTCTTTTTATCTCTTGAATCTGTTGACTGAAGGAGGCACCTCCACTTAAAAACATCGGCTCTGCAGACGTTTTGTACATGAGCTCTTTCATGGAGGTTGTTCCTGGCCCTGAATACCAAATCCAGTCTTGTCTCATTTCTCTGTGATTGTATCTCTCACACTCAACACCACAAGTCCAAGAACCTATCAACTTATTCATGGCCAAAGAAAAGGTGAGGACCAGCTTGTCAAATTTTGCCTAGACTCTCCTTTTAAACTGGCCGGATTTTCTTAGACCTTCTTTAGATTTCCACCAAGGTGGCACCCAGGAGGCCCAGTGAAGCCTGGCTGGGGTTGGTCACTCACATGCTCCTTAGAGAGACTTCTGTAATGTCATGGGAAGAGTGACATATTGGCAGTTAGAGGACCCGAGTGTGTGTGTGATGACCAGCCCTGTCACACTCTAATGCGGGCAACTCACACAACATGGCATCCCAGGTTCCTCATCTGTGAAGCAGAGATGCCAAGTGTGTCACAGAATTCTTTTGAGAGGATAAAAGGGGATAGATAGTGTTGGTAAAATCACTTAACAACTGGAATTATTATTTGCAGCTCTTAACTGGGATGTGAAAATGCATACGAGTCTTATCTATAAGCCTCCTATTGTTTAAATAAGAACGTTTGTAAAATGTGCTGGCCCTACATTTTAAATAACCAAAACCTGACAAGCAGAGAACAAAACCTCGAGATACCATGGGCAAAGAAAAGTCTGGGCTTGGCAAGGGTGTGATGATGTAACCTGGAGAGAGATGGGGGGAAAGAGGTGCTGGCTGGGGAAATGGCCTCATGTCTGAGTCTCTAGGACAGTGAAGAAGGTGCTCCTTGTTCTTGCTGTCTTTAGTGTAGGGTATGGCTGGGCACCCAAAGACCTCTGCCTGAACTGCAGAGCCCAGAGAAATACCACCTGTTGTTTCTCCTGTTGGCATTTTCTGGGCTTGTCTAGCAAGGACACCTACTCATTGGCTTGAGTTTAACTCAAAGAAGAGAAGTAAACATCCCAGACACAGCCTAGATGGGATACAGATGTGAGAAAAAAACATTATGACTTCAGAATTTTCAGGGCATCATCAGTTGCTTAGGTTAAGGGGGAATGGAAAAAAGAGAGAGAGAGAGAAAGAGGGAAATTAGGTAACTTGATTATCAATTTTCTTTCCCTAAGAATCCTGACTGAAATTCAATCACAAACTTCCCAGCAAGTTCCAACCTATTTCATCCTATGGAGTGCATTCTATAGGAGATCTGGACAGTGGTTTCTCGGAAGAAGGTAATGTAAAAATATATACAATATTAACACTCCCTCAGTGTTACTTAGAGTAATGCTAGTCTCTGAAATGTGTGACACAGAAGATTGTATTTGGAACCAGAAACCCACAGTTAAAAAATTTCAGAAGGGAGGAGAAAAAGCAGACAGAATAAAACTAAGTAGAGTCATGAATCAAAGACTGTGTGTATGGTTTATGCTTTTTGGACCTAATAAGGGTAAGTAAAAAGTAGGAAAGCATTACCTTTTTTTAATGAATGTAACTAATACAGTAAAGGGACTACTGACCATAGCTCAAGGTGAAAGCTTCCTCTACAACAAAAAGCAGCCAAAATAAAACCACAGTTTACAAAATAAAACATTTCCCTCGGAAAGTTGATTGGGAAAAAAAAAAACAAACATATAAAAAGCTCCTGTTTTTAGAGTTAAAGCTTTTTAATCTCTGGCACATAACAATAATTGAAAGAATTCTGCGAAATTACACAAAAGTATTTGGCGGATTTGAATTAATGGGCCAAGCGAGCTTTTTTTCCTTGGCTTCTCTGTCAAATGAATCATATATCGAGTCTTTGGTTATAGTTTTGACCGTGGGAGGAATTTCTGAAATGCCAACGTAGTTTTTTTTGGCCATCCTTGAACTGGTTGTGATAGTATAGGCATTGCTTCGGTAACATTTCATCGAGGACATGCAAAATGTCTCTTTCATTCCTCTCCTAAAGTTGGCATTATAGATGGAATACAGCGTAGGTTTAGAGGCTGAAGAACTAAAGGATATCCACGTGATAGCTGTGAAAACAAGGGAACTTTTCTTCAAGTCTCGTTCGTGGGGGTGCCACAGCTGAGCCACATGGAAAGGCAGCCAGGAGAGCAAAAACAACAGATTTAAAATGAGGAACATCTTGATCGTTTTCACTTTGGTCCTTGGGACAATGTTCATGGTCCTCCTCACTGTTCGGCCATCAGTGCCTATTCTCCAAATGTACTTCACAACCTTCTGGTAAAACAAGATGATGAGGACAGACGGGATCACAAAGCTCACCAAGAAATGGATGACGCTATAGGCAGTTCCTTCCCAGGAGGAAGGGAAGAAATAGTTGCAGTGATTGTCCCAGTTCGAGCCAAAGAAAAAGAACACGGGGGTCACAAAGGCAGCATCGAAGACCCACGAGGCCACGATCATTTTCTTGGCCTTCTCTCTGGACACCTTGAAGCTCAGGGGGTAGACAATGGTGTAGAACCGGTCTATGCAGATGGAGAGGAGAACATAGATCTGGACGCCTGGGGTGAGGTACTGGAAGTACCGCACGACCTTGCACATGGCGCTGCCGAGCGTCCACCTGCCGGTGGCAAACTGCAGCAAGACGAATGGCGTGCTGGCCACACTGACGAGGAGGTCCGCGCATGCCAGGGAGACCACAAAGTAGTTGGTGGTGGACTGAGTCCTCCTGCTCCGGTGGATGACCAGACAAACCAGTGAATTGCCGAAGACAGAAAACAACCACAGGGCCCCAAAGAAAATGCTGGCCGTGGCCACCTCGCCAGGCTTCAGCCCCGGCTCCACGTCTGTTCTGTTGCTCGTCCAGCCACGCGCCTCATGGAATTCCGTCAGGTCACGGTGTGGCAGGGAGGAGGCGAGCTCTGTGCAGCTGTGGTTTTGCAGGGGCACCAGCAGTGTGGGAATAACCAAGGGTGGCTTGCTGTTCTCCATTCTGGGAGCAAAAACCATACTCACTTGCTTCCTCTCAGTTCTGGATAAGAAAAGAAGAAGGAGGCCTCCTGTTAAAATGGTGTCATACAGAGCGACCCCCAAGCCTACCAATCTTATCTGACACTTCGATGGGTTGTCATTCACCAGGGAGGAGGACTTGTGCCTTGGCAGGAAAACAGGACTACTATCCAGAAACAGCTCGGGCTCCGTCTCTCTTTCGTTTCAGGAGCTGTTTTAGCTGATCCCAGCTCAGGCTCTCTCTGGACTCCCCCTCTTGACCCTTCGTCAAACGGGGTAGAACTCGTGCCAAGCCCCACCCCTGAACATACCCATGTCGCCCTCACTCACCAGGGACCACGAAGGGTGAAGGTGCTCGGATCTGGCTCACGGCGAGGGCACCACCCCCCAAATGAAGAGCCGCTGGAATGGGGGGTCAGTAGATGAGAAGTTTTTAAAGGTCGTGACACTGAAGCAATGAGGCTGTGAGTGGAAAACATGAGGAGATGGAAACACACAGATGTCAGCTCTGGAAATGGCTTCCGGGAATCTGTGCATACAGACTGGCTGGCTCCTGGAAGGGGCCCCGTTCTTCCTTCTGCAGAGTTTCCAGTACAGAAGCATCAGGGAAGTACACAGAGCCACCGTATGTAACCTTCACAGGAGCCAGAATAGCGCCTAATTTAATGACCTCTGAAAATGGCTCACTTTTTTCCCAAAGAGGATGTGCTTCATGTTCTAATAGCTTTGCCACTTATCCATGACATATCTTGAGGCCCGTCTGCTTGTTACTGTTTCATAAAAGGACATATTGACAGGAGAACATATAAGTTGTCCTCTAAAGAATGTAACCAGGTTACTGGGAAGCTTATGGTCTCCAGATGACTAAAAGCAACCAACTATTAACTGTTAGCTTTTTCAAAAGCTTATGATCCTTAGATATAGAAGAATATTCTAAAGCCTAGCCTTTATTTTAATTTTGGGGGGAGCTACTTGGTGAGGGAAAAAATTATCCTTTTGAATAGGTAAAATGATTATATACTTGTGAGCTTTTCAGTTAAAATTAGGGTGACTTGGGTCGCAGTTGGATTATTAAGGTCTAACTTGGTCTGAATCTCTTAAGCAGAAAAGAGAAAGCACGGCCCCTAAATCCAAAATAACCAGAGCAATTCCATGGGGGCTGTGGATAAGAGGAGAGCATCCAGCATCAGGGCCCAGGGTCCCCCCTGGGGGGTTACTGTGACTAGCCTCACAAAGAAACATTTCTGAAGTTTTAGAGGTGGGATTAAGGAACACGTTTTTTGGTTTTTTTTTAAGATTTTATTTTCTTTTAAAGTAATCTCTACACCCAATGTGGGGCTCAAACTCACAACCCCAGGATCAAGAGTTGCATGCTTCACCCACTGGGCCAGCCAGGTGCCCTGAGGACAGTTCTTTTTTTTTTTTTTTTTTTTAAGATTTTATTTATTTATTTGAGAGAGAGACAGTGAGAGAGAGCATGAGCGAGGAGAAGGTCAGAGGGAGAAGCAGACTCCCCATGGAGCTGGGAGCCCGATGTGGGACTCGATCCCGGGACCCCGGGATCATGACCTGAGCCGAAGGCAGTCGTCCAACCAACTGAGCCACCCAGGCGTCCCACTGAGGACAGTTCTTAATGAAAGAACAGTTCTTACTGGCCTGCTTTTCCTCGAAGGACTTTTGCGCTTATTTGTAGCAGGGAGAGGAGTGTTAATATATACTGTCCTCACCAAGATGCCACATTCAACGAAAATCTGGAGCTCAGGGCAGTCCCATATTATCTTCAGGGTTTTGTTTGTTTGTTTTGTCCATGAGGCAGCCCTACTTGATTTCTCAAAAGAAATGTAAGTTAATTAGACATTTGACTATCAGAAGTCCTTTAAGCATGGCTGGCTGGTTGAGAGTCAGTTGTAAGAATAGCAACCATACTTTCCTTATAAAAAAAATCAGGATATGCAGTCTGAAAACAGAACATGAGATCTAAAATTGGCACTATCCTAGAAAATCTGGAATGCATGACCCTTGTACTTATAAAATTGAAGTAATCTCTTCACCTTCATTTGTGTAAAGCCTACAAAATGTCCCCCAAATTTTTTTAAAGATTTAAAATTTAGGGGTACATGGCTGGCTCAGTCAATAGAGCATGCAACCTGATCTCAGGGTTATGAGTTCAAGCCCCATGTTGGGAATAGAGATTACTTACAAATTAAATCTTAAAATAAAATAAAGATTTAAAGTTTAAAGGAGATGAGCAAGTCTCCCAGGCAAAAAGGGCTGTTCTAAATATTTTGGATATCTGCGGCCTAAACAAAACAGGAGTTGGTGCCACAGGCACTATTCTGTATTCAATACCCATTATTTTGAAACCTGTGAACTGACTTGTTTCTCTCTTCCTCTCATAGCAAAACATTGAAGATGAAACTCAAGTTTACCACCACAACTTGGGCACTGTGAGGCCTCCCATCTGCCATCACTTCCTCCGGCTGCATGTCACCAGCGAGTGTGTCTACCCACTCTTCTAGCCCCACCACTGGGAGCAGAGGGTCCCGCTCCTCAGAAACTGGACAAGGGAGCCTTGAGGAGCTCCTGAGTCCACGTCTCCCCGTGATGATAGCACAGCTGTTCTGACTCTACGCAAAATCGCTGCAGCTCTGTTTATTCATTCCATAAATCAAGACACTATGCTAGGTACTAGGGAAACAAAGGTAAGTAAGGCCAAGAAGAAGGCAAATGTATACACAAGCTGTTTGATCATATTATAACTAAATCCTAAAATAATTAAAACTGACACAACAAGACAAGGAGCTAAGTGGCAGAGGAAAACGAGGTCCCGATTTTGCACAAGATAGGAGAAGGAAAGATTTCACAAAGGAGGTGAGGTCCGAGTTGGGGACAAGGAGACCAGGACTTCTTCAGGAAGACAAGGGAATGAAAAAACATTCCAAGGGAGAGAGAAAGAACATGGAATGATTTGGGTGTTGGAGGAGGTCATCTTTCTGGGTTGATCTTTTTTGGGCCCTTTTCCCTTTAGAGACCTCATTTTCTGCCAATCATACCTTCCAGAGTTTATCATTTTTAAATGCCTGACAATCAGACTGGCCTAATTTTCCCCCAAGGTTACAATGAGAGGTTATATTTTCTGTATTCATGGGATGCGATGTGATCAGACAGTGGATGAGAATATTAACATATCCAGAACGGTTGTGGTATCCTTGTTCACACAGCACTTCAGCATTTTCCAAGTGTGTTTTGCTTTACAACAATGGTTCTCTAGCTCAGCAACGCAGTGGACCCTCCCAGAGAGCTTTATCTTTTTTTCTTTTTTTAAGATTTTATATATTTATTTGACAGAGATCACAAGTAGGCAGAAAGGCAGGCAGAGAGAGAGAGAGGGAAGCAGGCTCCCTGCTGAGCAGAGAGTCCGATGCGGGGCTCGATTCCAAGACCCCAGGATCATGACCTGAGCTCAATGAAGACAGAGGCTTAACCCACTGAGCCACCCAGGTGCCCCAAGAGAGCTTTAAAAAAATACCCCTGCTCTAGTCCTACCCCCAGAGAGTCTAACTGAATTGGTCCAGAGAGCAGCCTGGGCAGCGGGAAATTTCAGGGTTCCCCAGGTGACCCTCACGTGCAGCCAAGATAAGGAATTCCTGCTTTAGAACCGTTCCCATGTTTCTGTCTTTCCCCCACCAAGCTGGGGGCTCCCAGAGGAAGAATGTTATTCTTCTTCTTTACATTAATAATTTTTTATTAAGTATTTACTGAATCAAATCCATGACAGAGAACTGAAATGCGTGACTCCTGCTCTAGGGGGCTCTGCTAAGAGAATTAAACCAGAGATAGAGTGACTGTGTCTTCTCTGGAGCTGAAACACTGATGACCATAGAGACAGGGAAAACGAATCCTGAGCAGAGCAGGGCAGGCGGAACTGAAGTCCCCCTGGACAACTGTTACCTGCAGAAGAATTCCCATTGAAGGAGAGTGAAGGTAGCTGAGGGGGTCGGTCCTCAGACAGGTTTCTGCAATCCCCACTCCAGAAAAAAATAGTATGCCATATTATAAGTAAGTTCTAGGGTCCCAAAGTAAAATTTCAGAAAGGTTTCCCTGCTTCATTGATTTGGAAATAAATCCCTCTTCAGAGGAGTGTTTCTGAAATACAAGGGCTGCTTAACTGATTTTTATGTCTGGGTCATCCATATGCAGGAATTTTAACAGCAACAGGAAAGACCTGTTTCCTGTTCAACCTATGTTTTCCCATCCAGTTCTGTGACTGCCACATGACACACCCCACTGACTGAAGACCCTTATTAAAATATATCTCTATACAGGGGCACCTGGGTGGCTCAGTTGGTTAAGCGTCCAACTCTTGGTTTTGGCTCAGGTCGTGATCTCAGTATCATGAGATTGAACCCCACAGCAGGCTCTGCACAGGCATGGAACCTGCCTAAGATTCTCTCACGCCCTTCCCCCAACCCCTCCACCAACCTTTTCTCTTTCAAAAAAAATTTTTTTTTAAGTATCTAATACTTGAAAATAAGGCAAAGAGAGTATAGCAGATCTTCCTAATGTCATGCTAAGACATTGTTAAAGTGGCTTCCCCCAAGAATTATTTAATTCTCTGGGAGAAAGCATCCATGCTTGACCTTGCTATTTACTATATGATGAGAGCCCAGACACGTGAAGGTATGTGTTAACGTGCAGATTTCTGTCCAGCAGAAAAAATAACCCCCAAATTTATGAACTTATTGCTCTGTAGGACATTAACTGGTTTTGTGTCTACCTAGCAATCTTATGTCCACCTTCTTTAAAAAAAAAAAAAAAAGACAATAACAAAACCCTATAAATACCTATTTATTCGAATGCTCTCGGAACCAGCCTAATGATGTCACTGATTCCTTCAGGAGTAAGTTCACAAATCTCTGGCATGCATTCATCCTCTAGCTGTATAAGACCCATTATTTTATTATTCATTCATTCATTTATTCATTCATTCACTCATTCCCTTATAGGGGGACAGAAGGAGAGAGAGTGAATCTTAAGCAGACTCCACGCCCAGTGCAGAGTTGACTCTATGACTCTGAATTTGTGAACTGAGCTGAAATCAAGAGTCAGATGCTTAATCAACTCAGCCACGCAAGCACCCCAGGAGTATGACTCTAGCTTTCTGAAAATCACCCTGAGAGGTGGATGAATGTATGAATGATGAGACGCACAAGAAAGGACCACAAGGTGTACATCACAGTTCTGCCTGAGGCGATTCTTGGCCAAGCATATCAACTGGTGTTTAGGCTTATTCTTGAGTCCAAGAATCCTAACAACGAATGTCTTTTTCCTCATGAAATTATAAAGATTCACAGACATTCTCACAACATAGGAAGACCATTTTTATTTCTGACATTTGTTCAAAAATTTAATGTCAAACTAGAATTTTTATAATGTTGAATTTTTATATGATTTAGTTGGGAAAAAGAAAACCTGTAGCATTTTCTGTAGAATAGTAAGCATCTGCTGGACCGAAGCCAACACCTACGATAAGGCTGTTAACTAATGACCAATAAGATTAATTACAAGGACAGCAGTTATAACATTAATACTATGGAGAGTTGATAGATATTTTGTGCTTATCTTATATGAGGTATCTTTGAGGTAGGTAATATTATTAGCTCTATTTCACAGATGGAATAAACTAAGTTCCTCCCCAAGATCATACAGTTATAAAGGAGTCACCCCAGACTGCCTCACTCCAAAGTCCATGTACTTAACCACCCCTGGGGCTTCATGTGTGAGGAGGCCACAAAAGGCAGGATCTGAATTCAGAGGGTCAAACGGTTGTACGGGGATAGGTCTTTCTTGACTCCTCAATCAAAGAGAGGAATGTAAAATTATTCTGCCACAGCCTCTTGCCTACCCACAGATACATCTGTTCAATATGCTAGCTCAGAAATATGTGACATAGTGAACATTTGGGGAAAAAAATCACTCCCACCACATACTGCACAGAGGCCTGGCATCAAAAGTGCAGTAGACATGTTGGTCTGGAAATACAGCCTTTCTTCAGAATAGCCCCTGAGACTACAGGAAATTCATTATGACAGATGAACTCTTGTAGCCTTTAAACGCAGGATAAAAGCCGAACTAAACCAGTGTGAACTGAAGGGAGGAGAAGTTTGATCAGTGGTACTAGCCCAGGTAAGAAATTGCCTCCTTTAAATTTTAGTTGTTATAACTTAGAGAATACCACAGTGGTAGAGATTTTCTCTTAAACATTTCATGACGATGGAGGCTCTGCGTATATGTGAGAAGAAGAAATGCCCAGAACAGGGGTGGGTGACTGGCTTGCCTGAGCTCCCCAGAACCAGCTGTGTGCATTTCTTCCCAACTCCAATGACATCATGTTGGCATAAATCAGCCACAGTTGGAACAGTCACACCATGGAAATGGACAAACACCACAAATGAGGTTTTTTGCTCCCTGTGCACCCAGCTGTCCCACATTTACCAGCCTACCACTTCCAGTAGGATACGATTTACAGGGCGACATCTCCCAGAGCCCTGAATTTACAAACATCAAAGGAGGCCACAGAAGGCATCAGAAGCTTCCCGAGTGGCTCTCTTGCTCTCTGGCCCTGAGCTGCGGCTCTAGGGTGCACGTTGAGCCAAGTGCTTCATGACTTTGGTGGGGGGCACAGGAAAACCAGGGAGGATAACACACATTCTCACAATGGGCCGCCCAGGTACAGCTGCCAGATGAAATACAGGATGCCCGGTTCAAGGCAAATTCCAGATCAATGACACTTTCTTAGCATAGATATGGACCATACAATATTCAACTGTTGTCTTCTATTTTTATTAGCTAAATCTAGCAAACTTATACCCAGAACGTAATCCTGTGCTAAAAAACATCTATTCTTCATCTTACAACACAGGGATATTGTGAAGTGGATATGTACACAGGCTTTGAAGTCAGACAGCTGAAGTGTGACACACTAGTGTCACACACTATTTGTGCCACCCAGGACACATTTTCTAACCCTCTTGAGCTCCAGTTTTCTTATCTGTCAAACGAGGATAATTAGTCCCTATCTCACTTGATTATTGTGAAGTTTACATGAGACAATATGTGCACAGGAGTTAAATGAGTTAACACAAGTCAGTCTGCCTGGTACGAGGAAAATACTCAATAAGTGTTATCCCTGTACAGTTCTATAAATTATCTAACACAGTGTTAGATAAATTATAGATAATTATATCCCTGTACAGGGATAACACTTATTGTGTTAGATAACACAGTGTTAGATAATTTATGAGCACATAGCACGTGCTTAAACAATTAGCACTCTTGGGGCACGTGGGTGGCTTAGTTGGATAAGTCTGACTTTGGTTCAGGTCATGATCTTAGGGTGCTGGGATCCAGTCCCACATAGGTGTCCCTGCTCAGCAGGGAGTCTGCTTCTCCCTCTCCTCCCACCCCTGGCCCCGCTTGTGCTCGCGCATGCACACACGCGCTCTCTAGCTTGCAAAATCTTTTTTTAAAAAAAATTAGCACTCTTATGGAGGGTCCTCAGAAAGTTAAAAATAGAACTACCTCATAATCCAGCAATTGCACTTCTAGGTATTTACCCGAAGAATAAAAAGATACTGATTCAAAGGGAAACATGCATCCAATATTTACAGCAGCATTATCAACAATGGCCAAACTATGCAAACAGCCCAAGTCCATCGCCTGATGAATGGATAAAAAAGATGTGGGGGGTGTGTGTGTGCATGTGTGTGTAATGGAACAGCAGCCATAAAAAAGAATGGAATTTTGCCATTTACAATGACATGGACGGAGCTAGAGAGTGTCACGCTAAGCAAAATCAGTCAGAGAAAGACAAATACCATATGATTTTACATATATGTAAAATTTAAGAAACATATAAGCACAGGAAAAAAAGAGAGAGACAAATCAAGAAAGAGACCCTTAACTATAGAGAACAAACTAACGGTTACCAGAGGGGAGGGGAGTGGCGGATGGGTGAAATGTGTGATGGGGATTAGGGCATGCACTTGTGATGAGCACAGGGTGATGTATGGAAGTGCTGAATCACTATACTGTACACCTGAAACTAACATTATACTCTATGTTAACTAACTGGAATTTAAATTAAAACTTATTAAAAAATTTTTAAACTTTGCCCTCTTACTACTGTTAGCCCATAAAAGTCTTAAAAGCCCTATGACAAGCAAATTTTAGTAACCACATCACACATCACGTACTATAGTGATAATATTAACATGAGTCACATAATTTAACTATGTTAAGAGCCAGTGGCTTTGGGGGAGGAGCCTAGTAACTAATCATCATTCACATTGTTGGTTTTAAGGGGAAAATCACTAAGGTCCAAATAAATCAACACAACCTTTCCCCAAGTTGGGCATGATTTCTTTTAGTGACATATTAGCCCATAAAACTTTTTTCTATACCCTAAACCAAAACATGTAATACAATGAGTTGAATATTTCTCAAAAGCATCTAAAATCTACTCTGCTAAATTACTTCCATTAGGTAATTTTGAAAACTTGCCCAAAACCTCGTATTTCCAATGAAAAGAACTTCCCCTCCACCATTTGAGACTCTTAGTATCACAGGTTAATAAGCCTAGAATTTTCTTGAATGCCCTTTTCCCCTTTCCTATTATAGATTATGAAATATATACAAATATTCCTCCATAGTATTTCCAGATCTGTGCCTTTCAATCTGTTTCCCAACTGGGATTAAGCTCAGTTTCCTGAGATCAGACTGGGTACACCATCTTTGTGTTTGGAGACTGGTTGTCTAAGGAACTACATTTACTCTTCTACCACATTTACCTTTCTTTGTCCTTCACGTGAATTTTAAAGTATCAGAAATAAAAAGTCAGCATCATAGGAGTGATTTCTAGAAACAAGGAAGGCTTCTATCCCAACCCCTCTTACCATTAGAATATCACTCTTTGGGGCGCCTGGGTGGCTCAGTGGGTTAAAGCCTCTGCCTTCGGCTCGGGTCATGATCTCAGGGTCCTGGGATTGAGCCCCACATCAGGCTCTCTGCTCAGCGGGGAGCCTGCTTCCCCCTCTCCCTCTGTCTGCCTCTGCCTACTCTCTGTCAAATGAATAAATAAAATCTTTAAAAAAAAAAAAAAAGAATATCACTCTTTTAAGGTCAAGGTCCCAATTAAAATGTAATATGTACGTAATTCCTATGTAAAATGTAATGCTTGGGAGTCCAAGCTTTCCTCTGCAAAGTTTCTGCTGGCTGCAAGCTGCAGGCCTCTCCAAATTCTTTACAAACAGTGTTGCAGGAGAAAATGTTAGGTCATACTGGCACCCCAATGGGGGTATGTATAAAGGACACTGGCCAGTATTTCTTACCCTATTGCCACTTAGTAGAGTCGTGCATAGGAGGAATGCAGCTCCAGACCTAATAATACTAAACTTGTCCCTCTCTCTACTGTTCCCACAAAATCTGTAAAGTCAAATAAGGTGGGGAAAAAAGAGAAATAAACACTAAGAAACTTCACCCTAAGAAATGACTATGTTGTTACAATGGTATATGTAAAATCATCTTCTATTTCACATTTACCCAATATTCTTTTCATACATAGTATGAACAGGATTGTGCTAACTACTGGAAGTACAGAAGTTAACGAGATAGACAAGGTTCCTGCTTTTATGGAGCTTATCTCTGGGGAAGGGCAGTAGAGAAATAACAGCAAAACAAACAAATACATGCACAGTAAAGAAATGGCTGGTACTATGGAGGAAAATAAAGCAGGATGAGGTACCAAGGGTCCATGGGAAATGGAATGATAGGTGACTGGTTGGTCACCTAATGGCCATTCCCAACTTCTCCCTTACCTTCCTCTGTCAAGTGGCTGAAAAGGCAACATAACCACTTTCCGCCATCCCTTGCAGCTAGGGATGGTCACATCAACATCCTCTGCTTCTGGCAAGACAAGAGGAGATCTCTAGGAGGGTGTTGGGAAGCTCTTGGAAAAATGTCTCTTTCTTGGTGAGAGGAAAGAGGCGTGCAGAGTGTTCTCTCTTGTGAGTCTGGCTGCCCCTTGCTTCTCACCTTTGTAAACTTGTCATGTGATGATATCAGGGTACTGGGTGGTATCTTAGAAGGTCAAGGAAGTCCTGGGACTCACAAAGATACTACCCAGTGTCCTGACACTGTGGTGCATCCATCACTAGACTCATTAAATAAGCAATATGTTATGGTTTTAAGCCCCTCTGAGTTTTCTGTTATTTGCCTCTAAAATCATCCAGACTGATGCAGGGTCTTATTTCAGAAGGAGTGGCCAGAGAAAAGTTCTCTGAAGAAGTGATACTAGAGCTGAAACCCCAGTGATGAGAAGTCAGCCATATGAAAATTGGAAGAGCATTCTGTGCAGAAGCAATGTGTGCAAAGACCCTGGGGCAGGAATAAGCTATAAGCTGGAGCAGATGAATGTGGAAGGAAATGGCTCCTGATAATCATCAGAAAGGTGGGCAGGGAATCAGATCACACGGCATTGTCGGGCACAGGTATTAGTCCTACTGCAGTGAAATCCATTGCAGGTTTTATGCAAAGGCGTGATAGGAGTATGATCTGATTTATGTTTTAAAAATACAACTTTAATTGCTGTGTAGGTGGCTAAGAGAAGTGGGGGGCATCAGTTAAGAGGCTATTACAATAACCTAAGTAAGTGATAATGATGGCTTAGACCTAGTAGCGATGTAGGTGGAGAAAAGTAGATCAATACTGAAAATATTTTGGGGACAGCCAACAAGATTTGCTGATGTGTGACAGGGTTTGGGGGCAGGGCTTGAGGTTCTGAGATGGGGGGAAAGTTTGGGGATCTGGAAATCAATAATTCTATTTTGGGTGAGTTGCATTCTTATTAGATACCCAAGTAGAGCTATCCAGTTGGGAGATGAATATCAAAGTTTGGAAAAATGTCTATTCAGATTATTTGCTCATTTTCATTAATTCATTCATCATTCCATAAATACATTTTAAGATCCTACCCTGTGCCAGAATGTACTGTGCTAAGAACCATGTATACAATGGCTAAAACTGTGCCCCTCCCTTCATGAAGATCACAGTCTAATTATCACTATTGTGGAGGGATGTGGAGAAGAGTAATAAATAAGTATAAATAAAGACAGTAAGTTGTAATGAGCAGAAAAGAGCTGAAGAGCAGAGCATGGCAGGAGGGCCTGCTTTGGGGCTGGATGATCAAGGAAGCAATGGAAGCAGTAGGAGCCAAGACAGAGAAGAACAGGGCCATCTATGGTAGACTCTCTAGGACTCCTCCTGCAGACAGATGACAGGACAAGGAAACCAAGTTACCAAGCTGCCTTGGATCCCCAGTCAGCTTTCAGATCCTGAACAAAGTTTCAGACTCCTTGAGGCCTGGCCTTAGGGCTTGTTATAGGCTGCTTCCCTTGAGGCAACTCTGACTTCTCTGCAGTCCAAAGAACCTATCACATGGTGGGGGACGGTGTGGGGAAGAGAAAAAAAGGGGCAAGTGGGTCCCGGAGGGACAAAGTGCCTCTGGAAACTTCCTTGCACTCTTGTACAAGATGTGTTCCTCTATTCTCCCATCCCACTCCACACTGCATCACCATTGGGTCATTTAAGCAGGAAGCAAAGAAGGCCTTCGTTTCTGCTTAGAGGAGGAAGGAAGCAGGGGGAAAGGAGGAGGTCTGACTCACTCCCCTGCAGGTCACTGGAGTCAGGGCTGTCCAACAATAACTGCAAATGGATGACTCCCGCACATCGTACAGAGGCGAGATAAGTCACTGGGGGTATTGATCTGTGCTGTGCTTCTTGTTGAGATTCTTCCCTATTCCCTTCTGAGAATGAACCCAGACCCTAAATGCTGCCTTGTCTTGGAGGAGAGTCGTATCGCTGGGCCCAAGACAACCGTTTCCTTGGCTTTCATTTTCTGGAGGCTGAGTTCTCTGAGGGGGATTTCTACAGAGTGTAGGAGGAAGAAACAAGGATGTTGGAACCAGGATGTGGCTGTGGCCCCTGGAGTCATGCAAAAGGCAGGCCTGGATGGTCACAAGAGATCTTTTTGGGGATGATGAAAAGGTTCTGAAATTCGATTATGGTTGTGCAACTCTGTAAATATAACAAAAATCACTGCCTTGTACACTATTATGAGTGCGTGTTATGCTATACAAATAGAGTTGTTAAAAAAAAGAAGAAGAAAAAGGTAGGCCTGGGACCCTTGCCTCATTTCCCCACTGCACTCCAGGTAAGTGACCAGTGGTAATGGAGGAGTGCAGCAGAGGGGATGGATCCAAAGACTTCCTGGCAGAAAGCAGAGTCCACTGCCCCAGGGCGGGTACCAAAGCCGCGATCTCCCAGCTTTCAAGGATACACGCCACCTCAGACCATAATTACACCCTGCCACGATCAGAGGGGATCCAAGGTTAGAGGGACCACCCATATATTTTGCTGGGTTTGCAAGCCCCAGGACCTAGGAAGAGGAAGAGAATCCCAGAAATGCTTGTCACTGACTTTCCCATTAGCCTGAAAGGATGGAACCCTGCTGTTATTTAAAGGAAGTAATGTATGTAGTAGGCAGACTGGCCTCCTAAAGATGTCCATGCCACACAGCAAAAGGGACTCTGCATATATAATTAAGGTTATGAAACTTAAAATGGGAAGATTATCCTGGACTATCCAGGTGGCCACAAACTAACGAGCCCTTAAAAACAGAGGATCCTCTCTGATTAGAAGCAGAGAGATGAGGCAAAAGAAGTCAGAGAATGATTTCAAGCATGAGAAAGAGCAGACATGCTGGCTCTGAGATCCAGGAGCTCCGATGCGATAACCAGGGAGAGGCCACTAGTTGTTACAGATGGCCTCAACTGACAGCCATCCAGAAAATGCGATCTTAGTCCTACAACCACAAGGCACTGGATTCTGCCAACCACTGAAAAGAGCCTGCAAGAGGAATCATCCTCTAAGAAGGAACACAGTCCTGCCAACACCTTGATTTCAGCCTATGAGACTCAAAGCAGAGAAACCAGCCAACCCACCCAGACTTCTGACCTGCAGAACTGCGATATAAGAAATAACTGTTATTTTAAGCCATTAAATTTGTGCTACTTTGTTCTGCAGTAATAAAATCTAATTCAGTATAGCCATTTCTTTGATAATTCAGTGTGAACATTAAAATTCATACCAGCCATCCTACCACTACCTTCCACTACCCCACCAGTATCTAGAATATCAGAAACCTTGAGAAGCTCGAACAGTATAGTGCTTTCTGGTTTACCTTAAACATGGGACTAGGGGCTAAGAAACCTAGGCTCTAATTCTGAATATAAGTACTAAATAGCAAGACAAGAGACACAGGTCTTACTTCTGTATCACAGTAAGGACCTTAAGTAAATCAACCTCTCAGAATCTCCATTTCCATGGCTATAACATATGTGAGTTGGTCTAGATGATTTCTGAAGTCCTTTTAGCATTATGAACTAAAACTGATAGGTAGACATTGTGATGAGCAATACACATTTGTTTAATTTATAACTCACTACTTTCACCTGGCAGAGAGCTCACCCCAAGAGTGCATTTTGGTGGGAGGAGAGGGAAGCTAGTTAGGGCTGCTGGGGCTTCTGTGAGCTTCTGATATCCAAGATCAAGAGTATGGGTCTCCAGGGACGCCTGGGTGGCTCAGTTGGTTAAGCAGCTGCCTTCGGCTCAGGTCATGATCCCAGCGTCCTGGGATCGAGTCCCACATCGGGCTCCTTGTTCTGTGGGGAGCCTGCTTCTCCCTCTGCCTCTGCCTGCCACTCTGTCTGCCTGTGCTCGCTCTCTCTCTCTCTGACAAATAAATAAAATTTAAAAAAAAAAAAAAAAAAAAAAAAGAGTATGGGTCTCCAAAGGAGGGATGAATTTTCCCTAGAGGCCAGCTAAGCAGCCCTCCCCAACAACCCCAGTAATTATTCTGGAAGTGCCAACAATCTCTTACTGAAGATTCCCTGCAAGAAGTGGTCTGGTCAAAGAGGACTTGCCAGCTATGTCTGTCTGCCTTTCTATCTACTACCAAGCTTCTCAGAGGGGAGAGACACTTACTAGAACTCCTGGCTATCCTCTACCTATTTCCCATACCTCTCTTTCCAGTATGGAGTCTTTCGAATTCAGAAGCAGACAGTTTGGCCAAGGCATATGCACCTCCCCAAATTCAATTTAATTCATTACCACAGACATTTTTTTAATAGCTGTGTGCTCGCTGAGTCTAAAGTAGAGGCAAACAGCTGTTTTGGAGGTAAGCATTTAGTTTCATTTTTCAAGCTCGGATTTCAGTATCAACATCTCTAGTTGCGCAACTTAAATAAGAAAGAATCAAGGAGGCAAAGACCAGACACGTCACACTCAAAGCAAAGAACTACAGAGATGCAATTTATAGGAATTTGAAAAGAAGGTGAAGTTGTTGTTAAGCACAGAGTACAAACACTACACAGAGAGTTACTAAGAACTCTGATTTTCAGAAATATATTCTGTCTCACAGCAAATTCACAGCAATACTCAGGGTAAATTTTGATCCTCACCTCTATGGTCAATCAGGGTGTTCTGAGAAAGCAAAACTTTAAGTTCATAGAGCAGAAGTTAGTTTTTTTTTTTTTTTTTAATTTATTTGACAGACAGAGAGAGATCACAGTAGGCAGAGAGGCAGGCAGAGAGAGGAGGAAGCAGGCTTCCTGCCGAGCAGAGAGCCCAATGCGGGTCTCTATCCCAGGACCCCGGGATCATGACCTGAGCTGAAGGCAGAGGCTTAACTCACTGAGCCACCCAGGCGCCCCCAGAAGTTAGATTTGAATTTGCTTTCATGTGCATCTTTCATGGACAAATTATGCAACTGTATGTAGTCAGTTGTCATTGAAAATATGTTGAATGTGGGGTGCCTGGGTGGCTCAGTGAGTTAAGCCTCTGCCTTCAGCTAAGCCATTGCCTTAGGCTCAGGTCATGATTCCGGGGTCCCGGGATCGAGTCCCGCATCAAGCTTCTGGTTCTGCAGCAAGTCTGCTTCTCCCTCTGATCTTCTCCCCTCTCATGCTCTCTCTCACTCTTTTTCTCTCTCTCAAATAAATAAATAAGAATCTTTAAAAAAAATGTTGAATGTGCATTTGCATGTTTCACATGGTTAATATATATTTTAGTACTGTATATTTTTAGACATCTGTCCAGTTAAAATGATATTGCTCTCTTCTCTCAGGGCTTCTTACTTTAACCCCCTCTGCGCATCAGTCACGGTTGACCCAAATCATCAACACCAGGCATTTTTAGCCTTTCTTCCTCAGAGACAGATGTGACAAATGTGTTCATACATGCAACACACTCCTACAGATATACCCAGAATTATGTGCAACTCTAGGAGCTTGACCTATAACTCCAACACCAGGTCCTCAACCTAAGGAAGCATGTGGAAAAGAACATCATTACGTAAATATCCTTAACTTTGTCCTAGTTAATTAAAAAATCACTAGCAAATCTTGGTATTTGATTTATTAGCAAGCACTTATTTGCAACAGACATCCTTTGTTTGGGACATATTTTGACACCATGGTTGATAAGCACAGTCCACTATACTGTAAGTGTACAGTATACACCTGAAGTCTGAATTTTTTTTTTTTTAAGATTTATTTATTTATTTGAGAGAGAGAACATGAGAGAGAGCACAAGCTAGGGGAAGGGCAGAAGGAGAGGGAGAATCTTTTTTTTTTTTTTA
>NW_019154091.1:39070531-39370832 GCF_002288905.1 Enhydra lutris kenyoni
TCATAGGGTAGCTCTATTTTCAACATTTTGAGGAACCTCCATGCTGTTTTCCAGAGTGGTTGCACCAGCTTGCATTCCCACCAACAGTGTAGGAGGGTTCCCCTTTCAGGAGAGGGAGAATCTTAAGTAGACTCCCCACTGTGTATGGAGGCTAAAGCAGGGCTCAATCTCAGAACCCTGAGATCATGACTTGAGCCGAAATCAAGAGTCAGACACTTAACTGACTGAACCACCCTGGTGTCCCTGAAATCTGAATTCTTGAAGGCTAAGGGTGCCTATCACAGAGAACGGAGGAAAAGATTGTAAGAGACAGATATATTGTTATTTTTCAAACTGGGCAACGATGGGATACTATGAACCTATTATAAAAGTCTATTAAGGAGAATTTTTCTGGAAGTAACTAATCTCCTACCTATGATCTCTAAAGCCACTGATATTCCAGAAGGTTTCATAGGCTGCACCCAAACTTGAAGGCATGCTTCCTTCTTTAGATGTGGAAGAAAATAACTTTTTGCAGATCTTAAACATGAAGAGGTTATATAATGCAGTGATTAGGAGCATGGGCTCTTAGAGCTGTGGTTTACAGGTTGTTCTGCCTCCCAGGGGACATCTGGCAATGTCTGAAGACATTCTTGATGTCACACCTGGGGAAGGAGGGTGTTACTGACATCCAGTAGGTAGAGGCCAGGGACGCTGCTAACCATTCTAGAGTGAAGTCAGATAGCCTCCCGCAACACAGATGTAGCTGGCCCCAATACTAACAGTGCTGAGGTTGAGAAACTCTCCTGTAAAGCAGCCTGCCTGGGTTTCAGGTCACTTAATACTTGTGTAACCTCTACCAAGTTACTTAACATCTTTGTCCTTATTGTCTTTACCAATGAAATTAGGATAATAATGGTACCCACTTCATTGATTTGTTGTGAGAATAAAACAAATGATGCAAGAAATGATGCAAGAAATGAAGCAAGAAAGAACAATGTCTGAAATAAAAGGAGTGTTCAACAAATGTTTACTTTCCTTATCACTGAATGTACTGAGAAAGACTGAGAAATAAATATACCAAAATTTTAACAGTGGTGGTTTCTAGGTGGCAAGATATGACTGATTTTTATTACACTTCTTGTTTTTGGTTTTTTTAAATATTTTTTTTTTTGTTTATTTGACACAAAGAGAGAGAGGGAGAGACTGAGCACAAGCAGGGGGAGCAGCAGGCAGGGGAGAAGCAAACTCTCCAATGAGTAAGGAGCCAGACGTGGGGCTCGATCCCAGGACCCTGGAATCATGACCTGAGCCGAAGCAGTCGCACAACCGACTGGGTCCTTGTGTTTTTGTGTGTGTTTGTTTTTGTTTTTTTAGGATTTTCATTTATTTGAGAGCGAGACAGAACTCGAATGGGGAAGGGCGGAAGAGGGAGGAAGAAATAATCTGAAACACATTCCACACTGAACACAGAACCCGTGCAGCTCAATCCCACAACCATGAGATCATGACTTGAGCTGAAAGCAAAAGCCAGACACTTAACTGACTGAGCCATCCAGGTGCCCCTATTTTCATTACACCTCTCCATTTCTCTTCATTTCCCAAATTTTCTAGAACTGTATTTATATTAACCTAATATCCAAAAATGTATATATTTTTAAAGAATGCAGAGGAAAGAACTTTACTTGTCACAGAGCAGAAAGAGTACAGAATTCAGATCCTGGCTCTATTTGTTGTGTGGGACTTCAGGCAGGTTGGTTAATGTCTCTGAGCTTCAGTTTTCTGATCAGAAATTGGGGCTAATAACCTATATTGCAGAATCTCTATCAGGATTTCACATGCAGACATCCAGTGCCTAGGAAAGTATGCCAAATGAGAGGCTCCATGAGATGATGGCTTCAAAAGTTTAGCTGAGGGAATATGACCCCATAAACAGGAAAATATATTTATTATGGTACCCCTATTTTACTTTTGAAACTGTCCTCTTGGAGAGACCACCTCTCAGCTTGTGCCATTTTTTTGCCTTGGTTCATAAAGGAGAAGTTGAGTCCATACTCTGGTTCTTCTGTCTATCCCCTCCTCCTTCCCTATGTACACATATGCTAGGAAATGATCCAGTCAGTGGGCTGGCAAGGCCTGACTCGGGTGGCAGAGTTTACTGGCAGTGGGCAAGTGACTGTGCCTGAAAGGCAGGACCCAGGCCTCACTTTCTCGTATCTGCTCCCCATGCTCACTGCCCCCCTTTCTATCTTGTCTTTCATTCCAAGTCTCCAAGTGGAAAGCACACTTGGCAAGGCCTCTCCGTAAAGGGACACCTCTCTACTTTCTCTCTTTGTTGGATCTTCTCCTGTTCAGCTGGTTGAGCAGAGCTTGGATATTTGAGAGAGAAGAGTAGGAAGCCCAGCAAGGCTTCCAGACCTCAGCCTGTAGAGGACACCAGGCCGGCTTCTTTGGGCAGCCCTGCAGGAGCGTGGTGGGCATGCAGCTCGTGCCCAGCTGTACTGGGTTGCCTGCAGAGCTCTTTCTTCTGCACAACTCACTGAGCAGGTAACACTGGAGGTAAGGAGGATGAGTGGATAGGATTTAAGGACCCATACCTTATCTACAAACCCTATTCTTCCTCTCCTTAGTGACTAATTAGACAGGAATAATATAACAGGTATGTTTGTGATTATCAAGAGAAGTGACTTTTTTTTCCTCCAATATTTTTTAACATAATCTCTACACCCAGTGTGGGGCTCGGATTCATGAGCCCAAGATCAAGAGTTACACAGGAGCTCCGAGAGAGGACTACTCTAACCCCAGTTAGCCTGCTAACTTGAATTCAAATCCTAAGCAACATTTCCAGATACCTTGAGACAATCTTTAACACTCAAATCCTGGCTGCCATGGATTGGGAAAGGCAGCCTGGCTCCAATCTACTCTAATACTAAGGATCCCAGGGTTCTCTGGGGAGGAGTCCTATAGTCCTGTGAGCTCTTGGTTCATCATTCTGAGGACTGGGAGCCACAGCTGATTAGGAGAGGCCTGCCTGGGGCAAGAACTGACCTCCACATGTTCAATCTCAACCCAAGGTGAACTATTTCAAGTGTTGGGAGATGGTGCCAGGCAAACGCCACAAGAAAATGAGATTGTTAGGGTGCCTCTACATCCAGATATAAATACAAACACCAGGAGAACTTCATTCTAAAGATAAATAAAATGTCAGGGGGATTCATAATCCCCAGGAAAGAATTTATAGATACTTCTTGAACTCTAGTGTGCTACTGCTCCAGAGTCAGTCAGACTAGCATATATAAATTTCAGACATAATTCTGGTTGTTGCCCAGGTCTCTCCTACTACACTGTCCTCTCTATGAGCACATGCAGAACAAAACAGGCATGGGCCTCTATACAGGCCCTGGCAGAATGCTTTACAGAACTTCCACAAATGGATATTGAGAGCTTACCATAAACCAGGCCTAGTGCTAAGTGCTAGAAACCTGACGATAGAAGCTATGGTCCCTTTGCTCAAGAAGCTCACTTCAGGAGACTATAATAGTGTAAATGTGGTACTTGTCCCAGGGAAACAGATTTCAGCAGGGATCCAGGGTTTAATATAAAGGACCAAAGTTCAGTATTGTAGGGGACCTAACCACTCTTCAAAGTATTCTTCAGTGAAACCATGAAGGGAAATACCTCATTTAGTAAAGAATCTCACAAATTTTAGATTTCTATCCCTTTTTTTTCTCCTTATACCTTTAACCTAGTAACTTCCCTTAGTTTTCCTATAGCATTTAAGAATGAGATCAGTCATCATTTATTGTCAAGAAGGGAAACTACACAGACCATGGAAGAAATCTCTATATTTCAGAAATTTCTAGAAGTTAAGAAAAAAAAAGTCCTTTTTCCCTTAAAACCTAAAATAATTTGCAAAGAGAGTAATCTATTCCCTTGAAGTATGGTAATATTATTTTAAAGCAACAAATCTAGTCCATTCAATACCACAGTTTGTATTCATAATTTTTAGAAGTTGTTAATCTATTTATTTTATTGTGAAAACCAAGTAAGTGCTTTTTAAAGATAGTATGTTTAGGCTGGTATTGTTACTAGGTTCAGCGGATGAAAGAATGTTAAGTTCAATTTAAAAAAAATCAACCATGATGTAATTCTAGATTTCTTTTTTGCCTTTGGACATCATCTGGTCACCATAGTAACACAGTATTTTACTACCAGATATCTATACAGCTCAAAGGGAAGAGAAGAACAGGCAATTACTTACTGGGGTATTTGGGGGTACAAAGGATGACTATTGGGATAATTTAATATATAAATATAGATTCCACTGGAGCTCTGTTTCAGCCAGGCAAGCTGATATGATCTTCTAGTAGCGTCAGCTGAACAAAATTTGTAGCCAAATCAACTGCTGACATCATTTGAAATAACACAAACAGGGAAGAAGCATAGGTTAGGTTAGGAGTTAAACTCATGGACTCTGAGGTCAAGTTTCTTGGGTCCAAATACTGTTTCTAGTATTTGCTAGCTGTGTGATCTTGGGAATATTCCCTAACTTCTCTGTGCCTTAGTTTTTTCATTACCAAAATGTGAGTACTAATACCTCCCCCAGAGGGTTACTATAAGGATTAAATGAAGGATTATTTGTGCTTATAATGACGTCTCACACACAGCAAGAACTTTGTTAAGTATTTGTTAAAGATGAAATAAAATTTAAATTTGCTAGCTTCCCTCATTGTGCTGGGTAGAAATGGTCAAAGATACCAAGATTTGAGTACATGACAGATTATTTTAGCCTGTAACTTTGGAAGATTCCTTTGAGAACTTCCTGGGATCCTTCTTGAGAGCTACTTTGTAAGATTTGGAAGTCAGTGGCACTCTACTATCCCAAACCAGAGACGGAAATAATCATAAGCTCTTCTGGTATCAGGAACATCAGAAGGCAGACAATTGCACAGCACAAAGAAACAGCATGCCTGCCCACTCAGGCTCCCTAAGCCACTGCCAATCACCTCTGGGAACACGGGCACAGAATAAGCAACTAAAAATCGAGAAAACAAGATTTTATGGCAGTGACAAAGAAATTTAGTTGATTTCAGTAATATTATTTGTTTCCTCTTTCCAGGACTCAAAGAAAAAAAATCATTTTCATCAATTAGTGCTTTGTTTTATTAATTATCACTATACATAATTTCCATCAATTTTTCTTCAAGGGGCACTTACTCTGGTGAATCAATTCATTTTACAGAACTATCTAAGCATCTTTTCTAGACCTGTAACAAATTTAAAGCCCCCTAACCAAATCTAAGCCAGGATAAAAAATCTCCGAATTGCCTGGAAAAAAGAAGGTATCATGTCCTGTAAGCCAAATTTCAGCCGCGATACCATGGGATCCTCGGCACATACCTTCATCTGGACTTGATTTCAGAGACGGTCTCCTTGGGTCTTCTCGGTCAGGAATAGCCCTTGCATAGGAGTTTGGAGAATGCCATACACCACCGGGAAAGCTTGGGAGCACATTCATTTCTGTCCTCTGCCTTCCCCTTGGCTCACTGCCTGCTTCCTGGTAGGAAGACAAGATGACGCTGTGCTGGGTTGACTGTTAAACCATCTTTCCGCCCCCAGCCCCACTCTCTTGGTGCCCCTCCCTTCTCCTTTCCAAGGCTCTGGAATGTGTCACATGGGAAATGGATCATGTGGCTCAAGGGGAGAATGTGGCCATCTTCTATCTCCCTTCCCCCACTTTTCCTTTCAGGAGCAAAAGCAGCAGAAATCTCTGACCTGATTGGCTCTGACCAAAAATCTCCATATGAAAAGGAGAAAATTCAACCAAACCTCAGGGATTCTCCACTTTCTTGTTTTCTTTTTCATCTGAACATTTTATTCTGGACATTCAGGGTTGCTTGGTAGGAAGTCAAATGTTACTTTCCTCCCAGCCTCTTTCTTTCTTTCTTATCATCAACACCCTAACACGATAAGGTGTTCCCTCACTCCCCTCTGGAGCCCCCTTAGCACGTCTCAGACAACTGAGTGTTCAGCACCAAGGACAGCATTACATCCCTTTCAGCATTCATTAAAACCATTTGTCTATTTCATCCTCAGGTAAATAAAGATATTTTTAAAATATTTCTCTGAGGTCTTGTGTCCAAATATAAATCAGGCTATATAATTAGGGCTCTAACTGCCCCTACTATCAACTTATTGCTACCTTATAAATATAATTTTTACATATCATTAAACCCCAAATCCCATGCCTATCTACCTCCCAGTCCCCATTCTACCACCTATCCCCACCCCTTAGATATAATCCATGTTTTGGGGGAAGGGGAAATTCTCACAACACAGTTTACTATATGCCCATATATCTATGCTTATGGACAAAACAAAACGCAGAAACACATAGGATTTTTTTTTTTTTTTTAGTATATATGTCAAGACGTCCTTAGCCCCATTTCTAGGCCTCAGGCAGAGCTGAATTAGAGAGGCAGGGAGGGAGTCTGGTGGAAGCTGTTTTGTGCAGGGTCTATCCTGCTTTGCTGACGTCCCTGTTGCCATGGTGCTAGGTAACTGCTGAAGGGGATGATTTCTTTCAGAACCGGTCACCATGGGACCCTGCTGACTAAAGAAAGGGAGAGGGAAAAAGACTGAATTGCTGAGGAGGGCTTTCAATTAGCATTTTCAGAGCCAAATTTACCTAAAATTCAGTAAGCCCTTTCCTTACTGAATTGCTGCTGACCCTAAATCTCAAAAGCATTCTGGAAATTAGTATGGACACTGCGATGGTCATTCCCCCATATTCCACTGCTTCTTTCCCCTAAAGGTCTATTTAGGTGCAACTGAATGAAAATGCCAGCTTCACAGAAAGACTGTGGAGTGCCATCCCAGAGTAGGAGGAAAGGACATAGGAACCAATTTCCCCTCACGTTGGGGCTTCTGACTTTTATGACACCATTTACCCAAGTCCCAACAGCCTTAATTGGGAGATGCTTTAGAACCACACCTGACTGATGACGCAAGGAACAATTTGCGAATGCTTTACAATGTTACAATGTTATGGGAGAAAGGACAAATATTTTTTAATGTGAGCTGCTGAATTATTTTGAATAAAAATAAATTTGATTAGTTTAAGGTCAATCCTTTGGATAGATTTTGGACTCCCCCAAATCAGGAATTTAAGCTCTACGTTTGTCTCATTAGGCTGGCATAAAACCGATTGTTTCTAACTCAGAGTCCTTACCATGGCAATTCTAAATATTATTTTTGGGGGGCAAAAATACTTTCAATATGCAGGAATGCAAATTCTGTTAAAAAAAAAAGAGAGAGATTTCACAGGGGAGCTGGAGTATAATTTCAAGAAATCAAAGTTCCTTCCTTGCTCAACATTCACATCTTAAGACATATTTACTTCTTTTATTTTAGAAGAAAAGTCAGATTAATTCCAGTTTTTCTATATAAGACTCATAGAGGACTCCAACTCTGCTAATTCTGATGCTTGGTGCTTTCAGAAAATTCATTTATCAGGAAAGATGGAGAGGTGTCTGAAGAAATTCTTAGAAAGCCAGAAGGATGGTGACTTCAATATCATCTCCCTTTTCTTTGCCAGTAGTAATGACAAGAACAACACAAACAGCTAATATGTAACATGTCCCAGGTGTTTAGCACATGTCAGTCAGTCCTCCTACCAAACTGTGAGACAGATACTATAAGGAGCTCTCCTGTTTTATAAATGAGACTGAAGCTTCCAGAGGATAAGAAATATACTCTGAATTGCACAGCTAGTTAGTGTGGAACAAGACTTTGGAACTATTTAACCTGACTGCAGAGCAGGCACACTATATAATACTATTCTGCATCGTTAATAATGGACTAGACTAATAATGGACTAGACTAGACTAAATGGAGTAGACTAAAATAACTTGTCAGTGTAATGTGATGTGGTTCACTACTAAGGGCCTCCAATAGGAGAAATCAAAAAGATTGTTTCAAATTACTTGAGACAAAAAAAAAAAAAAAAAAAAAAAAAAAGACCAAATTATTCATTCCTTTTAGGATGATTGAATGTGTACATCAGAGCTTAATGATAAATAATAATAATTTTTCAAAGAATCATAATCTAGAATATTATTAAGGATTTTTATAAAACATATGGTATAATATACTAACTCTGCTTTAAAAAAATCTTAAATTTGTAATCACCAATCTTATTCCTGGTCATTTGGAAGAAAATAAAAGGACAGTGTCCTCCATCCAAACTCCTAAAACTCCACAATACCTGTAATTGGGGTAATATTTTGAAAATGATTTATGTGATTTTTTTTCTCCTTTCCAATTTGCCTTGGAAATAGGGAGTGTGGCACTATTTCAAGTTGCAAAAAGAATGGAAAGAAAGAAGGAATTAATATATCCAGCTTCTGAAATTCAAAACAGGAGTGTGCAGCAAGACAAAAGCCTTGAAATCCAGGCTGTTCTTTTGAAAGTCATTCTTGAAATTCCTTTATTTATGCCTTTACTTGTCATCAACCAAACATGAGAGAATTTGCTTAGAGTGTTCGGCACTCTAGAGAGGTCTTCAGACTGGGGCAGACAAAAACTTTCCAAGAGGTCCCAAAGCACACAGTTTTATGGGAACTAATTTCTAGATCCTCAACTTCCACAAGTATGATTTTTTTTTTAAGATTTTAAATTTAATTTGACAGAGAGAGAGATCACAAGTAGGCAGAGAGGCAGGCAGAGAGTGAGGGGGAAGCAGGCTCCCTGCTGAGCAGAGACTGATGTGGGCTCAATCCCAGGACCCGAGACCATGATCTGAGCCGAAGGCAGAGGCTTAACCCACTGAGCCACCCAGGCACCCCACAAGTACGTTTTCTAAAGCTGATTTTCCTGAAAACCTGTGCAGTCAGGTTGCCATACTGATTCTTGGTTCCCACCTACTAGTTTTCCTTCCGTTCTACCATAGAAGGTGAACTCTCACTCACCTTTATCCTACAGTGGTACACAGCCTGAATTTAAAAAGCTCCTGGGAATCAAAGGAACACCTGGAAATACTGGGGATGCTCTTGAGATACCAGTGACCAGCCCCAATAATTGAGTGACAAACCCTATTAAAAATCGTGAGTTTTCTAATGGCTTTCAACAAAACTGAAAGCAAACCACTATCCAACTGGCCACCGAGAGATTCATTAAAATAGTTTTCTTAAAAGTAAGTTCTTTTTACAGAAGAATGCCAGCTAATGAACGTAGAGTATAATAGCTGGGGCAGCATTTTTGCAGGTCCCAGTGAAATAACTTATTCAGGCAAGGACTAAAATGGGTATTGAAACCATCAGATGAAAAGTTTTTGAGAACAGGTTGTAGATTATTTGCAAACTGCAAAGGGAAATGTATCTTTTTCCATGCTGAGACTGGAAGGTCACCATTTTAACCAGGTGACCAAATTTTTAGTATCACTAATAGTGAGACAACGTGAAATTATGTGCCTAACAATGAAGCAATATGACCTACCCAACATTACTAATCAAGTATTCTTTCTAAAAAAATGTTTAACCTGAGTCTAATCAAACCTCTATTCACAATGTCTAGTTTTTTTTTTTAAAGGGCAGGGTTGAGAGAACAAGTTATAAAACATTATGAGGAAATAATTAGCCAAACAGAATACAGAATAGTCTACAAGGGGACTCGACTGAACTTATCAAAAAGTCAATGTCATGGGGCACCTGGGTGGCTCAGTTGGATAAGTGTCTGACTCTTGACTTTAGCCCAGGTCATGATCTCAGCGTCGTGAGATTGAGCCCTGTGTCAACATGGAGCCTGCTTAAGATTCTCTCTCCTTCTCCCTCTGCCCCCCTACCCCACCGCTCATATGCTTTCTTTAAAAAAAGTAAAATAGGGGCACCTGGGTGGCTCAGTGGGTTAAGCCACCTTAGCCTTGGGCTCAGGTCATGATTTCAGGGTCCTGGGATTGAGCCCTGCTTCCCCCTCTCTCTCTGCCTGCCTCTCTGCCTACTTGTGATCTCTGTCTTTCAAATAAAGAAATAAAATCTTTAAAATAAAATAAAAAATAATACTAAGTCAATGTCATGAAATAAGAATTAAAAAGTTGTGCTGTTAGAGATTCAGAGACTAAAGACCACAACATAGGATTTGCTGAAATGCAGACTGGGAATGGAGAGAGAGTGGATATAAAGTAGCTGTAAAATATTTGGGGGATAATCTGGGAAATTTGCATTGTGAAATGGACATTAGGTGATATCATGAATTGTTTTCTATATTAGGTGGGAGAAAGGAATTGTAGTTTATGGGAGAATTTTCTGATTCTTAGGAAATGCTGACATATTCAGAATAAAGTATCAAGACAAATGCAAGTTACCCTCAAATCATTCAACAAGAAAATATATGTATGTACATAAACAAAAGGGGCAAGTAAATATAGCAAAACATTAACAATTGGTGAATCTAGGTGAAGAGCATATGGGTGTTTACTCTACTTATCTTTAAACTTTGTCAGCTGATTGAAAAAATAAACACTGCCCTATGGTAGAACAAGTACGTACCACATAGAGTCTGGCCCTTTCCAGCTCAGGTTTAATGAAAAAGAAAGAGAGATCAAGGAAAATAAAGCTGTCAGGAAACCAGGCTTGAGTTCTTTCTAGGCTAAAGTTGGATTTGAGTGTATTCATTGTCTACTGCAGCTATAACAAATTACCACAAACTTAGTGGCTTAAAACAATACAAATGTATCATCTTACAGTTCTGTAGGTTAGAAATCCAACATGGGTCTTACTGGACTAAAATCATGGTTATGGCAGGGCTGCATTCCTTTCTGGAAGATACAGAGAGAATCTATTTCCTTGCTTTTCCAGCCACCCACATTCCTTGGCTCAAAGCCCCCTTACTCTATCTTTAAAACCAACAACTTTGTACCTTTCTAACCATTACACCATAGTCACATCTGCCTTTGACTCTGGCCTCAGATTGGAAAGTTTCTTTCAAGGACCCATGTCGTTAGATTGGGCCCACCCAGATAATCCAGGAAAATTTTCCTTCTCAAGGCCCTTAATTTAATCATATCTACAAAGTCCCTTTTATCTTGTAAGGTAATATATTCATGGGTTCCAGAGATTGGGACATGCACACCACTATGGGGCCCTTATTCTGCATACCAGTGAGCTACCTCTGTGTTGAGAGGATCTCTGCCTTTGCTCCTCTTTTGGGATGACTGCCCAGGCCCCTCATACCTCACTCTCGGCACTTTCCATGGCTGTTTGGGCCAATGGCAAGTCTCCAACCGTGTAGTCAGGCAGAGAGAGAGAGAGAGAGGAGTCAACTATCCTAAGCTGTTCCTATTCCACTGAAGCATGGAGGCTGAAATAACAGCCAGAGGGTCTGCCATGGCTAGGTGAGGTGACGCCACAGCAGGGGCCAAGAAGAAGCTGAGTCCACAAGGGGAAATAGCCAGTACTCCCTGGGAGATTTGCCTAAAGCCAAAACCAGGCCATGAATTCACCAACTGCAGGCTTCAGCATCACAGACCAGCAAGTTCCCCAGCAATCGGGCCAACACGCGGTATCTTGTCAAAAAACTGCCAGTACATACTCTAGGTCCAGAATGAAGCCAGTGAGTACCATCTCTCTCACCAATTCCACAAGGATGTGACGTTACTGCTCTCCACCCTACCACCCTGTATAAATGGATGTTACCATTAGAGAAGATGTAGGACATCCTTGGGAGGCATTATGAAACATGAAACATTTTTATCCAAAGGAGACTTAAACTACTTAAAGGAATTGTTTAAATAATGAAATTGAACTATATTTGAAACTAATTAGACACTTAGGGTTTTTTTTCCTCTTGTAACCTAATCATTGTGGGGCGGTGTATGTGTGTGTGGTTTTAAAACATCTCCACAAATTCTTTGCTATTTCTCCCTTCAAATAGTGGTATCTAATACCACTCTCCTCAAATGTGGGCCTTCCTTAGTAGCCTATTTCCAGTGGAAAAAATGTGGCAGAAAGGGTTCTATGCAACTTCTGAAGCCAGACTGTAATAAGGATAGTTTCTGTCTGGCTCTCTAACATCTCAGATTACTCATTCTAGGGGAAGTCAGCCACCATGTCAGGACATTCAACCATCTTGTGAAGGGGCCCACATATGGAAAACAGGCCTCTCACCGACCAGCACCGAGGAGCAACCAGCTAGTGAGTCGACGTGGCAGCAGATCCTCTGGCTCTTGTCAGGTGACTGCAGTCCTTGTCAACATCAGGACTGCAGCTATGTTGCCAGACCCCAAGCCAGAACTGCCCAGCTAAGCTGCTCCCAAATTCCTGACCCACAAAATTAGGAGATAATGTTTATTATTGTTTTAAGTTAGTAAGATTTAGGGTATTTGGGTTTTTTTTTTAATAGATTTTATTTATTTATCTAAGAGAGAGCAAGAGCGGGGGTGGGGCAAAGGGAAAGGAAGAAGCAGGCTCCCTGCTGAGCAGAGAGCCCACCGTGGTGCCCAATCCCAAGACCCCGGGATCGTGACCCAAGCCGATGGCAGACACTCAACAGACTGAGCCACCCCGGCACCACAGTTTTAGGCTATTTTGTTTTACAGTAATAAATAATACACAGGTGAAAATTCTGGAATAAAAAACAAGACACCCACTCTTTCTAGGCATAGCTGAGCAGTAATAAGTGAAATGAGTATCCCTGCTACATATATGTGTTCCTTACATGGAAGGTATGTGGTTTCATGACGCCAAGACATTAGGAAGAGGAGAACACAATTAGCTACTTACAGTGTTGTTTGGGAGGAAAAAAGAAGGTTATAAAGATTCAGAAGAGCTGTACAGAACTCTAGAACAGGAAGATGGACCTTAGATTGGACTGAAATAAGGGACCAGAAAGCTGTCAGAGCCAAGACAGCCACTGACTCTCCGTCTTTCTCTCTGAGGCTACAATGCCTATAGTCTCCTATTCCCTCTTCATTGGCTACATTCACCTGTTTCTCTTTTGATATCAGCTCATCCTGCTCTACGCTGCATTACTGGCCCCCAAAGGCTAGTCCCAACAGGCCAAGATGTCTCTGAAACACACATGACCTTACAAGCTCAATGCTCCTATCAAAGTAACCCAATCTCAATTAAAAACTGAACTACCATATGATCCAGCAATCCCATTTCTGGGAATATCTCAAAAGGAAATAAGATCAGTATCTTAAAGAGATATCTGCATCCCATGTTCATCAAAGCATCATTCATAGTAGCCAAGATACGGAAACAATCTAAGTGTCTGTCAAAAGAGGAATGGATAAAGGAAATACAATACACACAGATAAGTATTTTTCAGCCTTTAAAAAGAAGGAACTCCTGGGGCGCCTGGGTGGCTCAGTGGGTTGGGCCGCTGCCTTTGGCTCAGGTCATGATATCAGGGTCTTGGGATCGAACCCCCGCCCCCGCATCAGGCTCTCTGCTCAGCAGGGAGCCTGCTTCTCTCTCTCTCTCTGCCTGCCTCTCTGCCTACTTGTGATCTCTCTCCGTCAAATAAATAAATTAAATCTTAAAGAAAAAAAAAAAAAGAAGGAACTCCTGCCATTTGTGACAACATGGATGAACCTGGAGGACATCATACTAAGTGAAGTAAGCCAGACAGAAAGACAAATACTGCATGATCTCACTTATATGTCAAATCTAAAGAAGTCAAATTCCTAGTAACAGTGAATAAAACAGTGGTTACTGGGACTGGGAGCTGGGGAATATATGGAGATTCTGGTTAAAGGGTACAAACTTTCAGTTATAAGATAAACTGTTATAAGTTATAAGATAAACTGGAGACCTAATACACAGCACGGTGACTAGAGTTAACAATAATGTATCATATATTTGAAATTTGCTAAGATAGACTTCACATTTCCTTACCAGACACATACAAATAGTAACTATGTGATACGGATAAACTAATTAGCTTGACTGGTAATTATCTCACAACATATATGCATATCAAAACATCACACTGTACATCTTAAATATATGCAATTTTTGTTAATCATATTTCAGTAAAGCTGGGGACAAATACAGGACCCAGTCTCTCAATGTTCTGATCTATATTCTTAGGAGGCGGAGTCTGTTGGACTCAGCCTAAGTCAGATACACAGCTAGATCCCATCAGTTGTAGGCAGCAGGATGGAGAGGAGTTCTCATACTACCCTCTCAGCACTCCATAATTGACAAATTTTATAAAAGTGCAGGGCAAGGAGAGGGAGGAAATGAATGACAGAAGAAATGACTGGCATCTCAATATGCATGTATGTGTTTTTACAATCCCATTAACTCTCCACAGGTGAACCTGCCAACAGCCCAACTCTGAACTCACAACACCTGTGGCCTCCAGCTCCCCTCTATTGTAATCACCCACCTGGCTATGCACACCCTTCACTCTGCTTGTAGCTCTCCCACACACACACTATGCTCTTTCCACAGCTGAGACTTGACACACGGTGTCCTCTGCCCTGTCCACCTTGGGAACATGTAAGTCCTCTCTCAAATCCTGCTGGGTTTCATCCTGGGTGTGGTTCTATGTCCCTTTACCCCCACTCCCTCCAAAATAAGTTACTCATATCTTCCTTTTTACTATAGTACTTCTTTAATCCTCACACATATTACTTCTGTCATTGTATATATTATATTGCATTGTGTTCATAAATTCTTATAGGGAGGAATGTCATCCAGTTCATCCTTATACCTCCAGAATTAAAAAAACAAAGAAGGTACTCAACAATAATGTTCCAGCGCATTGAACAAACTTAATTTTGGGGACTAACCGAAAGCAACTTAATTCTTATTTTCCAATGACCCTGTGAAAATACTCTGTAGGGGCTGGTTTTTCTCCCATCCCTGAATAAAAACTTAGGCAGACCCATTCCTTTTTCTGGTAACTTTTAGTTAAGAAAAGTTAGTAACTAAAATATCCAGTCCTGGGCGCCTGGGTGGCTTAGTTGGTTAAGCATCTGCCTTCCGCTCAGGTCATGATTCCAGGATCCTGGGATCAGCCTACATCCGGCTCCCTGCTCAGCAGGGAGTCTGCTTCTCCCTCTCCCTGTGCCTGCCACTCCCCCTGATTGTGTTCTCTCTCTGTCAAATGAACAAATAAAATCTTTATAAGAGTTATATATATCCAGTCCTGTGTAATAATCAAACTTTGCCACCTGACTTAAAGGCTTTCTTCCTCCTCCCAGTTTGTGCCTGCTACAGAGGGAAGCTTACATTTAGGAAAAGAGGGTGGCCACTTCTCTCTCCCTGACTTGTCTAACAACACTCCAATAACTCCATTCAAATATTCTCTTCGAAACCCCTTTATCAGTCTTATCTTGACTTTTTATGCCCTTGATATGGGTGAGAGTTCAAGAACAGCCTCGTCAGTTCTCACCCTCCTATAAATTACAAAAGACCTATAGAGCAGTCACTGGTATTTCTTGTCATAGAGCCTCGGCAACACTCCTATTTTAACATATTTTTTAAAAAGCTGGACTAAACTGTCACTGCTTGAGACTTTCCTATTTCTAACTTTCAACATGCTTCCCTCCTTACGCCAAGTCTCCTATCCTCCTACCCCATTCCACTCCTCACTTCAGCATATTCTGCTATTCTCCCACTTCATAAGCTTTCACTACTGACCCCTGCAGTCTGAATCCCTTGTCTCCTTATCTAGCCAATAATGTTTACTCATTTCCCCAGTGCTCTTGCTAGGGACTAGACAAACTAATGTGCTTCTCAAGAAAAGGGACCCAATTAAAGACAGGCTACCCTATGTGGCAGAAGATATTCCTGGCCAGAACTGCTACAGTTGGGTCTAGCCACCCAAAGACTGAAGGAGTATGTTGGTTTCAACTTCTGAACCACTTATATCCCTAGAAACTAAAGTCCTACTAGAAAGTCACTTGTCTCTTAGAAGCTCAAATCCCTGAACCAGACATGCCATTCCTTCTGTTTCAAGAAATTCTTTATTCACTAAAAAGGTTACAAAAACAGGCTTGCATCTCACCTTTCTTATCTGTTAGTACGAACAAAACTGTGTCGTGAGAACAGCCACAACAACCATGATAGGTTTCATTGTCAATGGCCTGCTGCACGTGTTTTCCCACAAGCACCTTTCCACCAGAGAACACCCACATACACACACTGCAGTGATGTCATGATGCCCCTGCAACAGAGTAGAGCCAGCTATAAGAGATCGTCTCACCCCACTATGGACATCAGCCCAACATTCACCACATGGTAAAGCAATAAAGGCATCATCATCTGTGTTGCCTGTGCTAGCTCAAAGGATCAACCTGAGAGGCTCAAAGTCCTCCATCTCTACAGCAAGGCCCATGTACTCCTGAGGTCTGTATTAATGACATCATCACCTGCCTTTCCCAAATCCGGATGTTTACCACATTCTTGTCATAGTGGCCTCTTTCCCTGAATATAGCCCACTACGCCCTACTCATCTGCCCATCTCAAGCACTAGCCTTTATTCCTCTACAAATTTTTCAAATATATAGCCATACAGATAGATGGTCCTAAACCACAGGTCTAATTTTCTTCTCCTTCTTCTAGATGGAACTCCTCTTTTTTTTTTTTTTTTTAAAGATTTTAGTTATTTATTTGAGAGAGAGAAAGATAGCTAGAGCAAGCACAAGCCGGGGTGGAGGGTGGGGAGAGGGAGAGGGAGAAACAAGCTGCCCACTGAGCAGGGAGCCCCATGCAGAGGTTGCTGCCAGGACCCCAGGAACATGACTTGAGCAGAAGGCAGATACTGAGCCATCCAGGTGCCCTAGAGGAAGCTCTTAAAGCAGTGGTTCTAACTTTAGTAGCAAATGAGCTTTAAAAAATTACTCATGTCCAGACTCCACTACCAGAGATTCTATTTAATTGATTAAGGGGGCAGTTTGGGCATTTTTTAAACCTCCCCAGGTAATTCTAATGTGAAGGCAAGGCAGAGAACCTGTCTTAAATACAGATGGCTTTATGCTACATAGAGCTTCCATATTTGAGGGGCAGATAGCATGCATAAATGTGGGAGGCTCAGGGGAAGACACTTTCATTTGTTGATCATAAATTATATATCAAGTTCTATGTAGTTAACTCATGCAGCCTTCTAAATAGTACCTCATTTCATCTTTACAATCATCCTATGAGGTAGGCACTGTTATCCTTATTTTACAAAGAAGAAGAAGAAAACTGAGGCACAGGCAAGTCACACAGAGTAACTAGCATAATCAACCAAGGCAACCCCCAGATCTGATTTCCAATTTTACACACTTTCTGTGACACCATACTGAAATGTCATGCCTCCTACAGCTAGATGATCCTGCTTCCTAAAACAAGACACCTAACCTTTATCCCAGAAATCCTATTCTACTGCATCCATGAATTTTTTTCTGGAACATCTTCCCACAAATGGCACACATAGAGCCCTGCTACCAGGCTGTACTTTAGGCTGCTAAAATGGAATGAAGTGCTCCAAGGGAGAACTTTTTAGGGAACTACCATGTAGGGTAGTTATTGGGTCTTTACTGAAGTACTTCCATTTTAAAATTCATACCTGGATCCTTTGTCCATCATTGCTGACTTAAATCCTGAAGCTTTCTCTATTACAGATGAAGCTATACTACCTACCTACAAACCACTGCTTTGGTGGGCTAGTAAAATTATGCACTCTGTCCCTCCTCTGCCCTATACTCCAGAGAGGACACAAAAAATCAACAGAGAGTGGCTAAGCTGCCTAACATTGCTGCTAGTATCAAGATGGACTCCAATACCTAGTGAATTGGAAAGCTGGAAGTAGAAATATGTCTTTTTGTAATGCACCAGTGGTATGTCTAAGGGACGAAATTCCACCACTTCACAAAATTCACATTTCATTCTGGCTGAAGTATAGGGTAGGTGGGAGGTGGTAGGAACAAGGGGACTTACTGGGAGAGAGCACTTCAGGTATTTGGGTGGTACCTTTCAGACGATGCAGGACAAAATCCAACATTTGTGTGCAGGTGTCCCGTGTATCCTGCAAAAGAGGTAACATTAGTCAGGCAGATAACTCAAGGCAGTTCCCAAATTCCCCACTCCTGTGACCTTAAACTGTTCTTTCTAACCCTAACCTCAGCCCTTGTTCAGGACTATGGCTTTTAAGATGCCTTGCTCCACTCACTCAGGGACTTCCCAATTTTCACCTTACAAATCATGGCCTAATCATTTCTTCCTTTCTGTTTACGAACATGCATAGGTTCACACTACTTTAAGGAACATTCTCTACTGACAACAGTTGTCTTTCTAGTCTCACCTCTCCCTTGTGCTGTATAGCTACTGCCTTCATTTATTATCTTCTCCTTTCCACTGCATTACCTTAGTTCAGCCCAGTCTCCCTGAGTCTCCAGTAAGGGAAAAAAAAATTTTTGGCACCCTCAGATTTATTCCTTTAAGTGGCTCCCCGAGTTATCTTTCCAAACACATCAAAGTCATCACCCTCATTTTAAGACTGGGATCCGCTCCTCCACCCCGACTCCTTTACTGCTGGCTTGGCTGAAACTTGCTCTAACACAGAATTCACGGCCAATATATAATAACGAAAAGAAGGGACGGCCATGCAGTCGTGCAGAGTTGTGACGGCAAAGTCTCAAAGAACGTAGTATTGTGCACTTGAACACCGCCTCCTACCAACCCCCCCGCCGCACCTTTCTGGAGGGCCAGATCTAGTTTACTATTGACGTCGCCGAAAGTTTCAAAACTTTTTCGCGCTCCCAAGGATTACTCAGGGGCATGCGCACACGTACCCGTGGACGTGCCGCTCTGCGCTCGGGCAGATCTCGCGCGGTTTGAGGAAGCCCCGAGACTAGGAAGTGTTTTATGGCGCGGTGTGCCCTTTCCCCATCTTTCCCCCACCCCCCACCCCCAAGCGGGGTGGATTTGTACCGTAAACAAATAAAGGAGAACGAGACTCGGCGGCGAGAGCAAGCGAGGCTGGTACAACCAGCCACCAGGCTAGCGGCAGTGTTCGGGGACGAGGAATTCTGCAGACTTCTCCGCAAGGCCCCGAAAGCCGCGCCTGTTCTTCAGGGGGGAAAAAAAGCCAGAAATCAGTAAAAATAGAAAAAGCCAAGCACTTTGTCACCCTAAGCGGCGTTTTGTTTTGCTTTTCCACTTTAAACTTTACAAAAATCCTCCAGGGATTGCCAAGCCACCGGTTGACCCTCCTGCTGCCACTGCGCCTGCGCGGCGTTTGTTTACCAGCTCTGGCGACCGCTGGTCGGGCTTCTCGGGCGCCGGCGCTTACTTGACGGTCTTGGTGTGTATGTAATTCACAGTGAAAGTCCTGCTTCTCTGGAAATTGAGAACGGGACGTTTGAAGTCTTAAGTCCGAAGCTCGTGGAAATACGAACGGGAATGAAGACCCTGAATATTCAGAAATCCTTGCCTTGTCAGACCTGCCATGGGAGGGCTTTATAATGAACGTGACGAAGGAGGGGGCACCACTGTAACCATTAGTAAGAAGTGGCAAGCAGCGACAGAAAACCTAAAAGCGCAGGTAGTATTTAGGTACCTGTTATGGAAAAGATGCAAAGAAGCCTAGCCGGAAAGCCATCTGGGTCGAGCAAACCCCTAGCAGTACCTGCATGATTAAGACTGACTCTTGAAACAAACTCAAAAAGGCAGCCATGCAAATTTTGAAACTAAAAAGGGAGGTAACTCTAGAAGCAATCGCCATTAAAAGCACAAGCAAATTTTAAGAGATGGTTTTAAGATGCCTTCCGAATACGTTTCAGATGGTTTAGAAGTCCATGATACTTGGAAAATGAGAATATCTGGTAGAACTTAGTGTTGTAGATTTATGAATCTGAAAACACACACAAAGGCAGGAAAGCTGATTTTTAAGTGTCTTTATGGAGGCATTTCTATTGATGCACTTTAATGTGCTCAGAAATATACACGAAACTGGTAAATTCAGCCAAACCTGAATCTTTATCTTAGAATTGGATAAAAGCATAGATGTTAGCAATTTGGCAATTTTATTGCACTCTATTTGTTAAGTTTTAAGTGAAGACTTGGACTTGGGATAGAAGAAAATTTCTACAAAAGAAGGTGAGATTTTTTTTTTTTTTTAGGCAGCATGAAATTCGGTAGAAAAAAATGTATGGACGTATGCAGGTGGGGCCAAATTTTGAAGGCTTTGGACATCTGCAGTATGGTTCACATGGAGCCTTCACCTTAAAAAATTAGCCTCGGGGACACCTGGGTGGCTCAGTTGGCTGAGTATGACTGGGGTGGTGATCTTGGGATCATGGGGTCTGGCAGGGTAGGGCTGCCACTGGGCACTGGAGTCTGCTTGGGATTCTCTCTCCTTCTCCCTCTGTTCCTCCCCATAGTCCCTGCTCACATGGGTGCGTGTGATCTCAGACTCTCTCTCAAATAAATAAATTAGCTGCTGGAATATTTTTTATTATGTTCAAAATGATAGTAAAATTTAGTAAATCTGGTAGTTTGAATACTTATCTTTTAAGACATAGTTGTTCCAAAGTCAGAAGTAACTTTAAAATCCTGCTCTGCTACCTAGAAGTACAGTCATTTGGTTGAGGAAGGTGATAATCAGTTTTCTAAGCCAGGATTGCATTGACATTTTCTTCATAAAGGAAAAGAAATGTAGATAAGGTGAATTGATTCTTTGTTCACCTTAATGATTAAGACTGACTCATAAAGACGGCTGGCTTACTTTGTCAACACAATCAACAACTGTAAAACAAACTGAATACTTTTATTGCATTGGAAGAGAGGACTCTAATGAAAATTAAGTATGGGAATCGGATGAAGAGTTGATAAAGAACTGTGAATCCTTTGAGACGCCTGGTTTGTTTACATGTGATAAAAATGTTAGTGTAAGACTGGTAAGTGGTCAAATAAAACTTCATCTTTGTTCACTGAAATCCTTTGATGAGTAAAAGAAAATCACAAATGGACTGGTTACCCATTTAGTCTGTCATATGACTCAGCAGGAAATATACTTACCAAAATTTCCACAATCAGTAGATGAAAAAGTGACCCATACCATTTTTTTAGCAGCATTCTGGGACAGTGTGCCCTGACACTAAAAAGAAGTTAAAAAAAAAAAAAAAAGGCAAAAACTGCTGCCATTGTTATCCACATATTCATGTGAATCTGGGTTCTTGAATTACTGTGACCTCGAGACAAGTAAGAAACTGTTGAACAATGAATCTAATATGCATTACCAATTATTCAAAATTGGTTGAATCAACACAATATAATCTTATTAACTGAGTCGTGGAAATTTTTTTCAGGATAGATAACTTTAAACATTTTTTAAAGTATTAAACACATATATGACAGCCAAAGTGCACTGTTTGTGCATGGAACCTTAATTATAAGGGACTTCAAGGAAATTTTGCTGCTGCTTCTAATTCTGCAGTCTTTTAAGTGTTGGGAGTAATTCCAGCACTCTTGTCATACTTAAAGAAAGAATGTTGTCATCAGTTAGCAAGGGGGAACCTCATTTGCGAATATTATGCAAAGCACATTGAGGACATCTTCTCTGCTGAAGCACCCTTCCTTCTGCTAGAGAACTCTGCCCCAGCCTCCCTCCCACCCCCATATTTGCATGGCTAGCTGCCTCATTGCATTTTCATCTCTGATCAGCAAAGATGCCTTTCTATTCTGCCATCCTCAACATATTAATGAATCTTCTATCCCAGTCACAAGATGGCTGCCATAACTTCAAACAGTATGTTCTCTTTTTTTCATATTTTATTCATTTGAGAGAATGAGAGAGCGAGCGAGCATGAGTGGGGACAGGGAGGAGCACAGGGAGAGGGAAAAGCAGACTCCTCACCAAGCAGGGAGCCGGATGTGGGACTTGATCCCAGGACCCTGAGATCATGACCTGAGCTGAAGGCAGATGCTTAACTGACTGAGCCACCCACGCACCCCTAAACATCATGTTCTCATATCAAATGTTTCAAACAGAAAGAAAGAGATGTGGTAGGGGGAGGGAGATGCTCAGCTCTCTCCTTGTGGCCTCTCTCTTCTTATCAGGGTGAAAAATTTTCCCATATGACTTCACAGACTTCCCTTTACATTGCTCATAACCAAATCACATGACTACCCAGGGCTGAGAGGAAGGCCAGGAATGCACGTACAGGAAAAAACAAGTGTTCTTTAAAATTGGGCACTAAAAATAATAGGACTTACAAAGAATGTATAGGCTTAGGAGCAGACCCTCAAAACCTATGCAACTTTGTTACTTGAGGACAATAAAAATTACTATGCTAATAAAAAATAATACCAATCAAATCTCCACTGGCATTTGTGTTCAACTTCTCGGTTATCCTTTAGATCTTTGCTGCTCAATATGGTATTCATTAGCCATGTGTGCCTCTTGGGCATTTAAATATGCTAATCCAAATTGAGATGTGCTATAAATGTAAAATATACAACAGATTTCTAAGACTTAGTAAGAAAAAAAGAATGTAAAATAGCTCATTAATAGTTTTTATATTGGTTACGTGTTGAAATATTTCACTTGTTTCTTTTTACTCCTTAAAAATGTGGCTATTGGGGCGCCTGGGTGGCTCAGTGGGTTAAGCTGCTGCCTTCGGCTCAGGTCATGATCCCAGGATCCTGGGATCGAGTCCCGCGTCGGGCTCTCTGCTCAGCAGGGAGCCTGCTTCCCTTCCTCTCTCTCTGCCTGCCTCTCTGCCTACTTGTGATCTCAGTCTGTCAAATAAATAAATAAAATCTTAAAAAAAAAAAAAATGTGGCTACTAGGGGCGCCTGGGTGGCTCAGTCCTTAACCGTTTGCCTTTGGCTCAGGTCGTGATCCCAGAGTCCTGAGATGGAGCCCTGTATAGGGCTCCCTGCTTCTCCAGAAGCCTACTTCTCCCTCCCCCTCTTCCCCTGCTTGTGTTCCTGCTCTCACTATCTCTCTCTCTCAAATAAATAAATAAAATCTTTTTTTTTTAATGTGACTACTCGAAAACTTAAAATTGCATTACATGTCTCATATTTCTATTGAATAGCACTGCTTTAGAACATTTAACCCTGGAACACAGGCTTCCTTCTTACACACATAGGTCCTGGAGGGCATTTGCTTCCAATTAGAAGCAGTTTCATCAAAATTAAAAATATGATCCAAAATTTAGCCTTCTCCATCAGTGGCCACCCCCCTGCCACACACACACACGGGAGAAATTCATTTACACTGTGCAGCTTCACCGTATAAACTATTGTGAAAAGCTTAAATGTTCTTAAAGATCCAAACAAGCCTCTACTTGCACTAAAGAAAGGCGTTCCTGAGGAATTGTCTGCTTTTTTCTTAAAGTTTTTATATTGCTAAGGTTTTTTACTTAATTGTGAAAAGGCTTGTCCCCTGATCACTTCAAAATGCAAGTATGCCAGGAAAAATAATGAACAAACCAATGTAATTTCTGCATTATGTTGACATTATTTCCCCCATTTACCAGTTGCGTATGTGCTAACAAGGACTATATCTGGCATGTAAAGCTTTTATGGTGGGAGATAGAACTGCCAGTAGGCAAAGGGAGAGAGAATTTCAATCCTGTATTTTTAAAGGATTGGTATATGATTATGGGCTATCTTGAACAGTGCCAGTGAACGATAATAACAGGGGAATAAGATGACTTTTTTTTTAAGTTTTTATTTATTTATCGGACAGACAGAGGAAGCACAAGCAGGGGGAATGACAGAGGGAGAAGCATACTCTCTGCTGATCAGGGAGCCCTACTCATGGCTTAGTCCTGGGACCCAGACAGATCATGACCTGAGCCAAAGGCAGACGCCTAACCAACTAAGCCACCCACGCGCTCCTAAGATGACTCTTCTGGTTACAAAGTTAACATTTAGTTATTTGTCCCATTCGATTAACTCAATTACCATTCCCCCCCACCCAGTAAAAATCCATTGAGTTTTTAAGGCCCATTTCATTTTTTTTTAAGATTTTTATTTATTTATTTGACAGACAGAGACCACAAGTAGACAGAGAGGCAGGCAGAGAGAGAGGAGGAAGCAGGCTCCCCACTGATCAGAGAGCCCGATGTGGGGCTTGATCCCAGGACCCTGAGATCATGACCTGAGCTGAAGGCAGAGGCTTTAACCCACTGAGCCATTTCATTTCATTTTTTAAAAAGATTTTATTTATTCATTTGACACACAGAGAGCACAAGTAGGCAGAGTGCAGGCAGAAGGAGAGGAAGAAGAAGCAGAGAGCCTGAGCAGAGAGCTGAGCAGAGAGCCTGATGATGAGCAAGGAGCCTGATGTGGGACTCCCATCCCAGGACCCTGGGATCATGATCTGAGCCGAATGCAGTGGCTTAACCCACGGAGCCACCCAGGCATCCCTTAAGACCCATTTCAAAAACAACCTCTGAAGCCCTCCCTGATCTCCCCTCTATAAACTTCATAACACTTTGTGCTATATTTTTAAAGCACACATATTTGGCCTTGCATTAATATCATTGTCTCCTTGTTTAATTTTTAGATATAGAATAAAACTCTCCCTTGAAGACAATGATTGTATTTTATTCACTTTTTGAAATTCCTCTAGTGACTGACCTTATGGTTCATACAAATCGTGCATACTTATGTATTTGTTGAATTTCGTTATGTTGTATCCTCTGGTTATTTAAATAATAGAATATTTTAAAAACTTAAAGTATGAATTGGTATTTGACTCACATCTCTAGTGCTAAGAAAAAGTACAACAGAACCCTCTGTATAGAATGGTATATATTTTAGATAGGGATAATAGCATTTTTTTTTTTTTTTAGAAAATCCAACTAAACATGTTGAAGTATGTACCGATGGGTTTTTAAATTATTTTAAACAATTATATGACTAAACCACAGTAAATATAGACCTATGATAAATCTGGACCCATCCATAGAGTGATGACTCATGTTTTAAAAGATTCTAGTTTTCTCATCTCCCTTCTTCTCTCTTTCCTCAGTGCCTTTTCCCCTTCCTCCTGTTTAAACTCCCTGTGTTTTCTTTACTTATCTAATTTGATAATCACTCAAAATAAGAAATCAGCAAGGGTTGTCTAACTCTTAAATCTAAAATACCATAACCACATTTAAAATTCTGAGAAGCCAGCATTCATATTAAATAATAGTCCTGATGAAATTAGTAATTATTGGGGCACCTGGGTGGCTCAGTAGGTTAAAGCCTCTGCCTTCAGCTCAGGTCATGATGTTGGGGTCCTGGGATCAAGCCCCACATCGGGCTCTCTGCTCACCGGGGAGCCTGCTTCCCCCTCTTTCTCTGCCTGCCTCTCTCCCTACTTGTGATCTCTCTGTCAAATAAAATCTTAAAAAAAAAAAATTAGTAGTTATTAACCCTGTCCATCTAATTATAGCATTCTTCCCAGTGATCAAGGCACTCAAGAATGATGATTTAATTCTGCTCTCGTCTTTTCACTTTGTTTATATAGTATGTTGACACAAATCTCATGTTGACTAGAACTCTATCAGAATGACTTACAAGCAAAAGAGAATTTACCATTTGCCAATCGGTATACAGTTTTTCTAAATTTTGTACAATTTGTTTCTTGTATAATGTTCCCCATGCCTTTCCTGCTGAGCTGGGAGCCCCTCAAGTACAGAGAGCTTGTCTTATTCGCCACTGTTGCTCATTTGTCTCTGTAACCCCAGCACCCATGTAATGCTTGACATGTGATAAGTAATTAATAGATACTGAGTAAATGAACTACAGCTTTGATCATAGAAGCATATGGTTCTGTGTGAGCTTGGTTGGGTTTAAATGTGTGTTTATACTGGTTATGTGTGTTTATACTGGTGTGTGTTTATACTGGTGATGATTGTTAAGGAACAGTCTCATTTGTTACCTTGAGTAATGTGTGGGGTAGGTGTGCACATGTGTTCATGCGTATTATAGGAATCTTAGACATACTGCCAAGTCCTTAGAAAATAGAAAGCCAAGCCATGGGGCCTTGAAAGGGTCCCATGTAAGCAGGAATCAAAAGTTCATAGATAGAGTTCTAGATGCTTTGCCATGGAAATCCATGGCCTCTCATTCCAACACACAGTGACTGCAGGGTCCCTGCGTGTCTTCTTTCTGTGTCTGTCTCTTTTTACCATGACCTTCTGATTCTTACTATGCTTCCCAGTTCTAAATCTTTAGTCAGAGTGTAAGATTGAATTGCTAATTATCATCACATATCAGGCCCCATCATAAACCACAGCTCCTGGTCAGGAGCCCATGCCATAGCCTGTGGGTAGGGCACTTTCTCTGGAGAGGGGCCACAGACTTGATGGGTTCTATGACTGCCATTTCTAAGACCCCCTAATAGAATACAGTGGGAGAGAGGTGCCTGAGTGGTTCAGTTGGTTAAGTGGTTAAGCAGCTGCCTTTGGCTCAGGTCATGGTCCTGGGATCTAGACCCATGTCAGGCTCCTTGCAGGGTAGGGAGTCTGCTTCTCCCTCTGCCCCTCCCCCTGATCATGCTTTCTCTTACTATTTCTCTCTCAAATAAATAAATAAATAAATAAAATCTTAAAAAAAAAAAAGACTGCAATGGGAGTTATCTCTTTGAGCTATAAAGAACTTGTGTTATTGGCCACTATTGGGTGCTACATACTTTGCATTTATTTTGTTTAGAGGATTGGAAGTGGCCTCGTTGGAGATACAAAAAAGATTAAATGTTGTAGATTTATATCTGAAGTCAAGGCAAATATGTCACGGAGGGTATATGTGTTTGTGTATGTTAAGGGGCTGCCTTTCTGAAAGAGTTTAGTAGAGAAGGATCAGGTTTAAGTTGTTACCTCGACCTTACACCTAATTGTGTGTGACCATAGACAAGTGACCTTTTATCTTTATTTCTACTTCCTCGCTTGTTAAGGGTTATAATACTAGACTGACTACACAGTTACTAAAACACTCCGCTATGATCAAATAAATGTTAAATTCAGATCAGTAGGTGAGTAAGGTACGTATCATTAATGTATAAGACAATCTGAAAATGTTTAACAGTAGGAATCTATGCAAATTCAGCGTTCAATTAAATTTGGTGGGGATTAAAACTGTGTATGCTTTTTAAAAAGTAGATTACAGGGGCGCCTGGGTGGCTCAGTGGGTTAAGCCGCTGCCTTCGGCTCAGGTCATGATCCCAGGTCCTGGGTTCGAGCCTCACATCGGGCTCTCTGCTCAACAGGGAGCCTGCTTCCTCTTCTCTCTCTCTGCCTGCCTCTCTGCCTACTTGTGATTTCTCTCTGTCAAATAAATAAAATAAAATCTTTAAAAAAAAAAAAAGTAGATTACAAATACGGTTGTCGTTTGCCATAGCTGCAGGATTAGGGCTGATGGCTCTGGCCACGTGCTGCCCTCCTGTGCTTCTTAAACAGCGCAGCACGTCAGCTGCATTCCTGCCTGATGAATGCTCTTGCGGGGGAATTCTATCTTATTACTTACCCTCTTCTGTCCTCCTGTGGCCACCGAGGGCCTAACTGTTCTGGATGTTCCTGTTTTCTTCAGTAAAGGGAGAGATGGAAAACTACTCTGAAACATTCTACGCCAGAAAATCTAATCCCGGGTTAAGGAAAAAGGCAACAGATTGCATTTGACACTGGAGATCTAATTGGTCCACTGATACAGGAAGATACTAAGCAGATTTTTGAGGTTTATAGAAGAATACCATTATGACAGAGTAAGGAAGGGCTTTTTGTCAAGAATAAATAAAAATGCAACTCATTGTCCTTTTAATATGCTAAGAATTTATAATAGACCCTTACACTGTTTCTTTGGTAAATAAGACAGTGTATTATAGTGGGAACAGAGGATGCTGTTCTACAATGAATTTCTAAGCAGAACATTAGCCAGTTGAAATATGAGACTCACAAGCAAGGCTAATTCCGTGCTAATTCTCTTAGCACACTCTCCAAAAGTGATTCCTTTCAAAGAGGTTTAAGGAAGTTTGTCAACATGACAACTTTTTGGAAGGTTCAGAAAAGATATTGAAAGAAGCATCATGAAACCACACAAAGAAACAAGTAGAGAGGATAATCGATGGGAGACACCTTTATAATGTGTTTACTCCCCATCTGCCAATGCTCAGACCTCACCCCTGGCCTGCTTCCATACTAGTTGACTGATATTAGAACCTAGCTACCCTCTGCCTACACGAGGTACATGTGTGCATATTTTATTCTTGTGGGTATATAGCAGTCAAGATTTCACATCTTCCAGTCTACCAAAACTACTCTTATCAAGATCACCAGTGACGGGGCGCCTGGGTGGCTCAGTGGGTTAAAGCCTCTGCCTTCGTCTCAGGTCATGATCCCAGGGTCCTGGGATCGAGCCCTGCATCGGGCTCTCTGCTCAGCAGGGAGCCTGCTTCCTCCTCTCTCTCTCTCTCTCTGCCTGCCTCTCTGCCTACTTGTGATCTCTGTCTGTCAAATAAATAAATAAAATCTTGGAAAAAAAACAAAAAAGATCACCAGTGACTTCCATGGCAGAATCCAATGGTGGGTCTTCAGTCTTCGTATTTCTTATCAGCAGCACTTGAACCATTTGATTTTTCTCTCCCTGAAACACATTCTTTAATTTGGTCTCTGGGTCACCTCACTCTAGGCTCTCTTCCACTCCAGTCTGTGGCTCCTTTCTGGTCTCCTTTGCCTAGATCTTTTCCACCTTCTTGATTTCGAAAGGTTGTAATACAGTGAGGCATACTGCTCAGGCCTCTTTTCTTCTCAGTCTAAATTTACCTCCTTGGTGACCTCATCTGGTCCCATGGCTTTTTAGTCCCATCACCTAAATGCTGAAAATTTCCAAATCTGTATCTCCAACACAAACTTCTCTCCCCTGAATTCCAGACTCACATATACATCTGCTTTTACTCAACATCTCAATTTGGATGTTTATGGATAACTCAAGCTTAACGCATTCACAATGAAATTTGTCCCTCTCTCAGCCAACCTCATTTCAGCAAATGACCAAATTTTCCTTCAGCTGCTTAGGCCAAAAAGCTTTGGAGTCATTGTGAACTCCTCTCCCTGATACACACATTTCCAAACCTTCAGGTAATCCATAGGCTATGGCTTTAAAAAACACCTCTATCAATTCTATCCTTTTTCTACTTACACTGCTACCATCCTGGTTTGAGGCAACATGACCTCCTTTTGGATTATTGCAGTGGTCTGCTACCTGGTCTTTCTGCTTCTCTCTTGCTTCTTTGAAGTTTTTCCCACTCAGCAAAGTGATCAAAGTTAGCCAAAGTCCCATCAAAACTCTCTGCTCAAAGACAGCTTATCTTAAATGGAATAAAAACCAAAGTCTTTAGCATGGCTTATAAAGTATACCTCATCTGGGCCCCTACCTACTGTCTGATTTCATTTCCTACCTCCCTGTCCCTACTTTATTTCTGGCTTACTAGTTCCCTTACTGTTCTTCAGCCATTCCAGGCACATTCCTACCTCAGGGCTCTGGGATTTGCTATTTCCTCTGCCTAGAACACAGAAAATTACATAGTCAATGCCCTCATTTCATTGAGGTCTCTATTCAAATGTCACTTTATCAATGAATTCTTTCCTTTTAATATAGCATCTGCCGTCATTACTCTCTTACCCTGGAGTAGTTTATTTTTCTTTCTAGCACTTGTAACAACATGACACACTATGCTTATTTGTTTGTGTATTGTCTGCCTTCCACACTTGAGTATAAGCTCCATTGCATGAAAGCAGGACTTTGGCTATCTTTGTTTTCTACTGTGTCCCCAGAAAGCCTGGCATCTGGTAAGGGCTCATTAAAAATTTAATGAATGAAGGAATGAACAAATATTCATGTGAACAATTATTCAGAGAGTGGTCAGGAGTAGAAAATGAGCACTTTCTCTTCTCTCTCTCTTTTTAAGTGTATAACTGCATAAACTGAAGACTGAGATCATAATCGAGGGAGGTTTTCTCCTTCATGTTTTCTCAGTTTAAAGAATAGAATGTGGCTGAAAACACTGAATTGGTAGTGAACATGTTTATTATCTCAAATTCCGTGTTCTAGTCCAGAAGTTGTCCGCTTACATTTCAGTCTTGGAAACTGAATAAATCAGGTAAATAAATCACATAAATCAGGTATGCAGTCACAATTCCAGTTCTTTCTATTTATTTCCCATGCTTATGAAATAAGCAATACTAGTAAATCTGTATTTGCTTACTACATTTTACTTGGAAATGATGATTTGCCTCTAAGTTGAGATGCTTGAGGTATTTTTTTCTTTAAGGCATGACCCCACTTATCAATTTGCAACCCTTTTTGAATCCAGTTCCTTTCAAAGTTGCTACTTTTCTTTGCAGGAATTTAACTCTCATTTCCCCCAGAAACTTCTTCTTCTTCATCTTCTTTTTTAAGATTTATTTATTTGAGAGAATGAGTGCACACGTGTGGTGAGGGAGGGGCAGAAGGAGATAATTTCAAGCAGACCGCCCCCCTCAACCCCTCACTGAGCCACTGAGCGCACAGGGACCAGCCTGGGGCTGGATCCCAAGACTCACAAGATCATGACCTGAGCTGAAACCAAGAGGTGGAGGCTTAACTGACTGAGCCACCCAGGTGCCCCTCTCGCCAAAACTCTTTTTATGAATACTGCATTGTAGGTAAGTTTAGGCAGTGATTCCTCAGTCATAAAATTTACAAACCCACCACGTCATTGCATCTTCTACAAGTGTCATCACCTTGACTCTGGACTGCTTCACAAAGGAGGCACGATGGTCTTTGTGCCTTTTCTGCTCTCTTGCGTGGCTTTGGAACACTCAGCCTTCTGTCTCAGGCCTTCATCTGTGAGGAGCATAATAGCATTTGTCTCATAACTGTGGTCTTATGAGGGCCAAATGTGATGACACCAGAAAAACTGCTTTCAAATATGTAAACTATTGTGTTCATCAGGAACATCTTGGGTTCTGCTAACAGAAACCCATTAACAAATAGCTTGGAAAAAAGGGAGGGGAACTGTTTTATAAACACAGGGCTGTCCACAAAACTTAAGTCCAGGGAGTTGGACCTCATGAGCTTCGGGATCCAGAAACTGGGGAGTCTTTGGTGGCTAGGGGTTGTCTGTCTTTCTAAAACCCATGGTCTCTCTTCTCTACCCCTCTTTACATGTCTGTTTCTTTCTTCTGACACTCTATAGGTGATCTTTATCTGCATATCCATCATATATGGGTCAAAGATACCTTTCTTAAAACAGCTCTTTCATTTTTAAAACAAATTTTTAAAGATTTTATTTATTTATTTGACACACACAGAGAGAGAGAGAGAGAGAGAGCGCACAAGCAGGAGGAGGCAGAGGGAGAGGGAGAAGCAGGCTCCCCGCTGAGCAGGGAGTCTGATGCAGGGTCTCAATCCCAGGATCCTGGGATCATGACCTGAGCCGAAGGCAGATGCTTAACGGTCTGAGCCACCCAGGTGCCCTTAAAACAGCTCTTTCAATTCCAAATCTTCATTACCTTATTAATCCCTAACTTACAATTTATTAACTGAAGTTTCTGAGACTTTTCAGGAGAGCGAATTTGGTTGGCCATGTTTAGGTCAAATAGGACGCTTCCTCTTTCCTCATCTGGTCAGGTTCAGGAACGGAATGGGAACAGTGTCATGTAATCAGCGGTCCCTCAGCAGAAGAGGCTAAGGGAACAGACTCTCTGAGAAAAGAGCATGGGACAGTGAAGAAACAAAGAATGTTGCATACCTCCGGTGTGATACAAACATAAACAGAGAACACCTTGTATATCCTCATTCCCATGCCTCTGTAACTTTTAATCTACTAAGTATCTGATGTAGCCATATGACTAATGGCACATTTGTAAATATGGACAGGTCTCACAGAGCCCCACCAACCAAGACAACCTTTCACATTATGGTTCAGATTCATGTTTCTAATATTATCTCTGTAGCCCTCTTAACAAACATAGTCTCTCTTTCTTTTCCTGAGGATCGAGTTTCAATGTATATGCTGACTGTATCAAATTCTTAATTTTCCCTATTCCTTATCTCCCCAATTTCCCCCTCTATACTAATTAGAATTGACTGCAGGATGCTAGAACAAATAGACCCCAAATGTAATGGTTCAGTGAAATAGAAATTTTTATGTTTTCTTTCAAGTCAGGGACCCAGGTTGATCACCTTCAACATGTGGCTTCAAGGACACCTGTCTGGCTCCATCAGTAGAGAATGTGACTCTTGGTCTTGGGGTTGTGAGTTCAAGCCCCATGTTGGGTGTAGAGCTTACTTAAAAGCAAAATGAAAAACATGTGGCTTCCAAAGTTGCAGTAGTATTCACCCTTATAGTCCATGGGAAGGGGGAAAGAGAGAGACAGAAGCAGGAAGCTGATGTGACAGGTTTTATGTGCTGGACTTGGGAGACCACATACCACTTTTCCTTACATTCTGTGGAAAATACCTGATCATAAGTCCATATCTATCTGCGCACTGGGAAATTTAGTGTGGCTTGGCAACTGTAAGCCCAGTTATAATTCTGAGACAAAGGGACAAAGCAAGAATGGATCTGGGGGGACAGCTAGCAATCTCTGTTACCTCCTCCCTCGGTGTGACTGCTCTTCGTTAATGCATGACTCTGAAATACCTAAGTGTGAGTCCTTCAAGTAACCTTCATATCTCTGTCTTTCCCCAATTCCCTTTGCTCTTCAAACTACCTAAGCAATCCTACGTTTGTTTTGAGCTTTTCATTCCCTCCTCCCCAGCACTGCTTCATGCTCTTGTAGCTCTTGCTTGAGCCTCTGAAGTTACCTGAATGACCTCCCTGAGTCAGCCTCTTCAGGCTCATACCCATCTATTGTCAGATGCCACTTCCTACCGCAAAGATCTGGTTGTCCAAGACAGTTTGGGCTGCTTAGCAGTTAGCCTCTCCTACACTGAGGCCATAATCACCATATACAAAGCATCTGAGCTATGCCTTTGTCGCTCAGGTGATCGTGCCAGATTGCCTCCAAACCTCTGTTCCAAATCCTCTCATCCTGGTCTCGTGACCCATGCTTCTACCCTCTTGCCTCATATCTATACTTTGCCCAACACTAGCTTCCTTTGGATTAACACCGTAATGGGACTGTCTACCTAGCTTTCCACTTAGCTCTGTCCCTGGACACTTGTCTCTCAAAGCCCAGACTTCCCCTTGTTCAAGAGGCAAACCTGGACAGTGATCATGTTATTCACGTCACCAAAGCTCCATTAGTTCCCATTGCTTACTGAGTAAAAGCGGGGTTTTTGTTTGTTTGTTCATTTTTTAGTATACCATCCATGGACTGCCAACTGTCTGATCCCATCCCCCAATTACCACCCCTACCAATACATCCTGATAATCTTGATACTTTTCTCCTTCTTCAAGATCTGAAGACATATACTCATATATCACTTCCTTGAAGGCTTCTTCCTCCTCCCTCCTTTGGAGTTCATCTTTGTAACCTGTTCTTGCAGGTGCCGCTTTCTACCTCTGCAATTTTTTGTGCACATGGTGGCCTCCCACACACCCGATGTATACTTCCTAAAGGCAGGGATCGTGACTTAAGTCATCCTTTTAAGCCCCATGCTGCTGAGAACAACTCTGTGGGGAATACCTCACATATGGTAAGAGCACATCATTCAGCTGCTTAAAACCTCCTAATGTCCCCGTAGCTTCCCATATCACTCAGTCCACGATAAAAACTCCATAGAGGCGGGGCACCTGGGTGGCTCCGTCTGTTAAGCCTCTGTCTTCCGCTCAGGTCATCGTCCCAGAGTCCTGGGTTAGAGCCCCACATCATGCTCTCTGCTCAGCGGGAAGCCTGCTTCTCCCTCGACTTGCTGCTCCCCCAGCTCTTACCCCTACCCCCAACCCGTGTCAAATAAATAAAAAACAAAAACCATACAAAAAGAAACAAACAAAACAAAACAAAACAAAACAAAAAAACTCCACAGAGGCCTAGATGGTCTTGTGTGGTCTGAGTTCCTGCTACCACTCCTCTGGCTGTTCCTGGAATACATCATACAAGATCTCACTTCAGAGGGTTTGCATTTGCTGTTCCCTTTATTGGGACACTCTTTCCCCAGCTATCCACACAGCTTGATTTCTCAAGTCCTCAGGGTTTCTCCCCAGGGCCACTTCCTCAGTGAGGCCTTTCCTGGCCACTCTGGTCACTTTAGGACCTCACAGCCCTCTCTTTTCCTTGTCCCTGCTTATCCTTTCTCTAGAGCAGTATCACCTCCTTACATAGTATATCTTTCCCTCCTGTATTTTTGTGTTTATTTTGTCTCCCCTCCCCCTCCTAGAACGTAAGTTTCATCCTTCTCTAAATCTGTTTACTGCTCTATCCGCAGCGCCTAGGATAATGCCTGATATATCCAAGGCGGTCAGTAAATATTTGTTGAAAGAGAAAAAGGATAAGCAAATTAGTAGAAGGTGCCTAATAAATATTTGTTCCACTGAATGAAAATGTCAAAAACAGTGGACTGAAATTTTCTCAAACTCTGAAAGTATGTGGGTTTCGGAGAACAGCGAAATTGAGCAAAAGCTGCCTCATTATAAACATCCTCGAGGAAGGATTAAAATTGGGTTACTTGTGGTGGGAGGGGCTGCTGGGCCAGGAAACTAGTACCTTCTCAGAAACACGGGGGAGCTGCAGGCCTTCCCCTCACTGAGAGAACCGCATCTGGGAGGCGGGCTCGCACTACCTCCGCATTTGGACACTTGACCACCACACAGGTGTTTGAAGTTATTTTGGGGTCTGCCTCTCTCGGTGTGTGAAGGACACGGAAATCTGGGCTGGCTTACATGACACTGCTCCGTTCTAAGGAGGAAACTACCCGGAGTGAAAACGACTTGCAAAAACGCCGCTCAGGACGAGATTCTGGGTCCTGGGGAAGCAGAGCCCATTTTAGAGCAGTGCGAGTGGAACTTTTTGCATTCTACCCAAGCTCCGCCTTCGTGCTGTTTTTCTGAGCATTTCGCCGCGGCTTACTCTTTCGCAGCCGAACGCTTTCCGCAAGAGGATGGCGCTCTGATGTCCACATTCCCTCTTCCCCTGCCGACTCTGTAGTTTTTTTTTTTTTTTTCCACGCTTCGTCGCTACTACAGCAGACGCCTGCCTTCTCATTATTTACCCGCACCGATCTCCGGTGCCTGGACTGTAAACAAAACACTTTAGATCATAGCAAGGTCGGTGTAAGCACAGCCTTTCTGCAGGCGGCCCGTTGTCTTAAGGTGGCGTGACTGTGACTCGTTTACTTTTCAGGATTAACAAAGCAACAAAATGGTGCTCCTACATATTACTGGAAGAAAGATTCAGGGTGCGTAGGGGGTGGAAATACTGATTTTCTACTTTTATGGAAGATATTAATTCCATTAATAAAATCCAACTCTTGTGGTATGTTGGAATGGAATATCTCCATTTACATATATGTGGTACTTTATTCCTACATGTGAATTTATGCTTATATATATTATAGAATTCCTGTGTAGGCTAACAATTAGGTAAAAATGTCAACAATGACCTACTTTCAGGAATAGGGTATAAATTATGGTATGGAGGCCTACCCTAATTTTCTCATCCTTCTCCCCCCTTTTCCAGCCCAGTAAATTAAGTAGTGCATTCGACGTGGAAAAATAGAGACAAGACCTCTCACTCAGGCTCTCACGGGATCAGACAAATATTTTCTGTTAAGCAGGTAGGAAGTCCTGACTTTGAAACAAGTTTGGGACACTGCCTCTCTTCTCTCACTGCTTTCTGGGTATCACCCTTGTCCTTTTGGAATCTGCATTTTAGTTGAACTAGTGCATAGTGATGGGAAAAGCCAGTGACAGCTGCATATAAATATCAGTGACCACAGGCCACATCAAGGAAACATCTGCAGGCAGCCCAGGGAATGAGCGGGAGCCATTTTGAATCACTTATAAGAGAGGAGGACCTGCAGGCTACATACAGCCCAGGGGAATGCAGACAAAACCTGAACCTTTAGGGAGGAAAGAAAGAGAAAATGAACCAGCCTGAGAGGCTGCCTCTAGCCCCCCCGTCTGCTATCAACTGGCTAGGCATCCCTGGACAGGAAACCTCTCCTGCTGTCAGTTTCCTCAGTGGTATAAAAGGGAGGGTTGAGCCCCAGTGTTCCGAAGGGCCCTGCCTGCTCTGACATTCTGGAGTGCTGAGGTGAGCGAGGCAGGCCCCCACACAAGTGGAACACACAATATGTGGTTAAGAAAATAAGTTAAAAATCAAACTCACCTGTGGCATAGATGCGTAAGAAAACATTGGTGCTGTGTACGATTACAACTGAAGGAGATTAGTTTCCAGTAAAATGTACTGTCCCAAACCAAGATTATATGTATGGGGATGCCGTGGGGTGGAGGGAGACAGCAGAAGACCCTTTGAGCTCTGCCTCGGATAGGACAGCCCCTCCGCCTACTGTTTTAAGTCCCACCACCTTGTGCAGGATCCTTCTGGTAGGTAATTTCTAGCTGCAAAGGGGAGCCGAGAAACGCCCAAGTAATGATATCAGACGTGAGGATATGGTTGTGGTGGGTTTTATGAATCATTTCATAATCTGGACTTTCAGATTACTTTCACCCTTCAACGACTTGTAGCCATCTGTCTAAAGGCATTCCCTTGCACCTAAATTCTGTTCTGGGAGGGCAGGAGCAGTGAATCTGGTGGGAGAAAAAGGTGGAGGAAGGAAGGGGCTGTTGTATTTGGCGGCGGCGGACTCCTGGACTTTCAGATTACTTTCACCCTTCAACGACTTGCAGCCGTCTGTCTAAAGGCATTCCCTTGCATCTAAATTCTGTTCTGGGAGGGCAGGAGCAGTGAATCTGGTGGGAGAAAAAGGTGGAGGAAGGAAGGGGCTGTTGTATTTGGCGGCGGACTCAGGTAAAGGGAACTGCTACAACCCCAGGAAAGAATCGAAAAATGAAGAGGAGACGGAGTTCCCACACGCAGCCCCTGTCAATGGCTTTAACTGTGCTGGGGAAGCCAGAACCTGCGTGAGGGGTGTAACCTCGCTTTTGAAACCCAAGTGTGTCTGAGACAGCTACCAAGTTCATTAGGGACTTGGGAGACCAGCGGACTTCTTGATCTTGAAACCCTTACTTTTACTGAAGGAGACCTTGGGTTCAGAATACATTAAAAGTGCTGCGTCCAGATTCGCCTCGGCTTCTTCCCAAAGCCCCCCTGTTCCCCGAGAAGAGCAGACTTCTAGATTCAGAGTGAGCTAACCAAGGCTCACCCCCAGCTGAGGCACCCAGGCAGGGGGGCTCCCAGACCCTCGGCGCAGGCTACCCTGCCTCCCCGCAGTGCCAGAGGTTAGGGCCACGGGCGAGAGCCCAGCTGGGGGGCAGAGCTTCCACAGCCTGCCTCCGCCCTCAGCGGCCCGCAGCCCCCCCCAAGCTCGGCGACCGCGGGGAAAACAAGATCGCCACCAAGGCGTAAACCGACCGCCAACCACCTTGAAGATCACGGGATCCTGGCCCCTCCGTCCCCCCCGCCCCCGCCACCCCGGGCGAGCAGTGGGCGCGCCAGGCAGCGCCGCGGGGGGACCTAAACCCGAGGCCCCACCGCCCCCGCCCCTCCTGCCCCTCCCCGGCTTCCCGGCCGTTTGGCGAGTTTGTTTGTCTCGTTTTTAATTTCTCCGAGGCCAGCCGGAGCAGGTTTGCTGGCAGCGGCACACCTCCGGCAGTCACGCGACCAGCCAATCTCCGGGCGGCGCTGTCGGCGGCTGCGCGCGCGGGCGGGCGGGGAGGCGGCGCGGCCGCGCGGGGCCACCTTAAGGCCGCGCTCGCCAGCCTCGGCGGGGCGGCTCCCGGCGCCGCAACCAATGGATCTCCTGCTCTGTTTAAATAGACTTGCGGTGTCAATCATTTTCTTCTTCGTCAGCCTCCCTTCCACCGCCATATTGGGCAACTAAAAAAAGGGGGCTCGTCTTTTCGGGGTGTTTTTCTCCCCCTCCCCTGTCCCTACTGCCTCGCCGCTCCGCGACTCCGACGCCGGCAAGGTTTGGAGAGCCGCTCGGTTGGCGGGACCCGCGGGCTCGCCGCCGCCCGGGCTTGGACGGGCTTTGCCACCCCCTCCTCTCTCCATTCCCCTCCCCTCCCCGCCCTCGAGCTCGCCGGTACACTTGATCGGCGGCGGCTCTCGGCTGCCTGGCCGGGGCTTCCCCTCCCCCTCCCGCAGAGCCAGCGCGCCCCTGACGCTCGGGCAGTTACTTGTCCGTGTTTGTTTCTCTTGGCTCCGAGCGCGGTCGCAGGGCTTATAAGAGGGGTGCGGGCTGGGTCGGGGCGTTTTGTTTTGTTCAGTTTTGTTCTGCGAGCGCGCGCGCGAGGCGGTAGTGAAGACCCGGAGGAAGATGTCAAACGTGCGGGTGTCTAACGGGAGCCCGAGCCTGGAGCGGATGGACGCCAGACAGGCGGAGTACCCCAAGCCCTCCGCCTGCAGAAACCTCTTCGGCCCGGTCAACCACGAAGAGCTGACCCGGGACTTGGAGAAGCACCGCAGAGACATGGAAGAGGCAAGCCAGCGCAAGTGGAATTTTGATTTCCAGAATCACAAGCCCCTGGAGGGCAAATACGAGTGGCAGGAGGTGGAGAAGGGCAGCTTGCCCGAGTTCTACTACAGACCCCCGCGGCCACCCAAAGGCGCCTGCAAGGTGCCGGCGCAGGAGAGCCAGGACGTCAGCGGGACCCGCCAGGCGGTGCCTTTAATGGGGTCTCAGGCAAACTCAGAGGACACACACTTGGTAGACCAAAAGACTGACACGGCGGACAACCAGACGGGCTTAGCGGAGCAGTGCACTGGGATAAGGAAGCGACCGGCCACAGACGGTAATGACCCTTCCCCAAACAGAACATGTGCGTCCGTCTGTCCGGCTGGGGCACCGCTTTGACCTGCTTGAGGGTCTTCACCTCCCCCCCCGCCTTTTTTTTTTCCCAGAGCATTCCGATTTAGCTTTCGGGGAGCGAACTGCCCTAATCTTAGGTTTTTATTAAATGCTGTTCGGCTGACCGCTTGTCTGGTGATAGTTTTAAAGTCAGGAGCCCCAGGGGGTAGTATCTGACCATTTCTCCAACCGAAAGCATCACAGTGCCTCCCCGCTAGCCAGCGGTAGGTCTGTGACTACACCGGGATGTTTATCAGCGGCCTCCCTCTTGGCAATGGAGAGAGAGCTTTGGGGCGTAGAATACACTTTCTGTTATGTGAAAACAACCTCATTTTGTGCCCTTAAAGGCCACTGGGCATGACGGATCCAGGCTTGTGGGTGGAGGTGTGGGTTTTTCATCCCCTGACTATTGTGCCAACTTCTGTCAGCCATTGTTTTCCTAATAAAGGTTGTGTGTGTTCTTTTTAAAACTCCCTCTTACCCTTAGATTCCTCTCCTCAAAACAAAAGAGCCAACAGAACAGAAGAAAATGTCTCAGACGGTTCCCCGAACGGGGGTTCAGTGGAGCAGACGCCCAAGAAGCCGGGCCTCAGAAGACGTCAAACGTAAACTGTTCGGTGGGTTGATTGCTAGGAGCACGTAACTGACACCCCGAATTGGGTTTTCATACCCTGACATACCGATCTTAGTGGTTGCTGGCACACTAGAGCTTGTGGGTTTTGTATTGTTTATACTTTGGGAAGTCAAAAAGTAGGAATGGGGAAGGCTGGGAATCACTGGTGGGGATACTGTAATTTTTTCACAGTTTCTGCATCCCGAGATCATTTTTCCTTGAAACACTGAATAACCAGAGCAGGTGTCCTAGCCAAGTACTTGTGACCAAAGACCGATGAGTCCCTCTGAATCCCACCAAAACGTGTTGGGAACAATAGGTTCTTTCCCCCATCTGAACAAGAACTGGGATATACCTCAGTCCCACTTCATGAGAATTCATTTCCCAGAGGTTCAGGTTGACTCAGTAACAGATTTTGAGGTATATGTGGGAAAATGGCAAGTGATTAAATTTTAAAATTTGAAGGAAAAGTTAGGTACAAATGGCTCATATGTGGTGAATCCAGTTGTTCACAATGTGAATAGAGAGGTGTATTACATTCTTTTATCATTTTCACAAACTGCCACTTTTCTCTGTTTGCTTACAAATTTGGAGAACAGGAAACGAGCCCTGTGTATTAAAAAAAAAAAAAAAGGCCGGGGGTGGGGGGGAAAAATAAAACGGAAAAATGCTAAGGTCCCTACAGAATTTTCTGATAACACTGAAGTTGCAAACCAGAAGTTAAGTTAACTTTGCTGGATTAAGCAGTCCAGGCACAAGTCAGAATATGTATACTAATTGTCTGATTGTGCTAGAACAGGATGATTGGGATTATTTGTAGGGAAAACAGATAATAGATAACAAGAGCGGCAAGGGTAGATCTACCTTAGGCAAGAGAAGTGGAGATTTTTTTCCATCTACTAAAGTCTGATCAATATGAATAGTTAATTTGAATAATTGAGCCCTCCACTTTCCACAGATTGGTTTTTCCATAATGATCAAAGTGTATATGTTAATAGTTTGATAACTTCATAACTTCGAGGACCATGACCTCTTCCCCCAACCCCAAACACAGTCATAACTTTGCACATAAAGAGATTTCAGTAGATGTTACTAATTTTTAAAATTCTCATTTATAAAAAGGTAAGAATAAAAAACATAGAGATTAAGGTGAGATTCTAGTTTGTTGTGTTTTTAGCTCATAATGTCATATATATGATTTCTTCACACCTATCTGACATTTTTCAAAGCTTATACAAAACATCCCTGTAGAATCTCTATTTTTTAGCTATATATGAAGTGGGAAAATTGGATTAAAAAATTTCCTGAAGCAGCCTACAGCTTGGGACTTGTGGTTTGTGACCTGTAGCCTAGCTCATCAGATGAGCCACAGTGAATCACACCTACTGAATTTTGATCTGACCCCATTCTGACATACAGAGAGGCATTTGTTCGTAAATACTGCCAGTTCAGAGAATACTAGAAATAGTAATAACTTGTTCAAAAGCATTCATGTGTGTATTTTGCATATGACCAAGAAACTAGAATGTTTAGAATTTTTCTTTGGCAAGCATTTATAAGTTATAGGCCCAGGTGTTTTTCAAATTTAGAAGATTCTGATACTCTTAAGTATTACAGTTTATTAGTTTTCCTCTCTTTACCGTCTTTGACCCCAATTCTCTAGACCAGGGTTTCTCAACCTCTGCACTGTTGGCATTTTGGGCTGAATAATTCTTTGTTGTGGGACGCTGTCCTGTGCATTAGTAGAATGTTTGGCAGCAACCCTGGCCTTTCCCAACGGATGCCAGTAGCACCCTCCCCACCCCCAGTGTTAACAACCAAAAATGTCTCCAAACATTGCCAAAAGTCTCTTTGGGGGCAAAAATGCCCACTGGTGAGACCCACCGCTCTATAAACAAAAATACATGACATAGAGGAGAGTAAAAAGCTAATGAAAGAAACATTGGATGGAGAGGACTATAGTCATGAACTTTTAGTACACACTTTTCTGTTCTGTCACTTAGGTATTTCACAATTAAGACGGTGACAAAATGATTCCTGTACTTCATTGGTAATGTTATTCTAGTGCTTTTCTCCTAATTCGTTCTTTTTTTTTTTTTTCTTTTGCAGAATTAAGAGCACGTTTCCTTGTTTATCAGATACATCACTGCTTGATGAAGCAAGGAAGATATAAATTAAAAATTTTTAATACATATCGCTGACTCCATGGAATGGACATCCTGTATAAGCACTGAAAAGCAACAACACAATAACACTAAAATTTTTAGGCACTCTTAAATGATCTGCCTCTAAAAGCATTGGATGTAGCATTGTGCAATTAGGTTTTTCCTTATTTGCTTCATTGTACTACCTGTGTATATAGTTTTTACCTTTTATGTAGCACATAAACTTTGGGGGAAGGGAGGGTGGGGTGGGGCTGCAGAATTGGCATGGGGGGGGCCTTATGAAGAGCTTGCTTCCATTTAGAGCAAGGAGTAAAATATTTGACTTGCATGGAGAGAAGCAGTTTTGGGAAGGGTTTGAATTGTTTTCTTTAAAGATGTAATGTCTCTTTCAGTGAAAATTGATACTTCATTTAAAAAAAGCATCCGAATTTGAGCACCAGTTGCAAATAATGGCCAATTATTTTTACATGAAGCTTTTTCTCATTTGGGAGCTCTGATGATTCCATATATACTGGCAAATGGCTTTTTTTTTTTTTTAACAGCAAAAACAAACAAACAAACACCTATTCTCAGTCATCCCCGCTCCCCCCCCCCCAGTTCCTCTTAAAATTGGAATTTACCAGTTAATTATTCAGCAGTTAGGTAATCATTCCAGATAATTCTGAGCAAAAATCTGGGGTATATGGGGGACTTCTGAATGCTCAGAATTGACCATCTAATTTTTATCAGGTTTGTTGAGAAATTTTCTTAATTTTTTTGGACTTTGGGCTATGTAGACACGGTCAAAATAATTCCAAATCCTTGGATATTTTTTAAAGATCTGCAACTTCACATAAGAAAAATAATGAAATTTTTAATTTAAAGCTTCTCATTCTATTTGTTAATCTGTCCAAAGGAAATGGTATTTTTAAAGGAAAGTGTGTAGAGAGAAAAGCACACGTGGAATTATTGAAATGGATACTACATCTTTAAACAGTATTTTTACATTGCCTGTGTATGTGTATGAAACAAACCATTTGAAGTGTACCTGTGTACATAACTCTGTAAAGACACTGAAAAATTATACTAACTTATTTATGTTAAAAAGAGATTTTTTTTTAATCTAGACCATATACAAGCCAAAGTGGCATGTTTTGTGCATTTGTAAATGCTGTATTGAGTAGAATAGGTTTTTTCCCTTCTTATGTTAAATAATATGGCTATGCTTAAAAGGTTGCATACTGAGCCAAGTATAATTTTTTGTAATGTGTGAAAAAGATGCCAATTATTGTTAAACATGAAGCAATCAATAAATAAACCTTCCATAGCTATTCATTGAGTTTAACTGTAATGTGCTTTATTAAGCTTGAGGTGTTTGACCTGGCATTCTAGTCTTACACAAATATAATGTGAAGTGGCGAATATCTTGATAATTTAGGCCCACGTCTGAGATGATGTTTATGTGGCTCTGAATGTGGTAGTCACTATTTTCCACTTAGTTCTGTATGAGTGAGCAAAGCTTTAGACATGTGAAGTGGAAAAGCCACATTTTCATATAAATAAGATTGTCAAAACTCTCATTAGTTCAAATATTTAGGTCTTATAGGATATGTGTCAGAACCAAAAATTTTTACGTAAGTGTAGGCTGGCTGATCACACATTTGCAGGACTGAAAATGAAAGTAACATGGTGACTTCTCTAAATTGTGTATTTACACATAGAAGTGTTGTGAGAAATGAGAGCAGTTGCTTAGACCATCTAATGTACACCTCTTGTCCAAAGTATTAAGATATATATAGGTCTTTTAGAAATTGGCATGCATTCCACACTAATTTAAAACAGTATTCTTCAAATTAAACTGGTCATGACAAATTCCTCAATTTTGAACTTTCCTGGTGATATTCCACAGAACCTAAAACTGGTTAATCTGAATACCAAATCTGAGGGTTTGGGGCCCATATCCACATGGCAGAGATAGATATTTTTTTATTTAAATAAAAAAATTTAAACAAGGCCTTTTAAAGTCAAATTTACTAGAAACTGATTCCTGTTATTTCACATTCTCTTAAAAATGTAGCTAAGGTGTAAAAGTAAATTATTTTTTCTAGGCATCTGCAGATGGTTAAATTGCAAAAATTTGAATTTGGGTTAAACTGTTACCCTCAAATACTTGCATTTACATTTTCACACCCCAAAAGGGACTCTAAACAAGATAGTTTGAGCTTATTTTGACCTGAAGTTGCTTTAAAAAAAGGCGTGTGGAGGGGGGTAGGTCGTCTCTCTTCTGCTGCCGGGAAGGGAAAAGAAGGTCCTTTGGTGGCTGGGCTACATCTTCCAAGTAGGTATTATTTTAATTAAAGGCTAAAGGTGTTTTTATGATTCTATTCAAAACACGCAGATGGGGTGTTTTTTCAGGAAGACACTGAGAAAGCAAGAAAACAATTCAAAATGGGGAGGAAGGAATGGAGAGTCAGGAAATAATGAAATAAAATTACTTTCTGAGCCAAAATGCGTACTTCAAAAAGTCTCTGACAAGAGAAAAAATCCTCTTAATTGCTGCCTGTACCCCATTTTCCTTTCCTCAAAAGGCATCATTAATGTGAATTTTTAGAGACTGCGTTTTAGGAGTTCTGGGCCAGGAAGAAGTGGATGCTTGCCGCGCCAGGCACGTTCACAGGAACGCAGCCCCCGAGTCACCGGGTCGATCCTTTCCACGTCTGTGTCAACTCTCCAAGTGCGTCCCCGATATTCGGAGCGTCCTCTCCCCGGCCCCTGACGGCGGGGCTCGCCGCGGGCGTCCCTATGAGGGGATGCGGCCGCGGGCGCCAGCCACCCACCACCCTGCTGCCCAGGCTCGTGCGTCGTCCTCTCTCCAAACTGCCCCGAAGCCCCGCACCCTCCCGTCCCGGCAGCGGTGGGGTCCGGCGGCTGGCGCCCCGGGACGAAAAGCCCATTGAGTCTCACTGCTCGTCTGCCACTTGCAGCGCCCGCGCCGCCGGGGTCACTGCGCGCAGTTCCCGCGCCCCGGGCGCCCGCAGGCGGTGCAGGGCGGCTGCGCCCGGGCCCACGCAGTGGCGCGGGGCAGTTTCTCACCAACTTTCCTCCCTCATCATCTCTCCTCCGGGCTAAGAAAGAAGCGGAAGCCCCCCACTTCTTTCCACAGTCATACCGTCCACACCAGCACCTTGCCAATTCTAGAGCGGTGGGGGTATCTGAGCGACGGGGAGAACCTTTCCGAGTCAGTGGAGCCTTCGGGGCAGCAGCCCACTCCCACTCCCACCCTGGGCTCCAATGATCCGCAGCCCCGCGCATTTCGAAAGGCTTTCCGGATCGCGGGGGGCTAAGGAGGACCGCAGCGGCCCGCAGGAGGGGCCGAGCGCCACAGCCGCTTGCGGGTCGCTTCCAACCTTGCAGCCGCTTTGGAAAGTCCACCCCCCCACCCCCTCAACACGCATCCCCAGCTGTCCGGCGTGGAGGACTGGGGCAGGGAAGAAATGGGGAAATGTGGGGCCAGGTGCATGACTGCGGGACGTAGGGGACCGTGGAAATCCACAGGACTGGAGCGGGGCGCGCGGCCTTTCAGGCCACGGAGCGCCCACCGCCCCGGCCGCGCCTAGCAACTTTTCCCGGCGGCCGGGAAACGCTGCCTTCGCCATTTCATCTTCATCATTGTGAGCGTAGACACTTGCTCTTCATAAGGTTTTTTTTTTTGGATTGAAAAGGTGTTTTAAATGCACGTCTAGGATCTCCAATCTGCATTTCAGAGTGTGGATTTCTTTTTATTAATTTGCCATCTCTTTCACCTGAGCCACACCCAACGCCCGCTCACCTCCCTCCCCGCCAACATTAAGGTAAAAATTCTGCAGACGAACTTGGGGGGGTGGGGGCAGGGAAGGAGGGCCCACGGTCCTGCCAGATCCCCTCCGCCCACCCGGGGTCGGGGTGGGGGGAACCTCCCGGATCTCCGCTCGCTTGGGGGTGGGGTGGGGTGGGGTCAGCCTCAGTCGGACCCTGCAGAAGCGAAAGTGTAGTATTTGCACGGACGCCAAAGTCCTCGTGCGGCCGCCCGCGTCCCAGGCCTGTCTCGCGTGGGGACATACAGTAGGCAATTATTAGAAAGCGAAAATACAAAAAGAAATCGGTGCGTTTTGGGCGCGAAACGTCGACGCGCCTCAAAGGAACGCGAAGAAAAGGCAAGGAAAAGGGCGCGCGGCCGGGACGCGGGGCTGGGGGATTGCATCATTGCTGCTCCCCCTCCAGAAAATGGGCTCCGAACCGCGGCGACCATCATGGCGCTCGGGTCGGGCCGCGCTTCCCGCGCGCCTTCCCTGAGCGCTCGGGCCGCGGGCACTGAGCCCCAAACGAGCGTTTTGCAAACATTCCCCCCCCTCCAACTCGGGCGCCTGTCCCCCCACCCCCTCCTTCCTTTTGTGTGCCCATGTATGTGACTGCGTGCGTCCGTCTGAGTGTGTGTAGGACTAGAGAACTTGAAGATTATTTTTTTTTCCTTTTTTTCCCTCCCTTGCTGGTGGTTGTAAACTTGATTGGCATTGGCTGCGCCCACTGACCCCTGCGCCGAGTCCACTGCAGATTTAAGGTGGATCCGAAAGGCTGCAGCTTCAGGCGGAGTCTCGCGCTTTAGCTGGTTTGGGAGGAAAGGGAGGAAAGGGGAAGGGGAAAAAAAAAAAAAAAAAAAAAAAGTCCCAAACCGTGCGCCCGGCGCGTTTTCACGAATCCCCTGCGGTACCAGCCCCCGCGCCCGCCCCGCCCGGCGAGCTCTTCCTCCGCCCACCTCCCGCTCCTTCCCCATTGGCCGGCCGGTGCAGTTTGAATTTTTTCTTTTCTTTCTTTCTTTTTTTTTTTTTCGGATGCTTGTTTTCTTGTAAAAAATACAGTACCCCACCTCGTACTATGAAACCCACTGCGGCGGCCCGAGGTGGGGTGTTTTAGCTGGTTTGGGGGAGGCGGGGGGGGGGCGGAGCATCTGTGCCAACATTTTGCCCCGAAGTGCGGTTGACATTGAGCAGGCGGATAGGGGAGCGTGGGGCCGCGGTAAACAAATTGAGTAGCTTCGGCGGGGACGGAGATGTAGTATAAAACGTTAATGGATGTCCAGGGCGCACCGTTTCGCCGGCTGCTGGTCAGAGGTGCTAGGGAGTTGCTGACAGGATCCCAGGAGAGGATGCACCTTCCCCTGCCTTGGAAAGGTAGACCTGGGGAGGGCTGAGGCTGGGGGTGAAGTTGGCCCAGAAAAGAACATCTTCTCACAAACAGGGGGGTGGGGTGGGGGGAGAAGAAAGAAACAGGGGAGGTGTAAATATAGCTCAGGTCTATTACTTCAAGCGCTGCTCAGCTAGCATGAATCATAATTCAGCCAGTTGCTGTCATTTTTATTGGATTTTTAAAAAAGTTTTCTCTCTGATTTCGAGAGTGCTTTTGAGTAAGGACAAGTGTTAAAATAAAATTGAGAAAAATGAGAGAGGGAATATGACTTTTGAAGTGACTTTGGTTTCTGGGTCTGGAAATTAATTCTTTTGATAAAGTCCTGTAAGGTTTAGGATAATGTTATTTGTATTACAGGTCTAATAGAAATGATAGCCCTTACTAATTATAGCCCAATTATGTTTCACTTTGCTGTGAAAATTTCAGAAGTTTATAATAATTCAAAGTATTATTCAAATCACTCTATCTTCAGGTTAGTGAAGCTAGCACATATACATACATTGTGGGGTTCTGTTATTCTTCTCGCACTGTAGCTAATGATTTTAACCAGATATCCAACTCAGCCTTCAGTCCAGCCTTCAGTCTTAACAGTTCTTAACTTCCCCAGTCATTTTTTTAGTTCTTAACTCCTTCAATCCTTCCTAACCCAGCTAAGGCTTTACTTACTCAACCGAACTGAGCTCCTTGGACCACCATAAACCAAACTATCTGTGCCCTTAGAAAGAATTTGTTTGAGTTAAGAAAGCCCCCAGATGGACTGGCTAGCCTCAGGAAGCAGTGAGTTCATCATTCCTGAAGTGTGAATCAGTTACTAATCCGGATGACCCCTTGATAGGGACTTTGTAGACAAGACACATATATCAAGTGAGTGTGAGGACTAGTTACCTCCAAAGTCTGTTCTAGACCCTTGAGATACTGTATTTCCAATCTTGAACTTTATGGCTATCCAGTAAATTAAGCAACTTTCCTTGGTCATTACCATCTTCTGAGTTATACTGTCCAATATGGTAGCCAGAAGCCATATGTGGCTGTTGAGCACTTGAATGTGGCTAGTCCAAATTGAGATGTGCTGCAACTGTGAAATACACACCAGGTTTTAAGAATCAGTAGGATAGGGGATGCCTGGGTGGCTCAGTGGGTTAAAGCCTCTCCCTTCAGCTCGGGTCATGGTCCCGGGGTCCTGGGATCGAGCCCCACATTGGGCTCTCTGCTCAGCGGGAAGCCTGCTTCCCTTCCTCTCTCTCTCTCTGCCTGCCTCTCTGCCTACTTGTAATCTCTGTCTCTCTGTCAAATAAATAAATAAAATCTTAAAAAAAAAAAAAGAATCAGTAGGAAAAAGAATGTTAAATATCTCATTAGTAAGTTTTATATTCATTACATATTAAAGTTATGTTTTTGATATATTGTATGAAATAAAAAATATTAAATTTCACCTGCTTTTTACTTATTTTAACGTGGTTAAGTGGACAATTTTAAGTTGCCTTATGACTTAAGTTGCCTTATATGACTCCCATTTTATTTCTATTGGACATTGCTGTTCTAGACTGGCACCTATGATAACTTGAAGTACTATCTTTGAGAGTGGGGACTAGTAATACCGATGAGTAAGTAACTTCCAGCTGCCATCCGAACTTCCCAACTGAAAGTAAGGCCCAAACTGAGCCTCCGGAAACTTTAAAAAGAATTCTGCCAACACCTAACACCTACTGTTTCATCTTTAACACTTAGTATTGGGTTTGAGCCCAGACTGGAAATATGGTACAGATCTGTCTGATGAAATCAGACGTGATAACAGCTTTCCACATTATGTAAATAGAGAGACTAAGGAGTCCAATATGTTAGGAATGAGTCTGGAAAACAATTTAGACCCCAAACAAAGTGTCTACAGGTAACTTTTCACTACCACTCTGCAGTGGACAGGAAGGCAGGGGCAGATGGAGCAGGGTTCTCACTCTGTGGATATATCTCTAATGGAAGACTTGAACAAATGAAAAGGTGCATCATATTCTTGGGATAGAGATATTCAATGTGATAAAGATGACAATTAAATCTATACTTTTACACTAAATTCTGGTAAGTTCTGATTATCCTATTCCATTCTATTGTTCTCTCAGTTTATGCACTCAGGACTATGTTCTTTTAATTACTGCAAATTTTGAATTATGTCTTAATGTCTAGTAGCACTAATCCTCCATACCCAACCAGTCCTTTTCTCTTCGTTTTTTCAGAATTTTCCTGGATGCTTTTGCTTGGCTGTTTTCCCACTTGGACTTAAATGAATTTTTCTAGTTTGAAATCTATTTCTTATAGGCATCTAAAAAAATGGAGTGGGATCCTTATCTCATACTTTACACCAGGATCAATTCCTGGAGGATTAGAGTGAAGTGTAAAAAAATGAAATTATAGACATACCAGAAGAAAGTTCAGAGGATTTTTAAAAAACCTAATCTGAGAGTTGGGAAGGTCTTTCTAGATATGAAACAAAGCAGAGTCCATTGAATATAATATTGTTAAATTCAATGACATAAAAATGAAAAAGGTTCCGTATGGTGAAAGCTATCAGCAAAGTCAGAGGCAATGACATAGGGGTGATAGTTGCACAATAGTGGGAATATACCTCATGCCACTAAGCTGTACATTTAAAAAATGTTTAAAGTGGTAAATTATATGTGTTAAACCCTAATAAAAAAATAGATACCTACATGCATGCATACTTACATACATTCATACATACATACATACACACACACACACACACTACTGGAAAAATTTTAAAGTTGTCCATGTTTTGTCTGAAAGAATCTCACACACAGTGTTGTGGGTCCCATCCTTTGTGAGACGCTGGTTGCATTTCAGGCTCGAGTCAAGAGTACTTGTGTTTGATTCCTGGTCACCTAATTCATTGCCTACAAGAGCTTTTGCAAGTTACTTCACCTTTTAAAGCTCCTATTTCTTTGGCTTTATAATGAGGATGCCTTTAGCTCTCTCATTGGGTTATTAACCTAGTCGGTGGGATATTGTATTGTGGTACTTAGCACAGTACCTGTTATTTAATAGATATTAATCATTATATATATTTATAAACAATATAACATCCAGTTCATATTTTGGATTCTCAAGTAAGCAACCACAATCAGCACTATATTAACCCTGTAAATATGTTTCTCAATTTTAATTACTGCTGTTATTACCCTTAAGAAGAACAATTTTTGTGGGTATTTAATAAACAATATAGTGCAAAAAATGGTTAAAATGGTAAATCATATGTTAAGTATAATTAACATGATTTTTAAAAAATATTTTATTTATTTATTGGAGAGAGAGAGCGAGCGACACGCACAGGGGGAGTGGCAAAGGGAGAGGGAGAAGCTGGCTCCCCGCTCCACAAGGGGCTCGATTCCAGGACCCTGAGATCATGACCTGTGCCGAAGGTGGACAGTTAACTGACTGAGCCACCCAGGCACCCCTATTTAACACTATTTTTTTTAAAGGTTTTATTTATTTATTTGACAGAGATCACTAATAGGCAGAGAGGTGGGGGAGGGGGGAGGGGGCTTGGGAGGAGCAGGCTCCCTGCTGAGCAGAGAGCCCCATGCAGCCTAAATCCCAGGACTCTGAGATCATGACCTGAGCCAAAGGCAGAGGCTTAACCCACTGAGCCACCCAGGTGCCCTATTTAACACAATTTTATTTAAAAACCTAAATAAAGTATTTGTTGAGTTTAGGGCCATTTCTAATTATCTCAGAAAGGATCTGGTATAGATTTGTTTGTGGTACCAAATCAGTAACACACACCCTCCAAACAAATAGAATGGCAAACTGGGAAAACCCATATATTGCAAGGCTAATTTCCCTGATAATTATAGAATTTCTATAAATCAATGAAAAAAAAAGCAAACCAACAGGAAAATAAACAAAGGATATGAAGGCAGTTTTCAGAAAAGGAAATACAAAAGGCTCTTAAAACATGAAAACATGCTCAACTGTAGTTTAAAACTATGGGAATATAAATTGTATACAGAACACATAAGTCAAGGCAAATACAGTCACAATTAGCATCACTCAGATATAAAGTTGGCCATTATCCTTTCTTGGTAGTTCAACCTTTCCTTCCCTCCTTTCTATCCAAGGCTGTGTGATCGCGTCCCCGCCCCGGGCTTCGTTGGTGACAGGAGAAGCAGAGTTTGCATGTGTGGAAGCCATGACCACCTTTCACATTCAGTGTCAGATTCCTGTCATCCACCCTAAGCTTAGGGTCACCTTTTTTTGCCCACAGAAATCCTCTGAATCAGCCTCTTAAAGTGAGTTCGGCCACTTTTCTAGACATATCTCATTCATTCCCAGTTTTAATTCCTGTATGTTGGCTGATAATCTGAGCCTCTCCCAAATCACCACCTCCGCCAGGGGTTTCCTTCAAGTTCTCTATTCTCTTAAAAGCTTCAGGCGGAATTTAGTGTATGATAAGCACAAAATATCAGATCAGTAGAGACTGTATGATGGAATAAATGGCTTTAGGTGGCAGGATTATAGACAGCCACGTGGGAAAATGTGAAATCTCTCCTACAAAAACACACAGACACACATTGCATTTTACCTTGTAGACTGTGGGTTTCCTTTTTAATAATTCCTCTTCTACAGATTTACTTTTGGGAAATAATCAGATGTATGACTAAAGATGTATTTACCATATATTGATCTTTATGAAGTTACATATTTGATTATAGAAAGGAACAAAGGAGTAAAAAACAACAACTCCCTAGACATGGGAATATGGGATTGATTATTCGAATCAACTGTAGTATATCCAAGAATAACACAGATTGCAGCCATTAAAACACCCTTGGTTCCTTTATATATTCGTAGGAAAAGTCAATAATATTAAAATAGGCACAGAACCATGTTTATGGTATGACTCCATTTTGGTCCAAAAAAAATTTATTTATTTATTTATTTACTTACTTACTTTTTAAAAAGATTTTATTTATTTATTTGACAGAGAGAGAGAGAGAGAGAGAACGAGCAAGAGAAGCAGGAGAGGGAGAAGCAGGCTCCCCGCCGAACAAGAAGCCCCATGCGGGGCTCGATCCCAGTATCCTGGGATCTGACCAGAGCAGAAGGCAGACACTTAACTGACTGAGCCACCCAGGCGGCCTCCCCTTATAAAAAACTTTTAATAAGAAACAACCGCAAAGGTAGTTTAAATTTGAAAAATATTTATCCTTACAGTTATGGAATGCAGAATAAGTTTCTCTTCGTGTCTCGTTCTCTTTTCTCAGACATCGGCAGAGAACAAGCATTTCTATAATTCATTTCCCTTCTATTTGTCTGTTTAGTTTCAGATATCATTAAATCCATATATGAATTATGAGGAGTGCATTTTGGGGTATATGCTTCCAGAGCACGTAAATGAGGTGTAAATATCATTCCCATTAATTCAGGAATATCTTAACAAGCCCTAAAAAAATTTTTGTGTGCCCTATTCCATCTTTTTGGCACAAGGGATCCTATGGGTAACATTATCCCAAACCTCACATTCCTTGATCTTTGGCATTTGGCACACCCAGGGCTCCTGCCCAGAATTCAACAGATTAGCTCCCTGTCTTAGTTTTATTACTTAGGACGTAGTGCTGGGGAGATTGTTTTAAATTTCTCGTTAGCAGACCAGTCTTCAGCTGTGACTCTCCATGGGACTGACTTGGGGCAAATCTTAGAGTCTCTGAATACCAGGTGTGGGAGATTATGGCATCCAGTGTCCATTTTATAGACGAAAATATTCTAATCCTTGACTTCCTGTAAAGTGGGGAAGTTAAGATGATTTATAGGTTCCTTCTGGCTTATGATTCTGTGATTTCTGTTTCCTACTCAGAATCACGTAGTCCATCCACGTGGATCAGGTTATTTTCCAGGGAAGCCGATTCTTGATTTTTGGCTAAAAACTGCATATTCACAAGAGTCAAAGGAAGATGATCATACAATAGTGTAGACGGAACAGTGAACGTTTATTATCTTACTGGAAAAAAGCCCGTGATAACTTTGTGGTTGCTCAGTGGTGCTAAACACTGCTTCATTGTTGCGTGCAGACTCATCCAGCCCCTGTTACTGGCCAGGCTCTGTCTTCAGAGAGACAAACAGGAGTATTGCCCTCTTCAGGCTGTTGGAGGAGATGGACAGGGAATCGCAGCCGTACTTATTAAATGGAATTTGCTCTAGTGTTCCGAAGGGATCTCAGAGCTTCTGTTTTATGCTCCAGCAGTTTGGGATCCCCACAAAGGTGTTCAGCTGGGGGAGCAAAGCAGGGGCTGAAATCCTAACTCTTTCCCCAAGTCTGCCTGTGTTGGCCAAAGAGAAACAAGCCATTAAAAATCCAGTTCTCCTGGTGGGGCCTTCTGTAGTTTGCTGTGTCCCCTGTGTCCTAACGGCTGCCCTGTAGGATGCCCTAAGAGTTTGACACGGGGTACCTAACCTAGCCATGGTGGTGAGGAAATCTCTCCTAAGGAAATGACTTTCAGCTGAGACCTGGAGACTAAGGGAAGAAGGGAAGGAGAATGACCCAGGCAGAGGGGTCCAAGGCCCCAAGTTGGGGAAGGACTTTGAGGAAGTGGAAGAAGGTGCTTGTGGCTGGGATGCCGTGAACCAGGACAGCGGGAATGCGAACTCTGGTGGAGTTGTGGTGAGGTCTAGACATGATGGGATTCTGACCTGACTTTAAGAGCAACAGGAAAGCCATTTCTTTGTAAGACATTACTTAAGCGACTGACTTGTGCAGGTTCAATTAAACTTGATTATTATCCTCCTTTAATTCTAGTCAAAGCCCGTAGTCCTTTTTTTTTTTTTTTTTAAGATTTTATTTATTTATTTGACAGACAGAGGTCACAAGTAGGCAGAGAGGCAGGCAGAGAGAGACGGGGGAAGCAGGCTCCCGCTGAGCAGAGAGCCCGATGTGGGGCTCAGTCCCAGGACACTGAGATCATGACCTGAGCCAAAGGCAGAGGCGTAACCCACTGAGCCACCCAGGTGCCCCAAAGCCCTTAGTCTTGATCAGGATCATTTCCACTGGATGTGGGCAAGAATGCTGAGGCTGGCACCTTTGTGTTTCTTTGCAATGCTGTTCAACACACACCACAGAAAACATGTTTTCAAACTCTGGTTTCAGTAAACAAAGGGGATGTGAAGTCTTTGGACCATCAGGGCAGATACTGGTCACAACCGATACATTGCTGGTTCAGTGGGGAACCCCCTGCTGCGCCTCGCAAATCCCACCTTCTGGTGTCCTCTGTTGAGTGATGGAGGCTGAAGGTGTGCATCTTACCCACCACTAGGGCTCCCCCCCCCGCCCCCCGCCGCTGCCAGTTCAGCTTGCCTTCTCTGACATGATGAGCCAGTGGCCTGTCGTTTTAGGGGTGTGCCCCTGGTGTGCCGTTTGCGGGGACAGTGGGTGTGAATCTTCAGCCTAGGGGTGAATACCGAATCGTTTTTCTTCAAATAGCTCAACATTTTTTTTGCCTTCCGTTTTTACTGGGCGACTGGCTGGAATGTTTACAAATAGTTTGGCCAAAGGATTCACCATTTATTTGGTTTTGGAAGGAGACTTCAGAGGAGGGAGGAGAAAAACGAGCAAACCACAGAGTTCTGTTTTTTGTTTTTGTTTTTGTTTTTAAAAAAACAAACCCTGAAGATAGGAAAAGAGAGACCTCTGCTGGCCAAACTGAGATAACGCCCTGCCCTTGGTCTGTGACTCCAGGAGAAGCTGTCCCTCTGGTGGAAGCAGGTGTTGGCACGTTCATGGCTCCCTGTTCATTTCCTCAGCCATCAGTTCAGGGGTTTTTGGAGCGAATCTAAGTGACCTGTACTTCCCAGCTCAGTCCCGATTACTTCTGTTCCAGTCTCTAGGAAGAGTGTCAGTCTTTTCATATTTCTCAAAAACAAAGCTCTAAACAGCAGTGCCAGGGAAACCCTAGGCCTGAAACAGCTCCTACATCTTCTCTTTGTTTCCTTTCTCTTTCCTGCCCTTTGCCTCCCCGCCTCCCGTCTGACAGGGAAACAAAATCAAACACATCTTCCCTCAAAATCGGGAGATGGTGCTGATGGAAAGGGAGAGGGAGGAATTAACCACTTATCTGTATTCTATCCTCCACTGAATGTGGCAGCTGGGGGCCCAGGATTGGGGTTACACACCCGAGGGACTCCGTCAGTGGGAGACCCACTGCTCGTCTGGAGAAGACAGAGGGTGGTTATGTGGGAGGAGGGGGGAGGGGTAGGGGTCTCCTTGAGCCCTTTGGTTTGTCTGCAGTGAGGACCATGAGGACCAGGAGGAGTGCCCATGGCCCAAGTGCTTTACATACCTTAATTCTGTTTCCTGCTTTGCCTCTCTCTCTACAATCTTAAAACCATCTTTTTCCAGAAAAAAAAAAAAATAGGTCAGCAATTTAGAACAAAGCCTGCATAAAAATAATAGCTACGTGTGTGCTTGCTATTTTATTAGGTTTTTTTTTTTTTTTTTTGGTCTCTGGACTAAGCCGCACCCAGCCTGCATATGAGAAGAGGCTTTCCCTGGGCTCCGTGCTCTCTCCGTCCAAGAAAACACCTTGGGGCTGTGGTGGAGAGCTGCAGAGGGGCCTCCTGGTTCTGGCACTTTGTTTCCACACGATGGTTCCACGTCATGTCTCCCTGTGTCTAACCTGCTCTCACTCATTCTCCTAGGTTTTACCAACCTTTTCTGCATCTGCTAACACAGGAGCCATTGGTACCAAGTGATGGTCATTTTATGGCCGGCAAAGGACCTTAAATCATCTAGCCCAAGCCCCTCTTTTGAGACAACTGAAGCCCCGAGAGGTTGTCAACAGCCTAAAGTTACTCACCTCGCGGCTGGCTGAGGCAGGACCAAAACCCAGAGGCCCTGGATTCTGGAGGAGACACTTCCTTTAGGACACCCACGCTGAACTTGCACAGATGACCGTTGTGCACAGATGGTTTGTACTTTTACTTTCTGCTCTTTCTCCCTGGTTGCCTGTCCATCACCCCCTCTTCTAAGGCCTCCACTCCTTCATACTGCACACAGGCAAGCCTGGGCCAATTACTGTATCCACCAGGCAGCCCTGGGTGGCTTTCCTTTCCTCCCCACACTTTACCTCTTCTGCTTGCACCTGGTTAGTGCGGTAACAAATCCCTTGACTCACACCTTTACCGAGCAAGGCTCCCAGACCTTGTACCCTTCTCTGAAATGCCTATTGATGTTGGTATTCCTGGGCTGCTAGGTAGTCTTGAGTGTTTTTCATGTATGCATTAAGTTTGTGTATGTCGGAAGTTGCCTTATCCTTATTTTAACCCTCTTTGATTCCTCAGCATAGTACAGTGCCTTGGACTGGAAACACAGTCCCTTAACCCAGCAGAGTAAATCTCTGTAACTCTGGGAAGGCCAAGTACGGTGGAAAGCCAATTATATAGCCGTTTTAAAGCAGGGCGTCCTTTTCCGACTTTCAGATGATACTGTATAGTTTATAATATGGTGCCCTGGGTATCCTGTTAACATTTGCTAGTTTTGTCGATGACAAATCATCCAACCACAGAACTTCTTCATTCATGGACCTGGCGGTTATTGAAGGAGTGCCCCGAAAGTATGGTGCATTGCATTAGGCCCCTGAAGGCATTTGAAAAAAAAGTTTGACATCTGCCAGTCTGTCCCCTTCTGGCTGCCTGGAAGGTGGATAAGATGGATGCAACCTGAGGAGGCATCCTTTGTTTCTGAGGATAGAAGGTGCATTGTAGAGCACAAAGATCCTGGAACTATAGGGGGTGCCTTACCAGCTCAGCACCGCTTATCTCCAGAATTCCTTTAAAGAAAAGAAAAATACACTTTTATCTTGTTTAAGCCACTATTATTTCTGGTCTCTGTTACTAGCTGCCAAATGCAAATCTTAACTGATAGAGAGAAGTCCTTGAGGATTTTTGAGCAAGGGACTGATTCTGATTGGTAGCTATGCAAGAGATAGATTCCTGGCTGGGGGGCCGGGGTGGGGAGGTGTTCCGGGCCATACAGAGATAAAGTGGGCCTGGCAGGTGGGTACGGATAGTGGGGCGAGGCTTTGAATGAGGAGAATACACACATCTTGCAGGGGGTCATTGATTTTGTTTCTTTTCCCCCAGGACACCTCTGCTAAACTCCTGTTATATAGTGGCTACTTAAATATGTACTTCCTGAGTGATTTGCATTGTGCTATTGTCAGGTGGCCTGAAAGCTCGGGAGATTGAGAAGATGGGCATTCTTTGTGTCTTAAAAAGGAGCAGGCGAAAGCTGGCACAGGAAAAGCGTATCAGTGTTACAGTCAAGCGAAGTTACTATGTTTGCTGAACTCCTGCAGGCATTTCCAAGGAAAGGAACTTTTGTTACATGGGACTGTCTAATCAAGATACATTTGAAATGTATCCTCTCCTGGAGAGCAACTGTAAATAATATTTAAAAAATGTATCTTGGAGTAACTTGCAGGGTAAAGATACATTTCATGTGCTAAAAAACTTGTAAAAGGGGGGAAAATCTACTTTATTAACTTACTCTCAGCTTCCCATCGTCCTAGTACACTTTTCCTCTTGAGGTTGGGTGGGTAATTTCACACCTCTTAGATTAGAAGACATTTCATTCTTGTTTAAATAGGCTAGAAACATATGAGCGTAGAGCTATGATCTAGCATAATATTCCTGTGAACTAGCTGTGCTAACCTAATATCTCGGTCTCTCTGTTTCCTTAAAAATTTGTTGACAATTCCAAAGTTCTTCCAAGCCTGGCTCAAACAGGTAATTGGAAGCCTACTACAAATACCAAGGTCCCTTAAGGCATTGGCCTTCAGCCTTTATCTCCCTGCACATAGAAAGGCAGATGTGCCCAGTATTGCCTGAAAATTCTTGCTCGTTAATTATGTCTCCCCACTCTTGCCCTCATTTGGAAAAAAATACGTTTGACTGCAAGCCATTGGGGGTGCCTGGGTGGCTCAGTTGGTTAAGTGTCCCACTTTTGATCTCAGCTCTGGTCTTGATCTCAGGGTCATGAGTTCTAGCCCTGCATTGTTCTCCATGCTGGGTGTGGAGCCTCTTAAAAAAAAAAAATGCAAACAACTGAATATTAGGTGTACCTGGACTACCTGTTGCAAACTTCCATACTTTTCTACCAGCTCAATTTTAATAGCATATATGACTGTCCCTCGTTTATAGTGGGAAGAAACAGAAAAAAAAAAGATTCCAAATATTGGGTTTTGATTTACACCTCCCTGAAGTGCCTGGGTTGAATCCCCAGTAGTCTGATAAGCAGATGTTCTCTCCATACAGTTAAAGAGATAATAACACGAACCAACATTTCTGGAGCACTGTGTGCCGAGTCACATATCTACATTACTTCTTTTAATCCTGATGAAAATTCTGAGCAACAGCTGTCTCGACGAGAAAACTGAGCCTTGGAGTTATTGCTCACAGTCACATTAAGCAGCTGAACCAGGGCCCAAATTTAGGTCTCGCTGACTCTTTGCGTGGGTTTAGAGGGCATTCTGTTATTCTTGTAAATAATCTCAACGAGAGCCAACTGGCTCAGGGTGACACTCGATTCCAAATCATTCTCTTTTACTTTTTGCCAGATTGGAAGACTGTCTAGTGATTAAATATTTCTGGCCAGCAATATCTTGCCATTTATGGAAAAATGATACCCCCTAATCTTTAATAATTGTTTCATTAAGAACAAAAACAATGTGCCTGCTAAGCTTTGGAACGACTGCAGGAAAATCGCAGTACTTCTTGTACCTTCCTCTCTGTGTCTCCAGGGGCAAGATGGAAAGAAGAGTATCGCTTAGCAAAGTTGCTTTAGGAAGAAGACAAACAGAGGATGCTACTGAGCTATGATTAGTAGATAACTTTCTGTGGCAGGCTACAACCAGCACAGGACACTTTAAGGTCTGGAAACCCCTTCTTAAGGGATAAGGCCATTTTATGTACCCATAAGCTTGGAGAGCCTAAGAAAGGAGTTTTTAAAAAATACGAGCTTGTCTCAGAACTTCCTTTTGCTTTTTAGTTGCATAGAGAGTCTGGTGTTTCCAAGGCCGCCTTGTAGGTTAGGGAAGAAAACCCAATCCTCTCTTTGCCAAACTTGTTGATGTTAACTCTCCTATCTCCTACTTCATTGGCCTGGGAAGGGGGGACCTGGCTTGCTTTTGGGGAGGTATAGCAAGGTAAGAGCCAAGTGATGTTTGCTAATTTGGTTTTTTTTTTTTTTAATTTAATTTTATTTTTTCAGCATTCCAAGATTCGTTGTTTATGCACCACACCCAGTGCTCCATGCAATACGTGTCCTCCTTAACACCCACCACCAGGCTCACCCATCCCCCCACCCTACTAATTTGTTTATTTAGTGAGGGGGTCTCACTAAAGAAGTCATGTCTTTTGTGTGCCTGAAGAGTTCCTCAGGACATTTTCTCATTTATCTGGGTTTCAGGTGCTATTTTGAAGGTAATTTTGTCGAGAACAGTTCAGGCTTAGGTCTTCTTTTCAACCTGGCAGGCCCTGGAGACACCAGTTGCTTCTTGGGTGGGACTACACCCACAGCTAGGGGGAGCAGTGGGGTGGGTGGGCAGAGACAGAGTGGGTTACTTGAAATCTAAAGCAGTCCTATTTGCAACAACGTAGATGGAACTAGAGGGTATTATGTTGAGTGAAATAAGTCAATCAGAGAAAGACAATTATCATATGATCTCACTGATATGAGGAATTTGAGAAACAAGACAGAGGATTATAGGTGAAGAAAAGGGAAAATGAAACAAGATGAAACCAGAGAAGGAGACAAACCACAAGAGACTCTTAATCTCAGGAAACCAACTAAGGGTTGCTAGAGGGGAGTGGGGTGGGAGACATGGGGTGACTGAGTGATGGACAGTGGGGAGGGTGTGTGCTATGGTGAGTGCTGTGAATTGTGTAAGACTGATGAATCACAAATCTGTACCCCTGAAACAAATAATACATTATATGTTAATTAAAAAAAAAAAAGAAAAAATATAAATCTAAGGCAGTCTTCCTCAGCGGGCCATGGCAATGTCTCGGTGAACTAGGCCATGGCAGACTTGTAGGTAGAGTCATGGTCTTCGTGTAGGACGCCTAGCTTATGAGGGAAACTAATAACCTCCACACAAGGCTGTTGTCATGAGCCACTGAAATAATGTACCTAAAAGTGCTTTATAAATACATTATTATAATGTGGGAAAATGGTGGCTAAAGCAAGTGTTACAAAATGTCAGCTATTATTAGTAAGAGTGCAATTCAATATTAGGCCCACTTGGAGAAAGCTGATTTATCCAAGCATGGGTCGGTGCCTCATGTATTTGAAAAGTACATTTTTCAATACACTTGTATTTTTGAAAAGTTTTTTTTTCAGAATACATCCTCTCCCTACCTGTGATGTTCCTCAGCATCCATTCCCATCACTCCCCACTGTCTCCAATTTGCATCATCTTTTCATATAAATGCATTCTTCCGTTCAGTTTTAGCAGCTGGAACATGCATTTGGTTTCCTTAGTCGTTCTGTCCTGTGTGAAGCGAACATTGACTACACATTATTCTTTACTTCAGGAACACGAGGACAATTCAAAGCCAAGGGCATGTTGGAACACTGGATAATCTGATGTCACATGGCCCATGCTTGGAATAATAGGTATATTTTCCTCAGGCCTGGCATCTCAGACCTGCTTCGTAGGACCAGTGCCTCATTTCTAAGCACAATATTTCCTAATTACTCAAATGAGAACAAGACCATGTTGATATGATATAACTGCATTAGTGCTGGGCACGATTTCTTCTCTGGTTAGCTGACTGAATCATCATGATAGCTAACATAACTGTATGAACTGTGGCTCTTGCACCTGGAATAAGGGAGAATGACTTATGTAGCTTTGACGTTGCTCCTTTGCACAAAGTTCAGGAAAATATCTATCTGAGAGGGAGTTCTGTATCAGTTTTCTTTTCTTTCTTTCTTTCTTTTTTTTTTTTTTTTGTATATCAATTTTCTTTTTTCCTTCCCTCCTTTTTTCCAATAAAAATGTATTGAGCACCTACTGTATGCTAAACATTAGGTATAAAAAAAATCATCCCTGCTCTCAAACCCCTAAGAAGCTCAAAAGGGGTGTGTGTGTGTGTGTGTGTGTGTGTGTGTGATCACAGTACAATGAATTATGTATTAACAATGAGATAGGTCTGAACAACCTTCTGTGAGCATACACGTGGGAGAGGGCAATTCTGGGAAGGCTTGTGGAGCAGATGTTATGTTAACTATTGAAGGATAAATAGGAATTTGCTGGGCCCAAACCCAGCAAACGAGAGTAGAAGAGCGATTCGTTTGGCTGAACAGACTCTACAAAGGCACCGAGGCGTGGAGGAACATGATGGGGACATATGATGTCTAGTCTGGTCTTGCTAAGCTCGGGGAATTATGATTTGGAGTCTGTGTTAGTAATGCATGGATGCGTGGCTCATGGAATTAGACATTTGGTGGGTCTATTCCTGACGTTGCCCCATGGGTATGGTAATCATCTGCTACAATCTGCTTTTTGTAGGCAAACATTATTTTCCTTTTACTTCATGGTGTAGAATTCTGGGGGATCAGTAGAACTCTTATTAATCAGTTCTCTGTGTGGAGGTGGACAGGAGTGAAACTGAACCCTGAGTTGACTACCAGTTGCCTCCTACCTCTAAATAGGAAATACTTAGAGATTAGGCGCCACAATACAATTACCTTAAATCATCTGAATTACCTGTTCTGGTAAATAATGCTGGATTTCAAGAGTCACACCAGCTCCTTTTAGCTAGACTAGGATCACACTTAGGTGGTTTCCTCTGTCTCTTTTCTCCTGTGCTTTGATCTATTTCCTACTAACTGCCTAAAACAGAGCCTTCCCCATAAGTGAAAGAAGCTCCTGGTCCATTTTACTCTGGGTTTGAAAGGTTGCACAGAAGGGAAGTGTGAGAAGGGACAGATCTAAGATAGGCGAAGCCGAGTTGGATTGAGTCATGTGGAAGGAACAGTCAGAGGAGTCTCGTGGCTCTTCAGTATCACTTTTGTGTTCTGTTACTAGATGGAGGCAGCCTTGGAAAGCATGGTCTCAGGACGGAGTCAGGCGTGGGTTTCAGATGACTGGCTTGAGGACGTCCATGTGGCCTTGCTGAACTTTTTTGAGAACCCCACTGTGATCCAACACACTTTCACTCGGCCTTCCTTCCTTCCCGCTCCCCTTCCCTCACGGTCAGAGATACATCATGGTTTGACAGCTTCCACAACTTCTCTTGGCTCCTCCTCACTTCCTCTACAGATGTCTACCCTAGTAATTTCTTTTCTTTCTTCTCCCCCACCTTTTTTAAGATTTTATGTATTTATTTGCCAAAGAGAGAGAAAGAGAGGACAAGCAGGGGGAGCAGCAGGCAGAGGGGGGAAACAGTCTCCCTGCAATGTGGGGCTTGATTCCAGGACCCTGGGATCAGGACCTGAGCTGAAGGCAGAAGCTTAACTGAGCCAGCCAGGCATCCCCCTTAGTAAACTTCCTGCATATCTAATTCCATCTTGGTGCCCGCCTCTCGGAGGACCCAGCACAATACTGCCCGGAAAGGGCAAAGGAATGCTGTTTTCAGTTCTAATATTCTCCATTACCGAGATTTGCCAGTAGGAAAACGGATCAGAAGAAACATTTAAAAAGAAAAGAAAGAACAAAAAGCCTGTCAATAAGTCAAGAGAAAGCTGTTGAGAAGGATTAAGATTAGATAAAATAGAGATGATAGGGTAGGAGATACAAGAAGATAAAATGATTTAAAAATATTCGAACAAGCATGACGCGAAGGTGGGTAAAATCAGAATGCACGGTTGTGTGGTGGCACGCTGGCCCCATAAGGCCTGTTTCGTGGGCCTTCACTTGTCTCTGGCTGAGGCTCAGTCGTGGGCTTCCCCTTTAGCTTACTAGCTCACTCTCGTAGAATAAAAATCCTCCTTTGGAGTGGCAATTTAGTAACTGAAATTGTCCAGTTTGATGTTTAATCAAAACTCCATCTTCATTCAAGTGAAAACCTTTTCTTCTTACCTATTGACGGGGACAAGAAGGATCCTACGGCCTCTTAAATTCTAGACAAAATCCGTACTCTTGTCTCTTCTGCTCATTCTAGTTGCCAAAGCAAGTCACGTGGCCAACTCCAAAGCTAAAATTCAAGGAAACAGATTTATTCCTGAGTGATAAAACCTGTAAATTACATGTGAAGTGTGTGGATAGAGGGAGGAACAAAGGTTAGGGCCAGTAATTCAGTCTTCTGTAGTGCGGAGGGGAGAAAGTCTCTTAATTAGCTGTGCTTGGCTCCTGTGTCCATCCCTTGACCAACAGTCCCTGAGGCCAGGGTGGGGACATGGTAGTATGATTGGCAACGCTAACAGGACCCTGTGCTTAGAGTGAGGAAGAAGAGCTTTTTCCCCAAAAGAAGGAGATGCTGATCTGGGAAGAAAGGAGGAGTACTGGAACCAAGATAAGCAACGTCTGCTACTGTGCCTTGGCTTGCTGGTCCTTGTAATCGCTCTTTCACACAGGTCCTACTAATATCCTCTTTTCAGAGCTGAGAAAATCGAAGTTGAGAGAGGTTATATAACTTGCTCAAAATGACACATCTTGAGTGATGGAACTTTTTGGATTAAAAAAAATAGAGGTACCGGGACGTGGCTGGCTCAGTCGGTAGAGCATGGGACTCTTGATCTTGGAGCTGGGAGTTCACAACTCACATCAAGTGTAGAGATTACAAAAAAAAAAAAAAAAAGGTAGCTGGGGGGGTGCGCCTGGGTGGCTCAGTCATTAAACTTCTGCCTTTGGCTTGGGTCACGATTGTGGAGTCCTGAGATCGAGCCCAGCTTCGGGCTCTCTGCTCAGTGGGAAGCTGGCTTCTCCCTCCCCTACTCCCCCTGCTTGTGTTCTCTCTCTTGCTGTATCTCTCTCTGTCAAATACATATATAAAATCTTTCTTTTTTGAAAGATTTTATTTTTTATTTATTTGACAGAGATCACAAGTAGGCAGAGTGGCAGGCAGAGAGAGAAGGGGATGCAGGCTCCCCGCTGAGCAGAGAGCCCGATGCGGGGCTCAATCCCAGGACCCTGGGATCATGATCTGAGCCAAAGGCAGAGGCTTTAACCCACTGAGCCACCCAGACGCCTCCATATATAAAATCTAAAAAAAAAAAAAAAATGAGGCACTTGGGTGGCTTCATCGGTTAAGTGTCTCTTTTTGGCTTAGGTCATGATCTTGGGTCCTGGGATGGAACCCTGTCTTGGAGTCCCTGCTCAGCGGGGAGTCTGCTTCTCCTTCTGCCTCTCCCCTCCTGGCTTGTGCTCTCTCTCCCTCTCTGCCAAATAAATAAAATCCTTAAGGAAAAAAAAATAGATTTATCTATTCATGAAAGCTACAGTAGTCAAGAGAGTGGTGGTATTTATTGAAAGGATAGACACCAAGATCAATGGAACAGAATACAGAGTCCAGAAATAGACACACCCATTTATTGTCAACCAATTTTTAATAAAAGCACAAAACCAATTCGTTGTAGGAAGGATAAACTTTTCAGTAAATGGTTTTGAAACAAATAACAACCATACACACGCACACACACACATGTGCACACACACACACACACACACACAAGAAGAGAAGAGAAAAAAGAAAAAAAAAGAGGAAAGAAAAAAAGAAAAAGAATCTTGACCTATACTTTTCACCTTAGGCAAAAATGGATATGCAAAAGCCTCGCAATGGATCATAGACCTAACTGTAGAATGTAAAACTATAAAGCTTCTAGAAGAAAATGTAGAAGACAATGTTTGTGAACTTGGATGAGGGAAAGATTTCTTCGATATGACACTGAAAGCATGATTCATGAAAGAAAAAAATTGTTAATTGGACTTCATCAAAATTAACAACTTTTATTGTGTGAAATGACCATTAAGAGAATGAAAAGACAAACCATAGTCTAGGAGAAATAGTTTTGAATCACATATCTGACAAAGGACTTGCATATAGAACATGTAAGAATTTTTAAGACTTATCAATGAGAAAACCACCTGGTTAAAAATGGACAAAAGATTCTTTTAAAATTCTCTATATGAATTTATGTATATGTATATATATATATATATCCTTTTAAAAATGATTATATTTATTTATTTGAGAAAGAGAGAGAAAGCAAGCAAGCAGGGAGAGGGGCAGAGGCAGAGAGAGAGGACAAGCAGACTGTGCTGAGTGCAGAGCCCAACATTGGGCTTGATCCCACAGCCCTGAGATCATGAGCTGAGCTGAAACCAAGAGTCAGTCGCTTAACCATTTGAATGACCCAGGTGCCCCATATATATCCTTTAAGTAATACTTTATTAGTATAATCCGAATTTTCTGCATGACATAGACATTAAGGGGGATAATTTTTAAAATTTCATACAGTTGAGCAATTTTAGAGGCTGCTTTTGTTATGTATCACATAACAAGGTAAAAATATAAGATGTAGAGGTTTTCTGCCTTTCTGATACTTATTTTTTTTAGCTAAGCTGTCTAAAAAAGTAGTCAACATGGATTTAGTTAAAAAAAAAGTTCTTCTGTCTTGCCATTAAATTTTTACTATTACAAATTTATTTTTATGTCATTTATTATTTGATACAATTTTTAAAATTGTGTTTTATCTTAAAAAATTTTTATTTTAATTTCAGTGTAGTTAACATACAGTGTTACATTAGTTTCAAGTGTAAAATATAGTGATTCAACAATTCTACACATAACTCAGTGCTCGTCATAATAAGTGTACCCTTAGTCCCCTTCATGTATTTCACTCATTGCCCCAACCACCTCCCCTGTGGTAAACATCAATTCTCTATAGTTAAGAGTCTGTTTTTTGGTTAGACTTTTTTTTTCTTTATTTGTTTCTTAAACTCCACATATGAATATTTGTCTCTCTCTGACTGACTTATTTCACTTAGCATCATACTCTCTAGATCCACCCATGTTGTTTCAAATGGCAAGGTTTCATTCTTTTTTATGAGTAATATATATATATTACATATATAATATATATTTATATATCAAGTCTGAGCTGGGCTCTGTGCTCAGCGGGGAGCCTGCTTCTCTCTTTCCCTCTGCCCTTCCCCCTGCTCGTGCTCTCTCTCTCTCTCTCTCTTTTTAAATATTTTATCTATTTATTTGAAAGAGAGAGAGAGAGAGAGTGGGAGAAAGAGCACAAGCAGGGGGAGAAGCAGGCTCCTGACCGAGCAGGGAGCCTGATAGTGGGGATCGATCCCAGGACCCAGGTGAAGGCAGGTGCTTAACTGACTGAGACACCCAGGTGCCCCAGTAAATAAAATCTTAAAAAATAAAAATAAACTGCACTCCTCTTGCTTATGCCAGTGTTCCTGGAAACACTTTCCCAGCTCCCGGCCCCCCCTTGCACGGGTGACTTGACCTCATTGTAAACCCAGTTTCATGGAGTGTCTGTCCCCCTCTGGAGATCCATGTTCCTGATCTGCTTTTCCGCCACCAGATAACCCTACAAACTTGTGCCTGCCTAGACCCCACACTCGCTTCACCCTGACATAAGTTCTTCTTCCCTCTGCTTCTTGCCTGCTTGGAATTTTGTTTTCTGCCTGTGTGCCAGAGGGAAAAAATGTATCATAATGATGTACCCGCCATGTCTCCCCTCTTGTCTGCAGGAAGGCTGAATGCTTTGTGTGCTCGGCTCACTCTAGAGGCCTTGTTGAATTAAGCAGAGTGCCTGGCAGGGAAGAGGATGAAAATGCTGAGAGAAGACCAAATTGCTCTCCCCCACCGCAGGCGGAGGGTGAACCTTGAAAGAAAAGTTCACAAGAAGGTTGAAGAGGCAGAAGAGATGGGTGAGCTATAGGCTGTAGGGCTTTTGAGGAAAGAGAAACTTGATGCATATTTGAAAGGAAGGTTTCCTGTATGACCTGTACAGGTATTGTTGTCTTTGCCTCCCTAAGAAGCTGGCTGTGTGGGAGCTTAGAGGCAGTAAGTGCCGAGGTTGGCCTTAAGGCAAGGGCAGAATGACCCCAAACAGCCCAAGTAGTTTTAGGTGGGAAGAGTGAGGCAAGGGAAGGCCTCCCAGTGGCATTTGCTCAGGCCTCGGGGATTCTTCAGAAAGCCTGCAGGAAGAAGCTACGCCTCAGAGCAGTCCAAGAAAGAGAGACATGAGGGCGTTTACCTGCCTGCCCCCTCCTGTCTCCATTTCCTTTGGCCAAGGTTTCCCCGTACAGGGAGCTAAACCCCCTGAACTCCCCGCGGGTGTGGTCTGGCCACTCTGTGACCCCCCTCAGAAAATCAAGTTCACACCTTGCGGCTTGGCTGTTTCACTGAAGTCTGGAAGTGGGGTGACTTGCATGGGTGGGGCACTGACTGCCTGAAAGACCGGAAGAGGAAGCGGAGGGAATCTGAGAAGGTTGGAAGCATTTGTCCCTGAAACTGAGAAAAGCTTTTATTTATATCTTGCTCCAAATTGTATTGTGGTTTTTTTTTGTTTGTTTGTTTGTTTTGTTTTTTGTTTTTTTTAAGAGAGAGGGAGAGAGGGAGAGAGAGAATCATAAGCAGGCTCCATGCCTAGCACAGAACATGACTTGGGGTTCCATCTTGTGACCCTGAGATCACGACCTGAGCCGAAATCAAGAGTTGAACGTTTAGCCAACTGAGTCACCCAGATGTCCCAATGAATCATGTTTTTAAGTGCAAAGTTAATAAATGTATGAACTGATGTGTTATCATAAAGACTTGAAAAACTACTGGGGAAAACATTCCCTAATGCTAATTGATAATACCCCAGAAATCTTATCTTTAGAATTCCAGATTATGGGGTGTCTGGGTGGCCCAGTTGGTTAAGTGTCCAACTCTTGGTTTCAGCTCAGGTCTGATCTCAGGATTGTGGGATCAAGCCCAACATTGGGCTCCCCACTAAGCAAGGAGTCTGCTTGGTTTTTCTCTTCCCCTCTGCCCCTCTCCCCAAAATAAATAAATAAATCTTAAAAAAAAAAATCTAGATTATAACCCTAGCACACAGTCCTACCTGGTGGGAGCTTCGACCATTTTGGTTTAAAAAAAAAAACAAACAAGTTGTGTAATTACTCAATAATACATATAATATTTTTATTAGTTAAAAAAAAATCAAGCAGAAATTGCCCAAGTGAAGGCAGTTGTTTTAGACTTTTCTCTGCCCTTTCTTAAACTCAGCGCTGAACTGAAAAAGGACATGATTTAATTGGCAGATTTGGGGACAATAAAGCAGGCATGCCCAGTTCATTTGCATCCACTCTCCTCCTTGGAATCGAGCGAGCACGAGGTCTGCTCTCAGGGCAGCCTGACGCCCCCACCCACAGGGAAGCAAGTCCCCTTTGGACGAGACCTGCTGGCTCTCACTCCAGCTGGGTGTCGGGAAGCTCTTCTGACTCAACCCAGCTTTATCAGGAGCTAAGTAATACTTGGGCCTTCTTCGTCCACTCCTTTATCTTAATTCTTCATTTGCTTTAAACTCAGAAAAGGAGACAGGGTGCTATTTATTGGGTTCTGCTTCAGTGTTCCAGCCCGTTGTATGCTGGCCAGAAAGTGGACGTGTAAGAAATAAGGTGCACAATTAGGGAGAAGCCCGTGAATACCCGGGGAGTGACGGAGGCCTCTGGAGTGGCAAGGGTTTGGCCTTGGCCCTGCGGTCTTGTTCCTTAGTGTGCATGTAGGACATTTTGATCTTGGCAGTGTGTATAGGCTTGCATTGAGCCAGGTAGGTTTTCATGGTGGTGCACTTGGCTCTGAACAGTGGGGGCCTGGGAAAAAAGGCCTTGGAAAAGCCACTCTGAATCTCTAAGAGGGCCTTGGCAAGGGCACAGAGGCCATAGAGAAGGACTTAGTGAGGCCAGCAAGCTGAAGAGGCCTTAATAAGCAGTTCAAGCCGAGGCAAGGATTCAATTATAGGGAGAGAGAAAGTCTTTTCATATACTGCCCTTTTAGATATTAAAGGAGTAGAAAAGTATTTTCTCTTTTTAAACAGTGGGGGCAGCTGGGTTCTCTTTGGACCAGAGAGCACGGGTGAGAGACGAGTTTTCAATGTGCTAGTACTAGGTCTGGGAGGGTAATGTGAACAAACAGCTCCAATTTTAATTCCTCTTTTTTATGTTGCTTTGAACTATCTTCAAGGGCAAAAGTGGATGGACTAAGTTTGCATTGATGTGGCTCAAGAATCCCTCCCTCTACTTGTCCTCAAGTTGCTAGACGCTGGTTATTTAAATATGATGGAGAAATCCTCCCAGGTAATGGTTTTCTTAGGCCTAAGGAATTCCACTAGAAGGGGGTGGTGGAAAAAGCCCCTGCAGCACAAGAAGAAAAATGCTTCCTGGTTATTCTGGGAGCTCTGTTACTGGACGGAATTCACCTTCATTGCAACGCTATGGTGCAGGCACCTAAAGGTCAAAATGGCCATGGAAATGAAAAGGTTCTGATCAGCAGGGTGGGAAAGAACAGCTCCACAAATAAGGTCGAATGACTGAAGGTGTTGCTACTGCACATTTCTGCCTTTGCAAGAAGGCCCCCCCTCCCACCAAATGCCTTCCCAGAGGTGGGGCGTCCTGGTTATGGTAAGTGCAAGGTGCCATTGTGCAGAAATTAACCTGTAGCTAGTAGATTTCTCCTAACTGGGTTTTAATTCACAGTGCACATGTTCTGGATTCTTGGTCTCAATCAAATGGCTTCTTGGTGAAGCTGTTATCTTTGCGATAGTCTTTGGCAACCCAAAATGCTGGTGCTGGCTATTTTGCTTGAGATACTTGTGAAAAAATTGTCTTTTCTGGCTATGGTATGTGTAGAGCTGGTGCTATATGATCAATTTGCATCTTCTACTAAATCTATAGACTCTAGGAAAGAGCACATTACAGACTTGCTGGTGTAACTGTTGTTTTCTAATTTAGGGGTCTTGTAGGAGCTGCCGCCATTCCAGTGAGATCTGGCTTAAGCTGTAGTTACTAAAGATTCCTGACTCAACCCAGACATTGAAATCCCCTCCAACTGAGACAGAGCGGAATAAAAAATTGGGGAAGATGAATTTTGGACCTTAATTTTTTTGAATTTTAACCCACAAAAACAAGATAATTTTATTTTGAACCTTCCTTTCTTTGAACTTTCATGTCTCATGATTTGGATTTCATTCCTTGGACCTTACTTTCTCCCTAACCATTTGATCAAAGGAAGAGAAGAAGTTAATGTTAACAAATCTTTTCCCCTCAACATTATTGGCATTTTGTTATTGAGGTTTTGTTATGCATATTAATATTGGAATCACGTAGTTTTGTCATATAACCTCCATCCTGATCCTCTGATTTCCTCTGCCGACAACACGGACAGGCATGATAAAAACGGGTGACAGGAAAATGAAAATTTCAACCTTGGATACAAAAAGGCATTGAACTATTTAATTAATGCATTATAGGGAACTATTTTGGAACCTTTTGTGAGTGAAATCTCTTCCCCATCACTGCTCCTGGGAGGACACCAAGTTGGCGGGTATAAGAGGGAAGGGTGGCCTCTTGAAGATGGAGCAAGACTGTTCTGATAGGCTGCTGGGACCCTCTCTTAAGGATGTCAGATACACCTCTGGTTGACAGAGATTTAATGTCTATGCCAGTGGTTTAAGAGAACCAAAAAATCAAGGGGCTATTAGTGGGAGAATAATTCTCCCAACTTTTGATATTACCTTCTGTCATAGGCTGAGTGGTTCCCCAAACATGTCCATGTCCTAATCCCCAGAACCTGTGAATATCTTACCGTATAGCAAAGACTTTACAGATGTGAGTAAGTTAAGATCCTGAGGTGGGGAGGTTATCCTGGATTATCTGGTTGGCCTGATGTGATCACAAAGGTCCTTATAAGAGGGACACAAGAGGAGTAAGAGTCAGAGAGGAAGGTGATGCGATGACAACCAGAGATGCAACTGATGATCATTGGCAATGGAGGAAGGAGACACAAGCAAAGAAGCACAGGCAGCCACAAAGGACAAAAAACCCAACAATAACAACAACAACAACAAAAAACCTGCCAGCACCTTGACTTTACCTCAGTGAAATGGATTTTGGACTTCCTACCTCCAGAACTACTAGAGAGCAAAGTTGTGTTGTTTTAAGTAACCGCATTGTAATTTGTTGCAGTGGCCACAGGAAATGAATATACCTTCCATACTTGAGGGAACCTGACTTAGTAGATCTTTTGTGTCCTTGGAGAAGGCGATGTAATCTGATGGGTGAATCTGGAATAATAAATCGGACACGATTGGGTTGGTTTCATTCTTCTTCCTCTCTGGGAGCCAGTCAGCCCAACAAAACATAACATCTGCCTTTTCCAGGGCAGGGCTACACAGGTGTACCTGGGGCTACTGGGTTTGGCTGGTTATATCTGTACAATTGTGTGGTTCAGTATTAGGAGGCTCATTTGCCTTTCATGCGAAACTATATTCTCCAGTGGCTTTTTATCAGGAAAGGTGATATTTTGGTTCCTATTGACTGTTTCTTGAATTATTTCTCTCGTGTGTAATCCAAGCATGGTAAAAGGGTGAACTCAAAGATAATGGATTGAACAAAAATGATGCAACCTTCTCTTCCAGCTCCAAATTCTGTAAGGAATGGAAAAGATAGATGAAGAAAATCAAACTGCATGGAAAACAAGAGGGGAAACTTTCCAGGGACCAGCAATTATGACAAAAAGGTCTGCATGTCATAGGACCAGGTGAAGAAAGTCTACTGTAACTAAAACTAGAACAGTGATTTTTTTGCTGTAAAATATAGGAAAGAGACCCTGAATGCTCATTGCCCCAAAGGGATAGATGCTATCAGCAGGGAAATGTTCAAAGTTCAAATAAATTAACCAATTCAGGTACCAGAGCAGGAATATCTAGATGGTTTGATTCTTCCTCACCGCCCCTTCAGCCAGATGATAGTCATGGCAGTGTCTCTCGCCCATGGGAAGAAAATGGCGAGGAGGGTGAGAGTAAGAAAGTAAGGAAAGACCCCACCTTCAGGGTCTAGCGGTATCTGGGAAGAATGAGGAGAACCTGCACCAGAACACTATCTACCAAGGTATAACCAGTGATACCTTCTATCCTTCCTCAAAACAGGTTAAGATAAGTGATAGGATGTAGGCCTAACAGGGGATGTCTTCTATAGAGATAAGCGAAAAATGAAGAATGCCAAACTTGAAAGAAGGCCACTGTGAAAGAGATGGAAGAAAGGCAACAACAGATGGTCACAATTTCTGAGAAAATGGAGTTAGTAGAGCAAGAGGATTAGGGCTTTACAATAGGTTATGATTTGTGTTGTGAAAGAAATGTGAAGGTTTCATACACTTAAGTATGAATAAACTGGAGATTATGGAACCTGCTGAAATAATAAAACGGCTAAATCAAGTTTGCTGAAAAACAAATTAACAAACTGGAAAACAGAGCTATGAAATTCTCTATAATTAAGATAAGTGAAAGATCCAGAATTCTAATTTTTATCTAATAAGAGTTCCAGGGCACCTGGGTGGCTCAGTCGGTTAAGTGGCTGACTTTTGATTTCAGCTCAGATCATGATCTCAGGGTCCTGGGATAGAGCTCTGCATCGGACTCAGTGCTCACTGGGGAGTCTGCTTTGGGATACTCTCTCTTCCTCTGCCCCTTCCTCCTGCTCTCTCTCTCTCTCTCCCCTTCTCTCAAATAAATAAATAAATCTTAAAAAAAAAAAAAAAGAAAGAATATAGAGTAGGGAAGAGAGGCAGAGCATTTAAATAAGTCCGCAAAGAAGGCTTGATGGAAAGCGCCTACAAATAGTATGAAATTTATGAATAGAAGAGATAAGGAAAGAAGCCTTAAAATCTTCCAGACAAAACAAATAGAATGCCTGCAAAGGAGGGAGACTCAAACCAACATCAGATCTCTCAACAGCACTGTATTAAAAAGGAAAATCAAAAGACAAGTAGGATGGTGAACCTTATATTAAGATTCATAAAATGCAAATAAAAACAATAACGAGATGCAATTTTTAAGCCAGCTCGGCAAAAATAAATATAAGTATGATACCTATTGTTGAGGGCATAGAGCCATAGGACCTACTCTGTACCACTAAGGGAAGGTAACTGGTTTGTCCACTTCGGAAAACAATTTGGTCATGTCTGGAATAGTTACAGATGCACATAACGTAGCCCTAGGATTCCACTCTGAGACATTCACTCTAGAGAAAGTCTTGCCACGGGACATCAACAAGACTCAGAAGAGAATGTTCAGAGCAATTGTTAAAATAGAAAATTCTATTGTTAAAATAGAAAAATTGGAAGCATGCATTAGAAAATGTATTAGAAAAATGAGTAGTTAACTTGGGTTCTTTTCTTTCTCTCTCTCTCTTTTTAATTGTGTTATGTTAGTCCCAATAGAATACATCATAGTTTTTGATGTAGTGTTCTGTGATTCATTGTTTGTGTATAATACCCAGTGCTCCATGCAATCCACCTCCTTAATACCCACCACCTGGCTCACCCATCCCCCACCCCCTCCCCTCTGAAACCCTCAGTTTGTTTCCCGGAGTCCATAGTCTCTCATGGTTCATCTCCCTCTCTGATTTCTCCCCGTTCATTTTCCCCTTCCTTCTCCTAATGTCCTCCATGCTCTTCTTTATGTTCCACAAATAAGTGAAAAGAAGGCCCATATGCAACCCGATGCTCATAGCAACAATGTCCACAATAGCCAAAATGTGGAAAGAGCTAAGATGCCCTTCAACAGGCAAATGAATAAAGAAGATGTGGTCCATATACACACTGGAATATTACGTAACCATCAGAAAGGATGAATGCCCAACTTTTGCATCAACTTGGATGGGACTGGAGGAGATTATGCTGAGTGAAATAAGTCAAGCAGAGAGAGTCAATTAACTTGGATTCTGTTTATAAAAAGATTATTATAAATGAATCTGATGAGATTATGATTAAGCTTGAGCTTCACATTCAGCATGGGGATGACTTTCACCAATGTAATGTTGAATGAAAAAAGCAAATTGTCAAAAGAAAATATATTCAGTAAGATATAATTTATATAAAATTGGAAACAACTGAAAAAAATACCAAGTATTGATTCAGGATACATATGAAGTAGATAAAACCTAACAAAATGCATGGAATGATAAGCACCAGATGCAGGACAGTGTTTACCACTGCAGGAAAAAGAGGAGGATGCCATCACTAAGGAAACAACAAATCAAAAGAAGTAACTACAGAACATTTGAATCAGACAATTAAAATCTTAATCAAAGATATTGAAACATATAAATCCCATATATGTTGGGTATATATATCCAACAGAGAAATACCATTTTCTTTAATTCACATTAAACATGTACAAAAATTGAGCGTGTAGTAGGCCTGTTTCCCAACCTGTATAGTATGTGGGTCCTGTATACCAGGGGCCAGACGTTTGGGGATTATAGCCTGACTCCTACCAGCGTCCTAATCTGGGGGCTCTATTTGCCCCCAGGAGATGTGCAAATATCGTTTTCTATATGTAACATGACACCAAAAGATTTGGGAAGCAGATGCTTGACCATAAAGGAAAGCTCAATAAATTTCAGGCCTCATGCAGTGACTACAATGGAATAAAATTAGAAACCGAGGATAAAAAGAACCACCCTCAAATCTATACACTTAAAAATTAAGACTACAAAGAGACATTTCAATAACTCTTGGATTAAAGGGAAAATCCAAATAGAAGTAACATTATTTAGAATGGAACAAAAAAGAATACTGTGTATTAAGACCCATGGAATGGAACCAAAGAAGGAAATCTGTAGTTTAATTAATCAATTTTAAATTTAATTATTTATTTTAAGTTGTCTTTCCACCCAGTGTGGGTCTCAAACTCATGACCTCAAGATCAAGAGTCGCATTCTCCACCACCAAACTGAGCCAGCCAGGTGCCCTGGAAATCTGTAATTTAAATGTACTTTTTTAGAAAACAAGAAAGAAAATAAGTGCCTAGACTATTAACCCAAGGAGCTAGAAAAGTAACAAACCCAAGGAGAGTAAAAGAAAGAAAATACTGTAGATAAAATGGGAAACTCAGGAATATACATCTGATTTTTTTTTTAAGATTTTTTTTTTTTTAAAGTAATCCCTACACTCAGCCTGGGACTCGAATTTATAGCCCGGACTTCAAGTCACATGTTTCCACAACTGAGCAAGCCAGCGGCCTCCATCTTACATTTTTATTTGCTAACTCTGGCAACCCTAAAATTAATGAAAATAGAAAATGAAGTTAGGTTATTTTTGGGGTGGGGAACAAGCAATTAAATAAATTTTTAGAAAGCTTAATCAAAAAAGAAAAGATAAACTTGACTTTGGGATAGAAAGAGACATTATAGAGATTTTTCAGTTATTAGAGAATACCATGTGTAATTTGTGTGCCAATATATTTAATGAGATGGACAATTATTGCAGATAACTTGAATGTCAAAAATTGAATCCACAATAAGTAAAAAATCCAAAATACACCAACAACCACAAAAGAAATTGAAATGACTGTCAAAGGAATACCCACTAAAGAGGTCCATGGTCTAAATGCAGTCTGTGTTTTACAGTGAATTCTCCCAGGCAAAGAACAGATAGTTCCCATCCCATCCAAGCCTTTTCAGAGCACAGAATCAAATGGAAAGTTATGTGACTCATTTTATAATCCTGATGACAAGGACAACACAAAAGAAGAAACAGACCCAGTCCCATATAGGAGCACAGAAGAATCAATCACTCACTCAACAAGCAAATCTAATTTAGATGTGTTCTGAAAGAATAATGCATCATGACTTATTAAAATTTACCACAGAATGTAAGAATCATCTAAATTAAAATTGTTAACTAGTTTACCACATCAACAGATTCATTTACCAAGTGTTTAATGAGCTCCTGTTACCTACCAGGCACTGTACTGGGAACTGAGAAAACAACAGCAAACCAGCAGCTTTAAAAAATGTTTAAGTCAACTTTATCTGAAACCCTATCATAAGAATCAGAATTCAGTAAATCTTTCATTTGAGTAAAAATGTAATCACTTAAGTAATAGTAATTTCCTAAACTAAAAATGAGCCAAAATTCAAAATGAATTTTGAACAGAGACTTTTTTTTTTTTAAAGTCTCTAGTTCATGGGCACCTAGGTGGCTCAGTCAATTAAGCATCTGACTCTTGATTTTGGTTCAGGTCATGATCTCAAGGTCGTGAGACTGAGCCTTGCGTTGGGCTCCACGTTGGGCATGAGCCTGCTTGAGATTCTCTCTCCCTCTCCCTCTGCCCCTCCTCCCTTTTATCTCTTTCTCTCTTAAAAAAAAAAAATAGAAATAAAAATAAAAAGTTCAGCAGTAGGTGTGATTGAAAGCTGAATCAACTCTGAGGAGAACCCACCACATCAAGATACAGGGATGGTGGAGTGAAATAGTACACAAGAGAATAAAACGAGGCAGATGTTTTGGTGAATGGGTATTTCTCATTGCTTCTGAAGGATGTGGTAGGCTAGGAAAAGAAGGATTGGTAGAAAGGATTTTGAGGGGGTCCATACGGGCTTTCTGGATATACAGGAGGGAGAAGAGGTCCCCTGGACACACTGGCAATGGAGGGCTGTGAATTAGCGAATGAGGCATGTGATAATTAATTCTGTTGTCAGTTTGCTAGGCCGTTGTGCCCAGTTGTTTAGTCAACCACCAGTCTAGATGTTGCTATGAAGGTTGTTTTTTTATTTTTTAATTTTTAAAAAATATTTTATCTATTTATTTGAGCAAGAGAGAGAGAGAGAGCACAAGCAGGGAGAGGGAGAAGCAGTCTCCCACTGAGTAGGGAGCCAGAAGTGGGGCTTATCCAGGAATCATGACCTGAGCTAAAGACAGATGCTTAACTGACTGAGCCACCAGGTACCCCGAAGGTTGTTTTCTCAGATGTGATTTACCTTTATATCAATAGATTCTGAGTGAAACAAATTACTCTCCACCATGTGGGTGGGCCTGGTCCAATCAGTTGAAGGCCTTAAAAGCAAAGACTAAAGTTTTTCGCAGAGGCAAATCTGCCTCCAGATTGCACTGTCTACTCCAGCCTGACTTTCCAGCCTGTCGATTTCACACTCAAAATTGCAACATCAACTTTTCCCTGAATTTCTTGCCAGCCAGCCAGCTCCACCAAGTTCAGACTTGCCTGCTCCACAATTGTGTGAGCCAGTTCTTTCAAATAAATCTTTCTCTCTGTGTATATCTTATTGGTTCTGTTTCTCTGGAGAATCCTACTACAGGGCAGAAGAACAAAGTCTGTGAACAAAGGAGAGACTGACTGGAGAGACATGAAAAGATCTGTTCTCAGATGAAACTGTCCCTGTAGTTCAGAACTGTATTGGAGATGACTCTGTCAGAGGGAAAAGTCTGAGTGGTTGCAGGGAGTTTGATTTGTGTTTTGGTGCTTTTATCCTCCCTGTGATACCAGCAGCCAATTTCTCAGATTTCTCTCTATCCGTTCTTTTCCATCAAATCTGCTTCACCATGGAATCCAGAACTGGACCTGTGTGGCTCTTCATAAGCAGCCTCCAGATTTGCTGCTCCCCATGGCTCTTTATAAAGGTGGGCATCTTGTGAGGATAACTCCACACCATCTGAATTTCTTAATATGGCTAATCTCTTCAAAAGTTTTACGTTTTCCTCCATTTAGTTTAAGTTGTAGAGTGAGCTTCCCTCCTGCCTCTGCAATTGCTTTCTGTTCTGTTTTTTGGTATTTGTTTTTACCTGTAAAATACACCTACAATTTACCATTTGAATCATTTTTAAGTGTGCAGTTCAGCAGCATTAACTACTTTCACAATGCTGTGCAACCATCACCACCACTGATTTCCAGAACTTTCACATCATCCCAAATGGAAGCTCTGCCTCTGTGAGGCAAAAACTCTCTCTTTCCCTCTCTTCCCAACCCCTGGTAACCACTCTTCTACTTTCTCTTTATGTAAATTTGTGTAGTCTACCTACCTTATAGAAGTGGAATAATACAGTATTTGTCCCTTTTTAAAGTTTTTTTTTTTTTTGTTTTTTTTTTTAAGTAAAATCTACACCAACCTGGGGCTCAAACTCACAACCCTGAGGGCAGTAGTCATGCACTCTTCTGGCTGAGACAGCCAGAGGCCCGCCATACTTGTCCTTTCTACAATTGCTTTTTAGTTGAGTGAAAACTTCTCCCAGGCAATAAAACTATGAAATCTTCCAATAATTGTTGCCCACACCATCATCTCCAAAAAAAACTCAGACTAGAACCTAGACTCATGTTTTCAGGCAACAAGACCACAGGTGGAAGGTTCTCCAGGGGAGGCCTGAAGCCCAGTTCTGAGGCAATCCATGGTCCCTTTGTGGTGCACACGTTCACCAGACCATCTTGTGGTGGTTGTTGGTCCACCGAACCACAGCAGACGTCACCCCTCTTCCCAGAACACCCCATAACCTTCAGCTGGAGCCAATCCTGCATTGATATCAGTCAAGGGAGCAGGCCCAGGGCTTAGAGAAGCACACTGAAGAACTCACTCTACACTCCCTCTTCTCATCCACACTCTAAACATAAATGATTTGTTTTACTTAACTTTTTACTGAAAAACAAAACAGATTAGAAAACGACACAAAACAAATCACTATAAAGAGAACATCTTTGTAACCACCACCCGAGTCAAGAAATAGAACCTGGTTAGCCACCCCAGAAATTCTTTTATGTGTCCCAGCTCCATCTCAACCCCCTGACTTCCCCCACAGGTAACCTTTCTTTTGGTTTTTTGAATGACTTTATTGAGATATAATTCACATACCATGCAGTTCATGTATTTGAAGGGTGGGATTGAATGTTTTTTTAGTACATTCACAGAGTTATGCAACCATCTCCTGACTTTTTTAGAATTTCCTTATACTCAGCACATATAGGAAAGGCAGAAAAAAATGTTTGTTCTGTCCCTTAATTTATCAGCTTTCAAGATACTGAATTATTTTTCTTCCAGACTTCAGAAGTGAACTGGTTAATTGAGTGTTTTGTTGTTGTTGTTTTGGTTTGGGTTTTTGTTTGTTTGTTTGTTTTAAGTAGACTCCATGTTCAATGTGGGGCTTGAACTCAAGACCCTGAGTTTAAAAGAATCGTGGGCTTTACTGACTGAGTCAGCCAGGTGCCCCTGTTTTGGGTTCTTTTTTTTTTTTTTTTTTTAAGATTTTATTTATTTATTTGACAGAGAGAGACACAGCAAGAGAGGGAACACAAGCAGGGGGAGTGGGAGACGGAGAAGCAGGATCCCTGCTCCCTTGCTCCATGGGTAGCCCGATGCGGGGATTGATCCCAGGACACTGGGATCATGACCCGAGCCAAAGGCAGATGCTTAACCAACTGAGCCACCCAGGTGCCCCTGTTTTGGGGCTTTTTAAATGATTATATTCTCATAGTTTTAAATATATTTGATGAGCTTCATCTATTGCAAATTATTAGTGAAGCCCAAATTGTCTCATCTTGGCCAGCATTGCCTCCTGTGTCCCTTTGAGAGCTTTCTTGCGATCTGATATGATGAGCTGCTATCAAGCATGTCAGAAACCTTGGTAATTTAAATAATGTGATATTGATGTAGGACCAAGCAAATAAATTAATAGAAATATGGAAACTTAGTAAGTCATAAGGCCATGCAGTAAACATCTGTGTTTTTTTTTTTCCCCAACATTTATTGCATTTTCTACTAGGAACAGTCTCCCAAAGTGTATTTTGGCTATCACTGCTCATTCATTCAGCCTTACTGAAGTGTGTTGAGAGGGACTGACAGCATTATCAGCTCTAGCTGCTGCCTTGATGGACTTCAGCCAATCAGCCTATCCTATCACTTAGTTTAAGTGACTGTTCTAGAGATGGGTCTGACCAGAGTCCATGAAAGGCAAGAAGACATTCACTGGGTCTTCTAGGCTAGGTGTTGGGGTAATTTGCCTTCCTTTTGATATTAAATTTCTACTTCTTACTATACACACATATTAATGGAAGGGGTACTAAAAACCTAGAAGAGTCTATTATTAGAAGACACAGAAAGGTAAAAAGCCATATTGATAGATTGATAATTGGGTCACATGATGTCAGGACAACAAACACCATGAGTATAATTAAAAGACAAACAACTGGATGAAAGTAAACATTTCCCATATATAGAACAAGAATTAGTACTCAAATCACTGTGAACCTTCTACATGTGGATAAGAGAAAAGGCAATCCAATAGAAACGTGGGCAAAGGATATGAGCAGAAAATTCACATAAAAAGATATAGAAAAGGGCAAAACCCCAAACATATGAAACGTGCTCAATTTCACTCATAAGCAAGAAGGTGCATTTTAAAATTAGGGCACAAGTTTCCAAAGCGTGGACATATCATACGTAGTTCAACCATTTCCCTAGATGATGGGAATTTAGATTATTTTTAATTTACTACACTCAATGCTCAGTGGACATCTGTCTTGCCTCCTTGAATTTATTTCTGTTTCTGAGATATTAAAACTTGTAAGCTTAAGCCTAGAACATGATAGCAGACATCTTGGGGTCTGGGCCCCAAACAGAAGTTGTGCAGGATGTGAATGTCCTCTGCAACTTACCATCAGAATGTTCTTTGGATTTTATTCTTAATCATGTGCTTAATCTAATACACTTAGGGACTCTTGGAACTTTTTCTGGTCAGATTAGTTCAAACAGTCAGAAATTGTTCTCTTCCCTTGAAATAAAGCTGATTGAAGGATTACATTGTCTGAATAGCTGTAGGATTCAGAAACTCTTTTATAAAGACTTACTTTATTTTTAGGTTTAAAAATATTCTTGATTTCTTTTGGATTAATGGTCTAAACAGGCATGTTTTACTGGGGCCTTCCTTTTTTGTTTATTGTCGCTATAGCTTGTTTGTTGCTCATTGTACGTACCTTCCAGGGAAAGGAAGTTGTTGACTTTGACTCTCTGCCCAGGAGGGAGAGAAAATATTTATCAAATTCAAAATATGTATGTCTTTTGTTCCAGCAATTTCACTTTTAGGAATCTCTCCTACAGAAATACTCACCTGTACACAAACATACACATGACCACACCCAAGAATAGTCACTGTACCACGATTTGTAATAAACAATTCAATTGAAGGTATGATAATTGGCCACCAGTAAGGAATGGGAAAGTAAATCATGACCTGCCCATAAATTGTGTGACAGCTACATATATCACCTTGGACAAAAATATCTGTATATAAGAAGGTCATGGGTGTCTGGGTGGCTCAGTGGGTTAAAGCCTCTACCTTCCGCTGAGGTCATGATCCAAGGGTCCTGGGATTGAGCCCTGCATCGGGCTCTCTGCTCAGTAGGGAACCTGCTTCCCTTCCTCTCTCTCTGCCTGCCTCTCTGCCTACTTGTGATCTCTCTCTGTCAGATAAATAAATAAAATCTTAAAAAAAAAAAAAAAGTTCCTGGGAGGAAAAAGAACTCACCCCAGCTGGTTCAAATGAAGAGATTTTTAAAATAAGATTTTAAATTTATTTATATGACAGAGAAAAAGAGAGATCACAAGTAGGCAGAGAGGAAGGTGGGGTGGAGGGTAAGAAGGCTCCCTGCTGAGCAGAGAGCCCAGTGAGGGGCTCGATTCCAGGACCCTGAGATCATGACCTGAGCTGAAGGCAGAAGCTTAACTCACTGAGCCACCCAGGCACCCCTTTTAAAACGAAATTTTTTTTTTTTTTAAGATTTTGTTTATTTATTTGACAGATAGAGAGCACAAGTAGGCAGAGCGGTAGACAGAGAGAGAAGGAGAAGCAGGATTTCCAGTGAGCAGGGAGCCTGACGTGGGGCTCGATCCCAGTACTCTGGGATCATAACCTGAGCCGAAGGCAGACACTGAAGAGATTTTTTTTAAAAAAAGATTTCATTTACTTATTTATTTGAAAGCGAGAGAGAGGCAGATGGAGAGGGGGCAGCAGACTTCCCGCTGAGCAGGGAGTTCAATGTGGGACTCAATCCCAGGACCCGGCGATCTGATCTTCTGAACTGAAGGCAGACACTTAACCAACTGAGCCACCCAAGTGCCCCTCAAATGAAGAAATTTCAAGAAAGGGTTTACTTACAGAGGCTGAGCAGTATTAGGCCAACAAAGAAGAGATGGGAAAGTTCCTACAGACTAGTAATAATGGAAAGCCATTACCATCCCTAGGGCTTCGGGTACAGGGGAGAGGACATAACAGGAGCCCAATGACATTTGAAACCATAGAGGCAGGGCCACCAATGGAACTATAGACAAAAAGGGATGAATCTACTGCAAGAGACAGAGCTGCGGCTGGTGAAAACAGGCAAAGAACACTCTGACTTCTTCCCTCCTATGCTCTGATCTCTTGCTAGTCCCTCCCATTGGCTGGCCCCAGTCAGAAACATCTGGCAAAGGAGGCTGAGTGAAACGATCCATAGGGGTCAGCCTGCTGGGACACGGAGTAGGACAGAGAGAAAGTCCAAAAAATGACCTATGGGGATAAGAAAATGACTAGCACGATGTTTATGTTATATTTTTTAAGTGAAAAAAAAAGTTGCATAGCAATATATACAACAGTATGCTACTTTTGTAAAAGAAACTCACAACACATATTTGCATAAACATTAGGTAAGAACACGTGGCAAACTATGAACCTCAGTGTTGCTTCTAGAGGGTGAGAACAGATGGAGAAGGAAAACTTTCTAAATTTCTACATTTTTATTTTATATAAACATGTTACAAAAAGTACTTCTTTGGTGGCTAGGGAAATCAAGATAACTATATTTCCCATGAAAACAGAGCATTTTTACAGTTAATGTGAAGACCAAGTAGGAGAACCCTTAAATGATTAATAGTTGACTCATTCATGGGCGCTGCAGAGAGAAACACTCCCCAATCCATGTTAATTATTATTATTATTTTTTTTAAAGATTTTATTTATTTACTTGAGAGAGTGAGTGAGAGAGAGAGAGAAAACACAAGTTGCGAGGGAGAGGAGCAGAGGGAGAAGGAGAAGCAGACTCCTCACTGAGCAGGGTGCCCCATGCGGGCCTCCATCTTGGGACTCCAGGATCATGACCTGAGTGGAAGGCAGACACTTATGTGACTGTCCCACTCAGGCGCCCCTATTATTATTATTTTTTAAAGGTTTTTAAATTTATTCTTAGAGGGAGGGGAGGGGGGTGGGGCAGAGGGAGAGAGAAAATCTCCAGCAGCCTCCCTGATGAGTACAAAGCCTGATGAGGGGCTTTAATCTCACAACTCTAAGATCACAACCAGAGCAGAAACCAAGAGTCAGCTGCTCAACCGACTGAGCCACCCAGGTGCCCTACATGTTAATTATTTTAATGTTAAAGAGTAAATTTTGTATGCTGTAGTGTTGGTTAGGGTTCTCTGTTATAAAGATGAGAACTCAAAGATCTCTCAAGGAATAAAAGGAAACTAAGGATACACAGATGGCTGATGGAACACAGTGATGGAGAAAAAGAAAAAGTGAGACTCTTCTGTTTGCCTCCAGGTAGGTCCCTGTCTCTCTCTTGTTCCCGGCAAACACAACTTCTCTGTTCTTTGGGGGCACATAATAGGCAAAATGTAGCTGACTCACAGATCTGGACTTCCATACTTCAGTTATGGCCACTGAGATGAACTCAACTCTCTTTGGGTTCATTTTCTAAACTCCCAGGAGAAAGAATCGGATTGGCCAAGTTTGGTTCAGGTGGTCACCTCTGGTCCAGTTGGCTACAGTTGGGTGAAGCAGGATCATGTAATGTAGTACTAATACAGATCCTGGAATCTTCTGGAAGGAGATGAAGAGATACTGTTAGACCAAGGGTAGGGGTTATGTTCTTAAGCTACCTGCTACAGTTGCAAACAAGGCAGAGAACATTATAAATTGATGAGTTAAAATCACTTTTAGATTGTTCCATAGCTGAAAAGTAAAAAAAAATTTCTGAGGGAGCCAGGACTCAAGCCTGGTGCAGAGCTTTACCTTGTAGAATATGCTTTCCTTCTTTTTCAAAGGTAACTTAAAATTTTTTTAGCATAGAAAGTAAAGGCAGAAATACTTTTTTAAAGTGCTAAATTTTAGGAAAAGTGGATTAAAAGTTATTTTCTCACCCAATTCAAAAACAAATAGAGTTGAAACCCTACTATAGAAACCATTTATTCATTTTTTAAAAAAGCAAATAACCAGAACAGTAACAATCCACTTTCAGTGTATTGGAAGATACATCCTTGCTTCACTACAATGTTTAATGTGAAATGACTAAATTCTTCTATTAAAAAAATAGGCTTTGAGCAAAGTCAAAAAAGAGAACCAAAATCCAACATTCTCTTGCCTATAAGAGACACGCTAAAAATTAAACCCTTCAAGGAGTCTAAAAGTTGGGGGAGAGCTTAAAATTTATTATGCCTCTGTACATATAAAGCCAGCAGGTGTTCTAATCCAGGTTGCAATGATTATTGTATATGTGTGAGAACTTGAGAGATAATGACTAAGCTTGGGAAAGGGAGAGACAAAGGTAATAGTTTCCTGGTGTCCTGTCCTGGGAGATAAGAGAATCTTTATGGCTATTGGCGGGGTGTGGACTCAGCTGCAGTCTTTCTGGCACCAGCAGAAGAGGCTTGTGGTAAAGAAGATATGCTGTAATGGAGCCTATGGGGCAAATGCTTCTATGTTAATGAGGTAATGTATGTTTCACCCACGTGATCCCAGGTGTGCTGTGCATGTGTGCACACCAGTGGAGGGGGAAGGAGGACAAAATCAAACTGGCTTCAGGGAGACTGGGCCAACCAAAGAGCTCTCAGTGTCAGATTTGTCCAGAAGAATAAGTAAGATTATATTTTTTTTCCCAGAAGAAGACAATGATGACAGGTTCTCATTTTAAAAATACAATTTGGAGGCACCTGGGTGGCTCAGTGGGTTAAAGCCTCTGCCTTTGGCTCAGGTCATGGTCCCAGGGTCCTGGGATAGAGCCCCGCATCTGGCTCTCTGCTCAGCGAGGAGTCTGCTTCCCCTCCCCACCACCCACCCCCGCTCTCTCTGCCTGCCTCTCTGCCTACTTGTGATCTCTGTCTGTCAAATAAATAAATAAAATCTTAAAAAAAATACAATGTGAAGCAGTGATTTTCAAAATTATATTATACTGAATCAAAAACAAATTGATCAGGGAAACAGAATTGTGCTTCTAGAAATAGATGTAGACAATAGTAACAAATCAATATAAGACAAATTAGCCCCGTGTATAGAACACATTTATCAGAAAGCATAGTATTGTTTTATAAAAGTGAGAAAATTATTATGTCAATCTGGAGAAGAATTAGCCTAACTTCCATCAAGCACCATTATAAACTCCAGGTAGGTCAAAATAGATGAAAACATTTATGGTGGATGCTTTCTTTTTCTTATTTCTTTTTTTCCTTAGGCATCGTTTTCTCTCTCCTCTGACACCCCACCATAATTTCCTACTGTAAAATTTCTTCTCCCTGAGTATAAGTAGTGTTAATGGGAGGGTAAAGTTCTGTAACTATCTTGCATTTGGAAGCTGGAATGATTCACTCTCCCTCTCTCTACCCAGTGCAGACGGGGGATGGGCACTTGACCCAAGCTCGGCCAAGCCAGTGGTCACTCCTAGAATTTTGATGCGTAAGCTGATGCCAGTACAAGAAAGAGCAGTGGTTGGTCAGTGGCATCCAAACAGGCCATTCCAGCTGTAAGACAGCTGCTATCCTTCCAGCTTTGGTTTGGCAGAGCTCCTTGGTTCATTCTCAGGCACGCTCCTGCAGGCACATATCCATAGTTTCCAATAGTTTGATTATATTAGCCAGAGTGAGATGCTTTCTATATTCACAGAGAGACTCTAATTCCCGAGAAATAACTGAGGACGAAGAGAGTGTATGAGATGGCTTGTGGTGTCGTAGTTCATCTTGGAATATGTATCTCCTCCACAAGAAAAGCACTCTGGTAGATGGCCTGATGGTTTGCATTTCTTCCTCTTGCCTCCTGCTGTGGCAGGAGTTACTTCTTTATCCCATCGTTGTTGGCCATGTGACTTGGTTGACCAATAGAATGTAAGTGGGTATGATAAGTAGTGCCATGTCTGAGCAGAAACTTTAACGATGAGTTGCCAGTTTTGTTTCAAAATAGATATTTTCTTGGGCACCTCGGTGGCTCAGCTGGTTAAGCACCTGTCTTCAGCTCAGGTCATGATCCCAGAGCCCTGGGATCCAGTCCCACATTGGATTCCTTGCTTAGTGGGGAGTCTGCTTCTCCCTCTGGCCCCCTGCTGGCTTCTGAGTGTGTGCTTGCTCTCTCTCTCTCTGCAAAAATAAATAAAAAACCTTAAAAAAAGACCACTCCAAAATACATATTTTTTCTTTTATCTACTCCATTCCGTCTTGGCAATACTTGTTAAATCCACAATAATCTCATTCATTTACTTTAGTAGCCTTCTAACTCATTTCTGGCCTTTTAACTGTGTTTCTCTGGAAACCGTCCTTCATACAACTGTCAGTGATGGCAAATCTAACCCTGTAAAGCCACAGATTAAGGCCTTCCCTGGCTCCCTATCCCCCATGTGGCATTTGAGAGCCATCAGGATTTATCTGTACATACCCTCTCAGCCTCATTCCTGGACAGTCCCAGCTTTATGCTTAGCCAAGTGGAATTGTCTAAAACATCTTGAACATTCCTCCATGCCTTTGTCCATTCCGTTCTTTTCTTCCGTCCTCTCCCTCCTAATTCTGTCCAAATAACATCTGTTCAACTCTCAAGTAGATACGCTTCCAGAAAGCCCTCCCTGGAACTTCCTAGGCATGCACTTTCCCTCTGCTTTCTCAGTGCACACACATCTGACACTCTCCACATCGACTTGAAATGATTTTTTTCTGTAGCTTTCAGTCTAACAGACTGCCATTTCCTGGAGGACAGAAATGGTGTCTTATTCAGGTTTTAGTCCTCAAAATCTAACATGATGCCTGGCACACAGTAGGTTTCCAATACACATTCACAGAGGTGAAATAAACCAAGCAAGTGAACCATTATATAAGAAAACTGAGTTGTCTTAAATCCTACAGCTGGGGTTCCTAAAAGCTAAGGGCATTTTAAAATGGTTCTTCTGGAAAGCAGTATAGTCACGTGTAACAAAAACTACAAAAATGTTCTCCTTCCTTCACTTGGGATTTTCCTATTTGTGAATACTCCCCAAAGAAATAATCCAAATGGGTAAAATGTACACAGATGTTCCAGGCAACTCTAGTTATAATTGTGGGGAAAAAAAAAACACCAAACCCTGGAAGCTATCCAAGTGTCTAATAGGGAAATGACTAAGCAAACAATAGGATTATTACATAGCTATTAAAAATGACAGAGGTGAGGACTGTGTCAACATAGAGAAGTGTGTATCTGCAGAAACGTTAAGTGGGAAAAAGAACACAGACCAGCGTTTAAACAATAGTGGTTAACGAGAAGTGTGTACATTAACAAACTTCAGAGGCCAGTATGGAAAAATGAAGATGGCTGGAGTTCACTGGATGTTTTTTTTTTTCCCTGTGCATTCCATGAGTTGATGACAATAATAGTTGAGATATCATTGCAACATAATGTTCTGAAAGTCCTCTGGTGTATAGCGATCTAAGTAATCTACCAGCTTACATATTCCAAGAGAGAATTTCATGCTAAATTCTCATAAAATTATGAAAATAATGACATTTCTTTGAGAGAACAAAAATACTTTAGTTTCTTTCTTTCTTTCTTTCTTTCTTTTTAAGATTTTATTTGCTCGAGAGAGAGAGGAAGCATGAGCAGGGGGAGAGGCAGAAGGAGAAGGAGAAGCAGACTCCTCACTGAGCAGGGAGCCTGATGCAGGGCTCGATTCCAATAACCTGGGATCATGACCTGAGCCGAAGGCAGACGCTCAACTGACTGAGCCACCCAGGCGCCCCTGTTTAGTTAAATTCAACAAGCAATTCTGAGAGCTTCATTATGTTCTAGAGCACTTACATTCACAAGACATTAATGAAACACAAGGACAAAATTCCTCAGATGGATAGGAGTTATTCTTTTCACTTACTTTTATTTGAGTGACTGTACATATTAGGACCTATTAACAAAGGAAAGTTTGAGAGACCTCACAGTCATGAATAGTCTCCAAAGAGGTTCTATGTATAGTCACTGAGATATACTGATAAAGATTAAAAGGAAAAAGTCCTCATCATATAATTCTAAACTTGTGTTGCTTTACCCCTGTAGTGCACTGTGAATTAATATTTTATAAATCCTATGCTTAGTTTGTGAGTAGTAAAATACTGACATTGTGAGATACATTACATTGCAATTAAAAAAACCACAACTTTTTATAACTTGAGAAATGTTTCATTTTTATTTTTTAAAGTTTTTTTTTTTTTAAGATTTTATTTATTTGACACAGAGAGAGGGTATACAAGCAGGGAGAGGGGCAGACAGAGGGGGAGGGAGAAGCAGGATCCCTGCTAAGCAAGGAGCCCAATGCGGGGCTTGACGCGGGGCTTGATCCCAGGGTCCTGGGATCATGACCTGAGCCAAAGGCAGATGCTTAACCAACTGAGCCACCCAGGCGCCCCTCAAGTGTCCATTCTTATAAATAATTCAAAGTATTATGTTGACCATTCTCCTATACTTTCTCTTTCTTCTTCATAGTACAGGTCTGTACTATGATTACTCATGCTCCAAAGAAGATGATCCTTCTGTATCCCATTAAAATTCCTCATCCAAGAGATAAAAATTTAATCATAGTCATCTAAACCCCCAACACACAAGAAAATAGCAAGGAAAGCTGGAAACTGAAGAATAGTTTATGGGGCACCTGGGTTGCTCCAGTGGTTAAGGGTCTGCCTTTGGCTCAGGTCATGATCTCTGGGTCTTGGGATCAAGTCTCACATCGGGCTCCCTGCTCAGTGGGGAGTCTGTTTCTCCCTCTCCATCTGCCCCTCCTCCTGTTCATGCTTGCTCTCTCCTTCAAATAAATAAATAAAATCTTAAAAAAAAAAAAAGGACTATGGTTGTAAGTAGTAGCAAATGGTGTTGTGTTGATAAATACCAAGCATAGTTAAAAAGGTGGGGAATTTAATTGTGTTCCAGAAAGAAAAGGCTGTTAAGACCTTCTAGATGAACCAGAGAGTTGGGACAATGATTATTTAAGTGAAAAACCAACTTGCCCTTCCTCAATGGAAGGTGCAAGAACGAGAAGGATGATGTATTTGAGGTTTCCCAGCTGAGCTCCAGACACTGATCTGAATGCCCCAGAAAGCAGCCACGGATGCTATACGTGCTTTTTCCTCCTGAATTACCCAGATAATTGCCCTTCAGCCTATGTTCCACTAACCTGGGACTAAAATCTGTTCACTTAACTATTACATGGGCCACAACTGCCACTTCAAATGAAAACCCAGGAAGCCAAATCGCAGCTGCTGTTGAAAGTGTATAATTAGCTCCTTGTGCAGCCTGACCCCACTGATTTCTCTGACGTATTTGGCCTGCCATGTGCCCTTTCTGAGACCTCCAGCATCTTCTCCACAGCTGGAGATGCCCGAAACTGCACGGAGCACTTCCTGTGGGTGTGGCCTTACATTCTTAAGACTGCACTCTGAGTGGATCGCGTTTCAACCACGCAGCCTCATCATGCTTTTTAAAATACAACAGTGGACTATAAGTGGCTATATCAGACATGAGAGGGTTCCCTCCTTTCTTTTTCTTTTAAAAAAAATGATTTTGTAATGATGTCTTCTCAAGAAACACTATAATTGGTCAGCCTAGGGTGCGTTTTTTGTCCTCCCATATAACGTCATTAGCTATTCTCAGGAGAGGAAAGGCAGGGTATGCCCCCTGGGAGAATGACAACACTTGTTTCAAGTTGGGGAAGAGCCTGTGGGTCTTTTCCTGCGTTTGGGGGAAAGCGAATACACAATGTTCGTTTCCTAAATACGGGATGTGCTATGTGGCTGGCAGGTCATTTTCCACCATGTCACATCCTTCTGGTTGAAGGCAGCAGGGGCTAGGACAGGAAATGGCAAATTCTCAGAATGAGACAAGGCTTTCCCAGGGCAGTCATTGGATCTCTGGGACTATAAAATATGCTCATCCAGAAACAGCCTCAGATTTTTCTTTCCTGGAGATAGCCAGAAGTGAATGGTAAGTGGGGGAGGCGAGAGGGATTCTAAAAGACAGCCATTGGAATTGTAATCCTGGGGTTATATCCTTGGTCCACTACATATTTTCTGTGACGTTTCCTCATTTTGCTAAGAGGTGTCTTTGCCTGGGAATGTTTCACTGGTGGGTGGGATAACCAGGGCATGCAAATAAAATTAAGACCAAGGAGTCAGGAGACCAAGATTCTAGAAGGTTCTGTGAAGAATCAGCAGCATCTAGAACATGTCTGTATTTCGATTTCCTCATCTTTCAGAGGAGAAAATGATTCTGCTCTGATACCTCACAGTATTGAAATGCTCTATTTCTATGGCTCATTTGCCACTTTCGAAAAGTTCCTAATAACGAGGAGTACAGTGGATATGAAGGTGGGACTCTCTAGCAACTAGGAAGGAGGTACCTTTATCCCAGAAACACAGTTCTCTTTCTTAGTCATCTTCAGTTGACTTCAACTTGGTACGAGGTAGCCCTCGGTGAGTTGTTAAACTAAAATGTTGGGCACTTTATTTTATTCAGCCATTATTCATTTTTTTTAAAGATTTTATTTATTTATTTGACAGAGAGAAATCACAAGTAAGCAGAGAGGCAGGCAGAGAGAGAGGAGGAAGCAGGACTCAGGTAAAGGGAACTGCTACAACCCCAGGAAAGAATCGAAAAATGAAGAGGAGACGGAGTTCCCACACGCAGCCCCTGTCAATGGCTTTAACTGTGCTGGGGAAGCCAGAACCTGCGTGAGGGGTGTAACCTCGCTTTTGAAACCCAAGTGTGTCTGAGACAGCTACCAAGTTCATTAGGGACTTGGGAGACCAGCGGACTTCTTGATCTTGAAACCCTTACTTTTACTGAAGGAGACCTTGGGTTCAGAATACATTAAAAGTGCTGCGTCCAGATTCGCCTCGGCTTCTTCCCAAAGCCCCCCTGTTCCCCGAGAAGAGCAGACTTCTAGATTCAGAGTGAGCTAACCAAGGCTCACCCCCAGCTGAGGCACCCAGGCAGGGGGGCTCCCAGACCCTCGGCGCAGGCTACCCTGCCTCCCCGCAGTGCCAGAGGTTAGGGCCACGGGCGAGAGCCCAGCTGGGGGGCAGAGCTTCCACAGCCTGCCTCCGCCCTCAGCGGCCCGCAGCCCCCCCAAGCTCGGCGACCGCGGGGAAAACAAGATCGCCACCAAGGCGTAAACCGACCGCCAACCACCTTGAAGATCACGGGATCCTGGCCCCTCCGTCCCCCCCGCCCCCGCCACCCCGGGCGAGCAGTGGGCGCGCCAGGCAGCGCCGCGGGGGGACCTAAACCCGAGGCCCCACCGCCCCCGCCCCTCCTGCCCCTCCCCGGCTTCCCGGCCGTTTGGCGAGTTTGTTTGTCTCGTTTTTAATTTCTCCGAGGCCAGCCGGAGCAGGTTTGCTGGCAGCGGCACACCTCCGGCAGTCACGCGACCAGCCAATCTCCGGGCGGCGCTGTCGGCGGCTGCGCGCGCGGGCGGGCGGGGAGGCGGCGCGGCCGCGCGGGGCCACCTTAAGGCCGCGCTCGCCAGCCTCGGCGGGGCGGCTCCCGGCGCCGCAACCAATGGATCTCCTGCTCTGTTTAAATAGACTTGCGGTGTCAATCATTTTCTTCTTCGTCAGCCTCCCTTCCACCGCCATATTGGGCAACTAAAAAAAGGGGGCTCGTCTTTTCGGGGTGTTTTTCTCCCCCTCCCCTGTCCCTACTGCCTCGCCGCTCCGCGACTCCGACGCCGGCAAGGTTTGGAGAGCCGCTCGGTTGGCGGGACCCGCGGGCTCGCCGCCGCCCGGGCTTGGACGGGCTTTGCCACCCCCTCCTCTCTCCATTCCCCTCCCCTCCCCGCCCTCGAGCTCGCCGGTACACTTGATCGGCGGCGGCTCTCGGCTGCCTGGCCGGGGCTTCCCCTCCCCCTCCCGCAGAGCCAGCGCGCCCCTGACGCTCGGGCAGTTACTTGTCCGTGTTTGTTTCTCTTGGCTCCGAGCGCGGTCGCAGGGCTTATAAGAGGGGTGCGGGCTGGGTCGGGGCGTTTTGTTTTGTTCAGTTTTGTTCTGCGAGCGCGCGCGCGAGGCGGTAGTGAAGACCCGGAGGAAGATGTCAAACGTGCGGGTGTCTAACGGGAGCCCGAGCCTGGAGCGGATGGACGCCAGACAGGCGGAGTACCCCAAGCCCTCCGCCTGCAGAAACCTCTTCGGCCCGGTCAACCACGAAGAGCTGACCCGGGACTTGGAGAAGCACCGCAGAGACATGGAAGAGGCAAGCCAGCGCAAGTGGAATTTTGATTTCCAGAATCACAAGCCCCTGGAGGGCAAATACGAGTGGCAGGAGGTGGAGAAGGGCAGCTTGCCCGAGTTCTACTACAGACCCCCGCGGCCACCCAAAGGCGCCTGCAAGGTGCCGGCGCAGGAGAGCCAGGACGTCAGCGGGACCCGCCAGGCGGTGCCTTTAATGGGGTCTCAGGCAAACTCAGAGGACACACACTTGGTAGACCAAAAGACTGACACGGCGGACAACCAGACGGGCTTAGCGGAGCAGTGCACTGGGATAAGGAAGCGACCGGCCACAGACGGTAATGACCCTTCCCCAAACAGAACATGTGCGTCCGTCTGTCCGGCTGGGGCACCGCTTTGACCTGCTTGAGGGTCTTCACCTCCCCCCCCGCCTTTTTTTTTTCCCAGAGCATTCCGATTTAGCTTTCGGGGAGCGAACTGCCCTAATCTTAGGTTTTTATTAAATGCTGTTCGGCTGACCGCTTGTCTGGTGATAGTTTTAAAGTCAGGAGCCCCAGGGGGTAGTATCTGACCATTTCTCCAACCGAAAGCATCACAGTGCCTCCCCGCTAGCCAGCGGTAGGTCTGTGACTACACCGGGATGTTTATCAGCGGCCTCCCTCTTGGCAATGGAGAGAGAGCTTTGGGGCGTAGAATACACTTTCTGTTATGTGAAAACAACCTCATTTTGTGCCCTTAAAGGCCACTGGGCATGACGGATCCAGGCTTGTGGGTGGAGGTGTGGGTTTTTCATCCCCTGACTATTGTGCCAACTTCTGTCAGCCATTGTTTTCCTAATAAAGGTTGTGTGTGTTCTTTTTAAAACTCCCTCTTACCCTTAGATTCCTCTCCTCAAAACAAAAGAGCCAACAGAACAGAAGAAAATGTCTCAGACGGTTCCCCGAACGGGGGTTCAGTGGAGCAGACGCCCAAGAAGCCGGGCCTCAGAAGACGTCAAACGTAAACTGTTCGGTGGGTTGATTGCTAGGAGCACGTAACTGACACCCCGAATTGGGTTTTCATACCCTGACATACCGATCTTAGTGGTTGCTGGCACACTAGAGCTTGTGGGTTTTGTATTGTTTATACTTTGGGAAGTCAAAAAGTAGGAATGGGGAAGGCTGGGAATCACTGGTGGGGATACTGTAATTTTTTCACAGTTTCTGCATCCCGAGATCATTTTTCCTTGAAACACTGAATAACCAGAGCAGGTGTCCTAGCCAAGTACTTGTGACCAAAGACCGATGAGTCCCTCTGAATCCCACCAAAACGTGTTGGGAACAATAGGTTCTTTCCCCCATCTGAACAAGAACTGGGATATACCTCAGTCCCACTTCATGAGAATTCATTTCCCAGAGGTTCAGGTTGACTCAGTAACAGATTTTGAGGTATATGTGGGAAAATGGCAAGTGATTAAATTTTAAAATTTGAAGGAAAAGTTAGGTACAAATGGCTCATATGTGGTGAATCCAGTTGTTCACAATGTGAATAGAGAGGTGTATTACATTCTTTTATCATTTTCACAAACTGCCACTTTTCTCTGTTTGCTTACAAATTTGGAGAACAGGAAACGAGCCCTGTGTATTAAAAAAAAAAAAAAAGGCCGGGGGTGGGGGGGAAAAATAAAACGGAAAAATGCTAAGGTCCCTACAGAATTTTCTGATAACACTGAAGTTGCAAACCAGAAGTTAAGTTAACTTTGCTGGATTAAGCAGTCCAGGCACAAGTCAGAATATGTATACTAATTGTCTGATTGTGCTAGAACAGGATGATTGGGATTATTTGTAGGGAAAACAGATAATAACAAGAGCGGCAAGGGTAGATCTACCTTAGGCAAGAGAAGTGGAGATTTTTTTCCATCTACTAAAGTCTGATCAATATGAATAGTTAATTTGAATAATTGAGCCCTCCACTTTCCACAGATTGGTTTTTCCATAATGATCAAAGTGTATATGTTAATAGTTTGATAACTTCATAACTTCGAGGACCATGACCTCTTCCCCCAACCCCAAACACAGTCATAACTTTGCACATAAAGAGATTTCAGTAGATGTTACTAATTTTTAAAATTCTCATTTATAAAAAGGTAAGAATAAAAAACATAGAGATTAAGGTGAGATTCTAGTTTGTTGTGTTTTTAGCTCATAATGTCATATATATGATTTCTTCACACCTATCTGACATTTTTCAAAGCTTATACAAAACATCCCTGTAGAATCTCTATTTTTTAGCTATATATGAAGTGGGAAAATTGGATTAAAAAATTTCCTGAAGCAGCCTACAGCTTGGGACTTGTGGTTTGTGACCTGTAGCCTAGCTCATCAGATGAGCCACAGTGAATCACACCTACTGAATTTTGATCTGACCCCATTCTGACATACAGAGAGGCATTTGTTCGTAAATACTGCCAGTTCAGAGAATACTAGAAATAGTAATAACTTGTTCAAAAGCATTCATGTGTGTATTTTGCATATGACCAAGAAACTAGAATGTTTAGAATTTTTCTTTGGCAAGCATTTATAAGTTATAGGCCCAGGTGTTTTTCAAATTTAGAAGATTCTGATACTCTTAAGTATTACAGTTTATTAGTTTTCCTCTCTTTACCGTCTTTGACCCCAATTCTCTAGACCAGGGTTTCTCAACCTCTGCACTGTTGGCATTTTGGGCTGAATAATTCTTTGTTGTGGGACGCTGTCCTGTGCATTAGTAGAATGTTTGGCAGCAACCCTGGCCTTTCCCAACGGATGCCAGTAGCACCCTCCCCACCCCCAGTGTTAACAACCAAAAATGTCTCCAAACATTGCCAAAAGTCTCTTTGGGGGCAAAAATGCCCACTGGTGAGACCCACCGCTCTATAAACAAAAATACATGACATAGAGGAGAGTAAAAAGCTAATGAAAGAAACATTGGATGGAGAGGACTATAGTCATGAACTTTTAGTACACACTTTTCTGTTCTGTCACTTAGGTATTTCACAATTAAGACGGTGACAAAATGATTCCTGTACTTCATTGGTAATGTTATTCTAGTGCTTTTCTCCTAATTCGTTCTTTTTTTTTTTTTTCTTTTGCAGAATTAAGAGCACGTTTCCTTGTTTATCAGATACATCACTGCTTGATGAAGCAAGGAAGATATAAATTAAAAATTTTTAATACATATCGCTGACTCCATGGAATGGACATCCTGTATAAGCACTGAAAAGCAACAACACAATAACACTAAAATTTTTAGGCACTCTTAAATGATCTGCCTCTAAAAGCATTGGATGTAGCATTGTGCAATTAGGTTTTTCCTTATTTGCTTCATTGTACTACCTGTGTATATAGTTTTTACCTTTTATGTAGCACATAAACTTTGGGGGAAGGGAGGGTGGGGTGGGGCTGCAGAATTGGCATGGGGGGGGCCTTATGAAGAGCTTGCTTCCATTTAGAGCAAGGAGTAAAATATTTGACTTGCATGGAGAGAAGCAGTTTTGGGAAGGGTTTGAATTGTTTTCTTTAAAGATGTAATGTCTCTTTCAGTGAAAATTGATACTTCATTTAAAAAAAGCATCCGAATTTGAGCACCAGTTGCAAATAATGGCCAATTATTTTTACATGAAGCTTTTTCTCATTTGGGAGCTCTGATGATTCCATATATACTGGCAAATGGCTTTTTTTTTTTTTTAACAGCAAAAACAAACAAACAAACACCTATTCTCAGTCATCCCCGCTCCCCCCCCCCCCAGTTCCTCTTAAAATTGGAATTTACCAGTTAATTATTCAGCAGTTAGGTAATCATTCCAGATAATTCTGAGCAAAAATCTGGGGTATATGGGGGACTTCTGAATGCTCAGAATTGACCATCTAATTTTTATCAGGTTTGTTGAGAAATTTTCTTAATTTTTTTGGACTTTGGGCTATGTAGACACGGTCAAAATAATTCCAAATCCTTGGATATTTTTTAAAGATCTGCAACTTCACATAAGAAAAATAATGAAATTTTTAATTTAAAGCTTCTCATTCTATTTGTTAATCTGTCCAAAGGAAATGGTATTTTTAAAGGAAAGTGTGTAGAGAGAAAAGCACACGTGGAATTATTGAAATGGATACTACATCTTTAAACAGTATTTTTACATTGCCTGTGTATGTGTATGAAACAAACCATTTGAAGTGTACCTGTGTACATAACTCTGTAAAGACACTGAAAAATTATACTAACTTATTTATGTTAAAAAGAGATTTTTTTTTAATCTAGACCATATACAAGCCAAAGTGGCATGTTTTGTGCATTTGTAAATGCTGTATTGAGTAGAATAGGTTTTTTCCCTTCTTATGTTAAATAATATGGCTATGCTTAAAAGGTTGCATACTGAGCCAAGTATAATTTTTTGTAATGTGTGAAAAAGATGCCAATTATTGTTAAACATGAAGCAATCAATAAATAAACCTTCCATAGCTATTCATTGAGTTTAACTGTAATGTGCTTTATTAAGCTTGAGGTGTTTGACCTGGCATTCTAGTCTTACACAAATATAATGTGAAGTGGCGAATATCTTGATAATTTAGGCCCACGTCTGAGATGATGTTTATGTGGCTCTGAATGTGGTAGTCACTATTTTCCACTTAGTTCTGTATGAGTGAGCAAAGCTTTAGACATGTGAAGTGGAAAAGCCACATTTTCATATAAATAAGATTGTCAAAACTCTCATTAGTTCAAATATTTAGGTCTTATAGGATATGTGTCAGAACCAAAAATTTTTACGTAAGTGTAGGCTGGCTGATCACACATTTGCAGGACTGAAAATGAAAGTAACATGGTGACTTCTCTAAATTGTGTATTTACACATAGAAGTGTTGTGAGAAATGAGAGCAGTTGCTTAGACCATCTAATGTACACCTCTTGTCCAAAGTATTAAGATATATATAGGTCTTTTAGAAATTGGCATGCATTCCACACTAATTTAAAACAGTATTCTTCAAATTAAACTGGTCATGACAAATTCCTCAATTTTGAACTTTCCTGGTGATATTCCACAGAACCTAAAACTGGTTAATCTGAATACCAAATCAGGGTTTGGGGCCCATATCCACATGGCAGAGATAGATATTTTTTTATTTAAATAAAAAAATTTAAACAAGGCCTTTTAAAGTCAAATTTACTAGAAACTGATTCCTGTTATTTCACATTCTCTTAAAAATGTAGCTAAGGTGTAAAAGTAAATTATTTTTTCTAGGCATCTGCAGATGGTTAAATTGCAAAAATTTGAATTTGGGTTAAACTGTTACCCTCAAATACTTGCATTTACATTTTCACACCCCAAAAGGGACTCTAAACAAGATAGTTTGAGCTTATTTTGACCTGAAGTTGCTTTAAAAAAAGGCGTGTGGAGGGGGGTAGGTCGTCTCTCTTCTGCTGCCGGGAAGGGAAAAGAAGGTCCTTTGGTGGCTGGGCTACATCTTCCAAGTAGGTATTATTTTAATTAAAGGCTAAAGGTGTTTTTATGATTCTATTCAAAACACGCAGATGGGGTGTTTTTTCAGGAAGACACTGAGAAAGCAAGAAAACAATTCAAAATGGGGAGGAAGGAATGGAGAGTCAGGAAATAATGAAATAAAATTACTTTCTGAGCCAAAATGCGTACTTCAAAAAGTCTCTGACAAGAGAAAAAATCCTCTTAATTGCTGCCTGTACCCCATTTTCCTTTCCTCAAAAGGCATCATTAATGTGAATTTTTAGAGACTGCGTTTTAGGAGTTCTGGGCCAGGAAGAAGTGGATGCTTGCCGCGCCAGGCACGTTCACAGGAACGCAGCCCCCGAGTCACCGGGTCGATCCTTTCCACGTCTGTGTCAACTCTCCAAGTGCGTCCCCGATATTCGGAGCGTCCTCTCCCCGGCCCCTGACGGCGGGGCTCGCCGCGGGCGTCCCTATGAGGGGATGCGGCCGCGGGCGCCAGCCACCCACCACCCTGCTGCCCAGGCTCGTGCGTCGTCCTCTCTCCAAACTGCCCCGAAGCCCCGCACCCTCCCGTCCCGGCAGCGGTGGGGTCCGGCGGCTGGCGCCCCGGGACGAAAAGCCCATTGAGTCTCACTGCTCGTCTGCCACTTGCAGCGCCCGCGCCGCCGGGGTCACTGCGCGCAGTTCCCGCGCCCCGGGCGCCCGCAGGCGGTGCAGGGCGGCTGCGCCCGGGCCCACGCAGTGGCGCGGGGCAGTTTCTCACCAACTTTCCTCCCTCATCATCTCTCCTCCGGGCTAAGAAAGAAGCGGAAGCCCCCCACTTCTTTCCACAGTCATACCGTCCACACCAGCACCTTGCCAATTCTAGAGCGGTGGGGGTATCTGAGCGACGGGGAGAACCTTTCCGAGTCAGTGGAGCCTTCGGGGCAGCAGCCCACTCCCACTCCCACCCTGGGCTCCAATGATCCGCAGCCCCGCGCATTTCGAAAGGCTTTCCGGATCGCGGGGGGCTAAGGAGGACCGCAGCGGCCCGCAGGAGGGGCCGAGCGCCACAGCCGCTTGCGGGTCGCTTCCAACCTTGCAGCCGCTTTGGAAAGTCCACCCCCCCACCCCCTCAACACGCATCCCCAGCTGTCCGGCGTGGAGGACTGGGGCAGGGAAGAAATGGGGAAATGTGGGGCCAGGTGCATGACTGCGGGACGTAGGGGACCGTGGAAATCCACAGGACTGGAGCGGGGCGCGCGGCCTTTCAGGCCACGGAGCGCCCACCGCCCCGGCCGCGCCTAGCAACTTTTCCCGGCGGCCGGGAAACGCTGCCTTCGCCATTTCATCTTCATCATTGTGAGCGTAGACACTTGCTCTTCATAAGGTTTTTTTTTTTGGATTGAAAAGGTGTTTTAAATGCACGTCTAGGATCTCCAATCTGCATTTCAGAGTGTGGATTTCTTTTTATTAATTTGCCATCTCTTTCACCTGAGCCACACCCAACGCCCGCTCACCTCCCTCCCCGCCAACATTAAGGTAAAAATTCTGCAGACGAACTTGGGGGGGTGGGGGCAGGGAAGGAGGGCCCACGGTCCTGCCAGATCCCCTCCGCCCACCCGGGGTCGGGGTGGGGGGAACCTCCCGGATCTCCGCTCGCTTGGGGGTGGGGTGGGGTGGGGTCAGCCTCAGTCGGACCCTGCAGAAGCGAAAGTGTAGTATTTGCACGGACGCCAAAGTCCTCGTGCGGCCGCCCGCGTCCCAGGCCTGTCTCGCGTGGGGACATACAGTAGGCAATTATTAGAAAGCGAAAATACAAAAAGAAATCGGTGCGTTTTGGGCGCGAAACGTCGACGCGCCTCAAAGGAACGCGAAGAAAAGGCAAGGAAAAGGGCGCGCGGCCGGGACGCGGGGCTGGGGGATTGCATCATTGCTGCTCCCCCTCCAGAAAATGGGCTCCGAACCGCGGCGACCATCATGGCGCTCGGGTCGGGCCGCGCTTCCCGCGCGCCTTCCCTGAGCGCTCGGGCCGCGGGCACTGAGCCCCAAACGAGCGTTTTGCAAACATTCCCCCCCCTCCAACTCGGGCGCCTGTCCCCCCACCCCCTCCTTCCTTTTGTGTGCCCATGTATGTGACTGCGTGCGTCCGTCTGAGTGTGTGTAGGACTAGAGAACTTGAAGATTATTTTTTTTTCCTTTTTTTCCCTCCCTTGCTGGTGGTTGTAAACTTGATTGGCATTGGCTGCGCCCACTGACCCCTGCGCCGAGTCCACTGCAGATTTAAGGTGGATCCGAAAGGCTGCAGCTTCAGGCGGAGTCTCGCGCTTTAGCTGGTTTGGGAGGAAAGGGAGGAAAGGGGAAGGGGAAAAAAAAAAAAAAAAAAAAAAAGTCCCAAACCGTGCGCCCGGCGCGTTTTCACGAATCCCCTGCGGTACCAGCCCCCGCGCCCGCCCCGCCCGGCGAGCTCTTCCTCCGCCCACCTCCCGCTCCTTCCCCATTGGCCGGCCGGTGCAGTTTGAATTTTTTCTTTTCTTTCTTTCTTTTTTTTTTTTTCGGATGCTTGTTTTCTTGTAAAAAATACAGTACCCCACCTCGTACTATGAAACCCACTGCGGCGGCCCGAGGTGGGGTGTTTTAGCTGGTTTGGGGGAGGCGGGGGGGGGGCGGAGCATCTGTGCCAACATTTTGCCCCGAAGTGCGGTTGACATTGAGCAGGCGGATAGGGGAGCGTGGGGCCGCGGTAAACAAATTGAGTAGCTTCGGCGGGGACGGAGATGTAGTATAAAACGTTAATGGATGTCCAGGGCGCACCGTTTCGCCGGCTGCTGGTCAGAGGTGCTAGGGAGTTGCTGACAGGATCCCAGGAGAGGATGCACCTTCCCCTGCCTTGGAAAGGTAGACCTGGGGAGGGCTGAGGCTGGGGGTGAAGTTGGCCCAGAAAAGAACATCTTCTCACAAACAGGGGGGTGGGGTGGGGGGAGAAGAAAGAAACAGGGGAGGTGTAAATATAGCTCAGGTCTATTACTTCAAGCGCTGCTCAGCTAGCATGAATCATAATTCAGCCAGTTGCTGTCATTTTTATTGGATTTTTAAAAAAGTTTTCTCTCTGATTTCGAGAGTGCTTTTGAGTAAGGACAAGTGTTAAAATAAAATTGAGAAAAATGAGAGAGGGAATATGACTTTTGAAGTGACTTTGGTTTCTGGGTCTGGAAATTAATTCTTTTGATAAAGTCCTGTAAGGTTTAGGATAATGTTATTTGTATTACAGGTCTAATAGAAATGATAGCCCTTACTAATTATAGCCCAATTATGTTTCACTTTGCTGTGAAAATTTCAGAAGTTTATAATAATTCAAAGTATTATTCAAATCACTCTATCTTCAGGTTAGTGAAGCTAGCACATATACATACATTGTGGGGTTCTGTTATTCTTCTCGCACTGTAGCTAATGATTTTAACCAGATATCCAACTCAGCCTTCAGTCCAGCCTTCAGTCTTAACAGTTCTTAACTTCCCCAGTCATTTTTTTAGTTCTTAACTCCTTCAATCCTTCCTAACCCAGCTAAGGCTTTACTTACTCAACCGAACTGAGCTCCTTGGACCACCATAAACCAAACTATCTGTGCCCTTAGAAAGAATTTGTTTGAGTTAAGAAAGCCCCCAGATGGACTGGCTAGCCTCAGGAAGCAGTGAGTTCATCATTCCTGAAGTGTGAATCAGTTACTAATCCGGATGACCCCTTGATAGGGACTTTGTAGACAAGACACATATATCAAGTGAGTGTGAGGACTAGTTACCTCCAAAGTCTGTTCTAGACCCTTGAGATACTGTATTTCCAATCTTGAACTTTATGGCTATCCAGTAAATTAAGCAACTTTCCTTGGTCATTACCATCTTCTGAGTTATACTGTCCAATATGGTAGCCAGAAGCCATATGTGGCTGTTGAGCACTTGAATGTGGCTAGTCCAAATTGAGATGTGCTGCAACTGTGAAATACACACCAGGTTTTAAGAATCAGTAGGATAGGGGATGCCTGGGTGGCTCAGTGGGTTAAAGCCTCTCCCTTCAGCTCGGGTCATGGTCCCGGGGTCCTGGGATCGAGCCCCACATTGGGCTCTCTGCTCAGCGGGAAGCCTGCTTCCCTTCCTCTCTCTCTCTCTGCCTGCCTCTCTGCCTACTTGTAATCTCTGTCTCTCTGTCAAATAAATAAATAAAATCTTAAAAAAAAAAAAAGAATCAGTAGGAAAAAGAATGTTAAATATCTCATTAGTAAGTTTTATATTCATTACATATTAAAGTTATGTTTTTGATATATTGTATGAAATAAAAAATATTAAATTTCACCTGCTTTTTACTTATTTTAACGTGGTTAAGTGGACAATTTTAAGTTGCCTTATGACTTAAGTTGCCTTATATGACTCCCATTTTATTTCTATTGGACATTGCTGTTCTAGACTGGCACCTATGATAACTTGAAGTACTATCTTTGAGAGTGGGGACTAGTAATACCGATGAGTAAGTAACTTCCAGCTGCCATCCGAACTTCCCAACTGAAAGTAAGGCCCAAACTGAGCCTCCGGAAACTTTAAAAAGAATTCTGCCAACACCTAACACCTACTGTTTCATCTTTAACACTTAGTATTGGGTTTGAGCCCAGACTGGAAATATGGTACAGATCTGTCTGATGAAATCAGACGTGATAACAGCTTTCCACATTATGTAAATAGAGAGACTAAGGAGTCCAATATGTTAGGAATGAGTCTGGAAAACAATTTAGACCCCAAACAAAGTGTCTACAGGTAACTTTTCACTACCACTCTGCAGTGGACAGGAAGGCAGGGGCAGATGGAGCAGGGTTCTCACTCTGTGGATATATCTCTAATGGAAGACTTGAACAAATGAAAAGGTGCATCATATTCTTGGGATAGAGATATTCAATGTGATAAAGATGACAATTAAATCTATACTTTTACACTAAATTCTGGTAAGTTCTGATTATCCTATTCCATTCTATTGTTCTCTCAGTTTATGCACTCAGGACTATGTTCTTTTAATTACTGCAAATTTTGAATTATGTCTTAATGTCTAGTAGCACTAATCCTCCATACCCAACCAGTCCTTTTCTCTTCGTTTTTTCAGAATTTTCCTGGATGCTTTTGCTTGGCTGTTTTCCCACTTGGACTTAAATGAATTTTTCTAGTTTGAAATCTATTTCTTATAGGCATCTAAAAAAATGGAGTGGGATCCTTATCTCATACTTTACACCAGGATCAATTCCTGGAGGATTAGAGTGAAGTGTAAAAAAATGAAATTATAGACATACCAGAAGAAAGTTCAGAGGATTTTTAAAAAACCTAATCTGAGAGTTGGGAAGGTCTTTCTAGATATGAAACAAAGCAGAGTCCATTGAATATAATATTGTTAAATTCAATGACATAAAAATGAAAAAGGTTCCGTATGGTGAAAGCTATCAGCAAAGTCAGAGGCAATGACATAGGGGTGATAGTTGCACAATAGTGGGAATATACCTCATGCCACTAAGCTGTACATTTAAAAAATGTTTAAAGTGGTAAATTATATGTGTTAAACCCTAATAAAAAAATAGATACCTACATGCATGCATACTTACATACATTCATACATACATACATACACACACACACACACACTACTGGAAAAATTTTAAAGTTGTCCATGTTTTGTCTGAAAGAATCTCACACACAGTGTTGTGGGTCCCATCCTTTGTGAGACGCTGGTTGCATTTCAGGCTCGAGTCAAGAGTACTTGTGTTTGATTCCTGGTCACCTAATTCATTGCCTACAAGAGCTTTTGCAAGTTACTTCACCTTTTAAAGCTCCTATTTCTTTGGCTTTATAATGAGGATGCCTTTAGCTCTCTCATTGGGTTATTAACCTAGTCGGTGGGATATTGTATTGTGGTACTTAGCACAGTACCTGTTATTTAATAGATATTAATCATTATATATATTTATAAACAATATAACATCCAGTTCATATTTTGGATTCTCAAGTAAGCAACCACAATCAGCACTATATTAACCCTGTAAATATGTTTCTCAATTTTAATTACTGCTGTTATTACCCTTAAGAAGAACAATTTTTGTGGGTATTTAATAAACAATATAGTGCAAAAAATGGTTAAAATGGTAAATCATATGTTAAGTATAATTAACATGATTTTTAAAAAATATTTTATTTATTTATTGGAGAGAGAGAGCGAGCGACACGCACAGGGGGAGTGGCAAAGGGAGAGGGAGAAGCTGGCTCCCCGCTCCACAAGGGGCTCGATTCCAGGACCCTGAGATCATGACCTGTGCCGAAGGTGGACAGTTAACTGACTGAGCCACCCAGGCACCCCTATTTAACACTATTTTTTTTAAAGGTTTTATTTATTTATTTGACAGAGATCACTAATAGGCAGAGAGGTGGGGGAGGGGGGAGGGGGCTTGGGAGGAGCAGGCTCCCTGCTGAGCAGAGAGCCCCATGCAGCCTAAATCCCAGGACTCTGAGATCATGACCTGAGCCAAAGGCAGAGGCTTAACCCACTGAGCCACCCAGGTGCCCTATTTAACACAATTTTATTTAAAAACCTAAATAAAGTATTTGTTGAGTTTAGGGCCATTTCTAATTATCTCAGAAAGGATCTGGTATAGATTTGTTTGTGGTACCAAATCAGTAACACACACCCTCCAAACAAATAGAATGGCAAACTGGGAAAACCCATATATTGCAAGGCTAATTTCCCTGATAATTATAGAATTTCTATAAATCAATGAAAAAAAAAGCAAACCAACAGGAAAATAAACAAAGGATATGAAGGCAGTTTTCAGAAAAGGAAATACAAAAGGCTCTTAAAACATGAAAACATGCTCAACTGTAGTTTAAAACTATGGGAATATAAATTGTATACAGAACACATAAGTCAAGGCAAATACAGTCACAATTAGCATCACTCAGATATAAAGTTGGCCATTATCCTTTCTTGGTAGTTCAACCTTTCCTTCCCTCCTTTCTATCCAAGGCTGTGTGATCGCGTCCCCGCCCCGGGCTTCGTTGGTGACAGGAGAAGCAGAGTTTGCATGTGTGGAAGCCATGACCACCTTTCACATTCAGTGTCAGATTCCTGTCATCCACCCTAAGCTTAGGGTCACCTTTTTTTGCCCACAGAAATCCTCTGAATCAGCCTCTTAAAGTGAGTTCGGCCACTTTTCTAGACATATCTCATTCATTCCCAGTTTTAATTCCTGTATGTTGGCTGATAATCTGAGCCTCTCCCAAATCACCACCTCCGCCAGGGGTTTCCTTCAAGTTCTCTATTCTCTTAAAAGCTTCAGGCGGAATTTAGTGTATGATAAGCACAAAATATCAGATCAGTAGAGACTGTATGATGGAATAAATGGCTTTAGGTGGCAGGATTATAGACAGCCACGTGGGAAAATGTGAAATCTCTCCTACAAAAACACACAGACACACATTGCATTTTACCTTGTAGACTGTGGGTTTCCTTTTTAATAATTCCTCTTCTACAGATTTACTTTTGGGAAATAATCAGATGTATGACTAAAGATGTATTTACCATATATTGATCTTTATGAAGTTACATATTTGATTATAGAAAGGAACAAAGGAGTAAAAAACAACAACTCCCTAGACATGGGAATATGGGATTGATTATTCGAATCAACTGTAGTATATCCAAGAATAACACAGATTGCAGCCATTAAAACACCCTTGGTTCCTTTATATATTCGTAGGAAAAGTCAATAATATTAAAATAGGCACAGAACCATGTTTATGGTATGACTCCATTTTGGTCCAAAAAAAATTTATTTATTTATTTATTTACTTACTTACTTTTTAAAAAGATTTTATTTATTTATTTGACAGAGAGAGAGAGAGAGAGAGAACGAGCAAGAGAAGCAGGAGAGGGAGAAGCAGGCTCCCCGCCGAACAAGAAGCCCCATGCGGGGCTCGATCCCAGTATCCTGGGATCTGACCAGAGCAGAAGGCAGACACTTAACTGACTGAGCCACCCAGGCGGCCTCCCCTTATAAAAAACTTTTAATAAGAAACAACCGCAAAGGTAGTTTAAATTTGAAAAATATTTATCCTTACAGTTATGGAATGCAGAATAAGTTTCTCTTCGTGTCTCGTTCTCTTTTCTCAGACATCGGCAGAGAACAAGCATTTCTATAATTCATTTCCCTTCTATTTGTCTGTTTAGTTTCAGATATCATTAAATCCATATATGAATTATGAGGAGTGCATTTTGGGGTATATGCTTCCAGAGCACGTAAATGAGGTGTAAATATCATTCCCATTAATTCAGGAATATCTTAACAAGCCCTAAAAAAATTTTTGTGTGCCCTATTCCATCTTTTTGGCACAAGGGATCCTATGGGTAACATTATCCCAAACCTCACATTCCTTGATCTTTGGCATTTGGCACACCCAGGGCTCCTGCCCAGAATTCAACAGATTAGCTCCCTGTCTTAGTTTTATTACTTAGGACGTAGTGCTGGGGAGATTGTTTTAAATTTCTCGTTAGCAGACCAGTCTTCAGCTGTGACTCTCCATGGGACTGACTTGGGGCAAATCTTAGAGTCTCTGAATACCAGGTGTGGGAGATTATGGCATCCAGTGTCCATTTTATAGACGAAAATATTCTAATCCTTGACTTCCTGTAAAGTGGGGAAGTTAAGATGATTTATAGGTTCCTTCTGGCTTATGATTCTGTGATTTCTGTTTCCTACTCAGAATCACGTAGTCCATCCACGTGGATCAGGTTATTTTCCAGGGAAGCCGATTCTTGATTTTTGGCTAAAAACTGCATATTCACAAGAGTCAAAGGAAGATGATCATACAATAGTGTAGACGGAACAGTGAACGTTTATTATCTTACTGGAAAAAAGCCCGTGATAACTTTGTGGTTGCTCAGTGGTGCTAAACACTGCTTCATTGTTGCGTGCAGACTCATCCAGCCCCTGTTACTGGCCAGGCTCTGTCTTCAGAGAGACAAACAGGAGTATTGCCCTCTTCAGGCTGTTGGAGGAGATGGACAGGGAATCGCAGCCGTACTTATTAAATGGAATTTGCTCTAGTGTTCCGAAGGGATCTCAGAGCTTCTGTTTTATGCTCCAGCAGTTTGGGATCCCCACAAAGGTGTTCAGCTGGGGGAGCAAAGCAGGGGCTGAAATCCTAACTCTTTCCCCAAGTCTGCCTGTGTTGGCCAAAGAGAAACAAGCCATTAAAAATCCAGTTCTCCTGGTGGGGCCTTCTGTAGTTTGCTGTGTCCCCTGTGTCCTAACGGCTGCCCTGTAGGATGCCCTAAGAGTTTGACACGGGGTACCTAACCTAGCCATGGTGGTGAGGAAATCTCTCCTAAGGAAATGACTTTCAGCTGAGACCTGGAGACTAAGGGAAGAAGGGAAGGAGAATGACCCAGGCAGAGGGGTCCAAGGCCCCAAGTTGGGGAAGGACTTTGAGGAAGTGGAAGAAGGTGCTTGTGGCTGGGATGCCGTGAACCAGGACAGCGGGAATGCGAACTCTGGTGGAGTTGTGGTGAGGTCTAGACATGATGGGATTCTGACCTGACTTTAAGAGCAACAGGAAAGCCATTTCTTTGTAAGACATTACTTAAGCGACTGACTTGTGCAGGTTCAATTAAACTTGATTATTATCCTCCTTTAATTCTAGTCAAAGCCCGTAGTCCTTTTTTTTTTTTTTTTTAAGATTTTATTTATTTATTTGACAGACAGAGGTCACAAGTAGGCAGAGAGGCAGGCAGAGAGAGACGGGGGAAGCAGGCTCCCGCTGAGCAGAGAGCCCGATGTGGGGCTCAGTCCCAGGACACTGAGATCATGACCTGAGCCAAAGGCAGAGGCGTAACCCACTGAGCCACCCAGGTGCCCCAAAGCCCTTAGTCTTGATCAGGATCATTTCCACTGGATGTGGGCAAGAATGCTGAGGCTGGCACCTTTGTGTTTCTTTGCAATGCTGTTCAACACACACCACAGAAAACATGTTTTCAAACTCTGGTTTCAGTAAACAAAGGGGATGTGAAGTCTTTGGACCATCAGGGCAGATACTGGTCACAACCGATACATTGCTGGTTCAGTGGGGAACCCCCTGCTGCGCCTCGCAAATCCCACCTTCTGGTGTCCTCTGTTGAGTGATGGAGGCTGAAGGTGTGCATCTTACCCACCACTAGGGCTCCCCCCCCCCGCCCCCCGCCGCTGCCAGTTCAGCTTGCCTTCTCTGACATGATGAGCCAGTGGCCTGTCGTTTTAGGGGTGTGCCCCTGGTGTGCCGTTTGCGGGGACAGTGGGTGTGAATCTTCAGCCTAGGGGTGAATACCGAATCGTTTTTCTTCAAATAGCTCAACATTTTTTTTGCCTTCCGTTTTTACTGGGCGACTGGCTGGAATGTTTACAAATAGTTTGGCCAAAGGATTCACCATTTATTTGGTTTTGGAAGGAGACTTCAGAGGAGGGAGGAGAAAAACGAGCAAACCACAGAGTTCTGTTTTTTGTTTTTGTTTTTGTTTTTAAAAAAACAAACCCTGAAGATAGGAAAAGAGAGACCTCTGCTGGCCAAACTGAGATAACGCCCTGCCCTTGGTCTGTGACTCCAGGAGAAGCTGTCCCTCTGGTGGAAGCAGGTGTTGGCACGTTCATGGCTCCCTGTTCATTTCCTCAGCCATCAGTTCAGGGGTTTTTGGAGCGAATCTAAGTGACCTGTACTTCCCAGCTCAGTCCCGATTACTTCTGTTCCAGTCTCTAGGAAGAGTGTCAGTCTTTTCATATTTCTCAAAAACAAAGCTCTAAACAGCAGTGCCAGGGAAACCCTAGGCCTGAAACAGCTCCTACATCTTCTCTTTGTTTCCTTTCTCTTTCCTGCCCTTTGCCTCCCCGCCTCCCGTCTGACAGGGAAACAAAATCAAACACATCTTCCCTCAAAATCGGGAGATGGTGCTGATGGAAAGGGAGAGGGAGGAATTAACCACTTATCTGTATTCTATCCTCCACTGAATGTGGCAGCTGGGGGCCCAGGATTGGGGTTACACACCCGAGGGACTCCGTCAGTGGGAGACCCACTGCTCGTCTGGAGAAGACAGAGGGTGGTTATGTGGGAGGAGGGGGGAGGGGTAGGGGTCTCCTTGAGCCCTTTGGTTTGTCTGCAGTGAGGACCATGAGGACCAGGAGGAGTGCCCATGGCCCAAGTGCTTTACATACCTTAATTCTGTTTCCTGCTTTGCCTCTCTCTCTACAATCTTAAAACCATCTTTTTCCAGAAAAAAAAAAAAAATAGGTCAGCAATTTAGAACAAAGCCTGCATAAAAATAATAGCTACGTGTGTGCTTGCTATTTTATTAGGTTTTTTTTTTTTTTTTTTGGTCTCTGGACTAAGCCGCACCCAGCCTGCATATGAGAAGAGGCTTTCCCTGGGCTCCGTGCTCTCTCCGTCCAAGAAAACACCTTGGGGCTGTGGTGGAGAGCTGCAGAGGGGCCTCCTGGTTCTGGCACTTTGTTTCCACACGATGGTTCCACGTCATGTCTCCCTGTGTCTAACCTGCTCTCACTCATTCTCCTAGGTTTTACCAACCTTTTCTGCATCTGCTAACACAGGAGCCATTGGTACCAAGTGATGGTCATTTTATGGCCGGCAAAGGACCTTAAATCATCTAGCCCAAGCCCCTCTTTTGAGACAACTGAAGCCCCGAGAGGTTGTCAACAGCCTAAAGTTACTCACCTCGCGGCTGGCTGAGGCAGGACCAAAACCCAGAGGCCCTGGATTCTGGAGGAGACACTTCCTTTAGGACACCCACGCTGAACTTGCACAGATGACCGTTGTGCACAGATGGTTTGTACTTTTACTTTCTGCTCTTTCTCCCTGGTTGCCTGTCCATCACCCCCTCTTCTAAGGCCTCCACTCCTTCATACTGCACACAGGCAAGCCTGGGCCAATTACTGTATCCACCAGGCAGCCCTGGGTGGCTTTCCTTTCCTCCCCACACTTTACCTCTTCTGCTTGCACCTGGTTAGTGCGGTAACAAATCCCTTGACTCACACCTTTACCGAGCAAGGCTCCCAGACCTTGTACCCTTCTCTGAAATGCCTATTGATGTTGGTATTCCTGGGCTGCTAGGTAGTCTTGAGTGTTTTTCATGTATGCATTAAGTTTGTGTATGTCGGAAGTTGCCTTATCCTTATTTTAACCCTCTTTGATTCCTCAGCATAGTACAGTGCCTTGGACTGGAAACACAGTCCCTTAACCCAGCAGAGTAAATCTCTGTAACTCTGGGAAGGCCAAGTACGGTGGAAAGCCAATTATATAGCCGTTTTAAAGCAGGGCGTCCTTTTCCGACTTTCAGATGATACTGTATAGTTTATAATATGGTGCCCTGGGTATCCTGTTAACATTTGCTAGTTTTGTCGATGACAAATCATCCAACCACAGAACTTCTTCATTCATGGACCTGGCGGTTATTGAAGGAGTGCCCCGAAAGTATGGTGCATTGCATTAGGCCCCTGAAGGCATTTGAAAAAAAAGTTTGACATCTGCCAGTCTGTCCCCTTCTGGCTGCCTGGAAGGTGGATAAGATGGATGCAACCTGAGGAGGCATCCTTTGTTTCTGAGGATAGAAGGTGCATTGTAGAGCACAAAGATCCTGGAACTATAGGGGGTGCCTTACCAGCTCAGCACCGCTTATCTCCAGAATTCCTTTAAAGAAAAGAAAAATACACTTTTATCTTGTTTAAGCCACTATTATTTCTGGTCTCTGTTACTAGCTGCCAAATGCAAATCTTAACTGATAGAGAGAAGTCCTTGAGGATTTTTGAGCAAGGGACTGATTCTGATTGGTAGCTATGCAAGAGATAGATTCCTGGCTGGGGGGCCGGGGTGGGGAGGTGTTCCGGGCCATACAGAGATAAAGTGGGCCTGGCAGGTGGGTACGGATAGTGGGGCGAGGCTTTGAATGAGGAGAATACACACATCTTGCAGGGGGTCATTGATTTTGTTTCTTTTCCCCCAGGACACCTCTGCTAAACTCCTGTTATATAGTGGCTACTTAAATATGTACTTCCTGAGTGATTTGCATTGTGCTATTGTCAGGTGGCCTGAAAGCTCGGGAGATTGAGAAGATGGGCATTCTTTGTGTCTTAAAAAGGAGCAGGCGAAAGCTGGCACAGGAAAAGCGTATCAGTGTTACAGTCAAGCGAAGTTACTATGTTTGCTGAACTCCTGCAGGCATTTCCAAGGAAAGGAACTTTTGTTACATGGGACTGTCTAATCAAGATACATTTGAAATGTATCCTCTCCTGGAGAGCAACTGTAAATAATATTTAAAAAATGTATCTTGGAGTAACTTGCAGGGTAAAGATACATTTCATGTGCTAAAAAACTTGTAAAAGGGGGGAAAATCTACTTTATTAACTTACTCTCAGCTTCCCATCGTCCTAGTACACTTTTCCTCTTGAGGTTGGGTGGGTAATTTCACACCTCTTAGATTAGAAGACATTTCATTCTTGTTTAAATAGGCTAGAAACATATGAGCGTAGAGCTATGATCTAGCATAATATTCCTGTGAACTAGCTGTGCTAACCTAATATCTCGGTCTCTCTGTTTCCTTAAAAATTTGTTGACAATTCCAAAGTTCTTCCAAGCCTGGCTCAAACAGGTAATTGGAAGCCTACTACAAATACCAAGGTCCCTTAAGGCATTGGCCTTCAGCCTTTATCTCCCTGCACATAGAAAGGCAGATGTGCCCAGTATTGCCTGAAAATTCTTGCTCGTTAATTATGTCTCCCCACTCTTGCCCTCATTTGGAAAAAAATACGTTTGACTGCAAGCCATTGGGGGTGCCTGGGTGGCTCAGTTGGTTAAGTGTCCCACTTTTGATCTCAGCTCTGGTCTTGATCTCAGGGTCATGAGTTCTAGCCCTGCATTGTTCTCCATGCTGGGTGTGGAGCCTCTTAAAAAAAAAAAATGCAAACAACTGAATATTAGGTGTACCTGGACTACCTGTTGCAAACTTCCATACTTTTCTACCAGCTCAATTTTAATAGCATATATGACTGTCCCTCGTTTATAGTGGGAAGAAACAGAAAAAAAAAAGATTCCAAATATTGGGTTTTGATTTACACCTCCCTGAAGTGCCTGGGTTGAATCCCCAGTAGTCTGATAAGCAGATGTTCTCTCCATACAGTTAAAGAGATAATAACACGAACCAACATTTCTGGAGCACTGTGTGCCGAGTCACATATCTACATTACTTCTTTTAATCCTGATGAAAATTCTGAGCAACAGCTGTCTCGACGAGAAAACTGAGCCTTGGAGTTATTGCTCACAGTCACATTAAGCAGCTGAACCAGGGCCCAAATTTAGGTCTCGCTGACTCTTTGCGTGGGTTTAGAGGGCATTCTGTTATTCTTGTAAATAATCTCAACGAGAGCCAACTGGCTCAGGGTGACACTCGATTCCAAATCATTCTCTTTTACTTTTTGCCAGATTGGAAGACTGTCTAGTGATTAAATATTTCTGGCCAGCAATATCTTGCCATTTATGGAAAAATGATACCCCCTAATCTTTAATAATTGTTTCATTAAGAACAAAAACAATGTGCCTGCTAAGCTTTGGAACGACTGCAGGAAAATCGCAGTACTTCTTGTACCTTCCTCTCTGTGTCTCCAGGGGCAAGATGGAAAGAAGAGTATCGCTTAGCAAAGTTGCTTTAGGAAGAAGACAAACAGAGGATGCTACTGAGCTATGATTAGTAGATAACTTTCTGTGGCAGGCTACAACCAGCACAGGACACTTTAAGGTCTGGAAACCCCTTCTTAAGGGATAAGGCCATTTTATGTACCCATAAGCTTGGAGAGCCTAAGAAAGGAGTTTTTAAAAAATACGAGCTTGTCTCAGAACTTCCTTTTGCTTTTTAGTTGCATAGAGAGTCTGGTGTTTCCAAGGCCGCCTTGTAGGTTAGGGAAGAAAACCCAATCCTCTCTTTGCCAAACTTGTTGATGTTAACTCTCCTATCTCCTACTTCATTGGCCTGGGAAGGGGGGACCTGGCTTGCTTTTGGGGAGGTATAGCAAGGTAAGAGCCAAGTGATGTTTGCTAATTTGGTTTTTTTTTTTTTTAATTTAATTTTATTTTTTCAGCATTCCAAGATTCGTTGTTTATGCACCACACCCAGTGCTCCATGCAATACGTGTCCTCCTTAACACCCACCACCAGGCTCACCCATCCCCCCACCCTACTAATTTGTTTATTTAGTGAGGGGGTCTCACTAAAGAAGTCATGTCTTTTGTGTGCCTGAAGAGTTCCTCAGGACATTTTCTCATTTATCTGGGTTTCAGGTGCTATTTTGAAGGTAATTTTGTCGAGAACAGTTCAGGCTTAGGTCTTCTTTTCAACCTGGCAGGCCCTGGAGACACCAGTTGCTTCTTGGGTGGGACTACACCCACAGCTAGGGGGAGCAGTGGGGTGGGTGGGCAGAGACAGAGTGGGTTACTTGAAATCTAAAGCAGTCCTATTTGCAACAACGTAGATGGAACTAGAGGGTATTATGTTGAGTGAAATAAGTCAATCAGAGAAAGACAATTATCATATGATCTCACTGATATGAGGAATTTGAGAAACAAGACAGAGGATTATAGGTGAAGAAAAGGGAAAATGAAACAAGATGAAACCAGAGAAGGAGACAAACCACAAGAGACTCTTAATCTCAGGAAACCAACTAAGGGTTGCTAGAGGGGAGTGGGGTGGGAGACATGGGGTGACTGAGTGATGGACAGTGGGGAGGGTGTGTGCTATGGTGAGTGCTGTGAATTGTGTAAGACTGATGAATCACAAATCTGTACCCCTGAAACAAATAATACATTATATGTTAATTAAAAAAAAAAAAGAAAAAATATAAATCTAAGGCAGTCTTCCTCAGCGGGCCATGGCAATGTCTCGGTGAACTAGGCCATGGCAGACTTGTAGGTAGAGTCATGGTCTTCGTGTAGGACGCCTAGCTTATGAGGGAAACTAATAACCTCCACACAAGGCTGTTGTCATGAGCCACTGAAATAATGTACCTAAAAGTGCTTTATAAATACATTATTATAATGTGGGAAAATGGTGGCTAAAGCAAGTGTTACAAAATGTCAGCTATTATTAGTAAGAGTGCAATTCAATATTAGGCCCACTTGGAGAAAGCTGATTTATCCAAGCATGGGTCGGTGCCTCATGTATTTGAAAAGTACATTTTTCAATACACTTGTATTTTTGAAAAGTTTTTTTTTCAGAATACATCCTCTCCCTACCTGTGATGTTCCTCAGCATCCATTCCCATCACTCCCCACTGTCTCCAATTTGCATCATCTTTTCATATAAATGCATTCTTCCGTTCAGTTTTAGCAGCTGGAACATGCATTTGGTTTCCTTAGTCGTTCTGTCCTGTGTGAAGCGAACATTGACTACACATTATTCTTTACTTCAGGAACACGAGGACAATTCAAAGCCAAGGGCATGTTGGAACACTGGATAATCTGATGTCACATGGCCCATGCTTGGAATAATAGGTATATTTTCCTCAGGCCTGGCATCTCAGACCTGCTTCGTAGGACCAGTGCCTCATTTCTAAGCACAATATTTCCTAATTACTCAAATGAGAACAAGACCATGTTGATATGATATAACTGCATTAGTGCTGGGCACGATTTCTTCTCTGGTTAGCTGACTGAATCATCATGATAGCTAACATAACTGTATGAACTGTGGCTCTTGCACCTGGAATAAGGGAGAATGACTTATGTAGCTTTGACGTTGCTCCTTTGCACAAAGTTCAGGAAAATATCTATCTGAGAGGGAGTTCTGTATCAGTTTTCTTTTCTTTCTTTCTTTCTTTTTTTTTTTTTTTTGTATATCAATTTTCTTTTTTCCTTCCCTCCTTTTTTCCAATAAAAATGTATTGAGCACCTACTGTATGCTAAACATTAGGTATAAAAAAAATCATCCCTGCTCTCAAACCCCTAAGAAGCTCAAAAGGGGTGTGTGTGTGTGTGTGTGTGTGTGTGTGTGTGATCACAGTACAATGAATTATGTATTAACAATGAGATAGGTCTGAACAACCTTCTGTGAGCATACACGTGGGAGAGGGCAATTCTGGGAAGGCTTGTGGAGCAGATGTTATGTTAACTATTGAAGGATAAATAGGAATTTGCTGGGCCCAAACCCAGCAAACGAGAGTAGAAGAGCGATTCGTTTGGCTGAACAGACTCTACAAAGGCACCGAGGCGTGGAGGAACATGATGGGGACATATGATGTCTAGTCTGGTCTTGCTAAGCTCGGGGAATTATGATTTGGAGTCTGTGTTAGTAATGCATGGATGCGTGGCTCATGGAATTAGACATTTGGTGGGTCTATTCCTGACGTTGCCCCATGGGTATGGTAATCATCTGCTACAATCTGCTTTTTGTAGGCAAACATTATTTTCCTTTTACTTCATGGTGTAGAATTCTGGGGGATCAGTAGAACTCTTATTAATCAGTTCTCTGTGTGGAGGTGGACAGGAGTGAAACTGAACCCTGAGTTGACTACCAGTTGCCTCCTACCTCTAAATAGGAAATACTTAGAGATTAGGCGCCACAATACAATTACCTTAAATCATCTGAATTACCTGTTCTGGTAAATAATGCTGGATTTCAAGAGTCACACCAGCTCCTTTTAGCTAGACTAGGATCACACTTAGGTGGTTTCCTCTGTCTCTTTTCTCCTGTGCTTTGATCTATTTCCTACTAACTGCCTAAAACAGAGCCTTCCCCATAAGTGAAAGAAGCTCCTGGTCCATTTTACTCTGGGTTTGAAAGGTTGCACAGAAGGGAAGTGTGAGAAGGGACAGATCTAAGATAGGCGAAGCCGAGTTGGATTGAGTCATGTGGAAGGAACAGTCAGAGGAGTCTCGTGGCTCTTCAGTATCACTTTTGTGTTCTGTTACTAGATGGAGGCAGCCTTGGAAAGCATGGTCTCAGGACGGAGTCAGGCGTGGGTTTCAGATGACTGGCTTGAGGACGTCCATGTGGCCTTGCTGAACTTTTTTGAGAACCCCACTGTGATCCAACACACTTTCACTCGGCCTTCCTTCCTTCCCGCTCCCCTTCCCTCACGGTCAGAGATACATCATGGTTTGACAGCTTCCACAACTTCTCTTGGCTCCTCCTCACTTCCTCTACAGATGTCTACCCTAGTAATTTCTTTTCTTTCTTCTCCCCCACCTTTTTTAAGATTTTATGTATTTATTTGCCAAAGAGAGAGAAAGAGAGGACAAGCAGGGGGAGCAGCAGGCAGAGGGGGGAAACAGTCTCCCTGCAATGTGGGGCTTGATTCCAGGACCCTGGGATCAGGACCTGAGCTGAAGGCAGAAGCTTAACTGAGCCAGCCAGGCATCCCCCTTAGTAAACTTCCTGCATATCTAATTCCATCTTGGTGCCCGCCTCTCGGAGGACCCAGCACAATACTGCCCGGAAAGGGCAAAGGAATGCTGTTTTCAGTTCTAATATTCTCCATTACCGAGATTTGCCAGTAGGAAAACGGATCAGAAGAAACATTTAAAAAGAAAAGAAAGAACAAAAAGCCTGTCAATAAGTCAAGAGAAAGCTGTTGAGAAGGATTAAGATTAGATAAAATAGAGATGATAGGGTAGGAGATACAAGAAGATAAAATGATTTAAAAATATTCGAACAAGCATGACGCGAAGGTGGGTAAAATCAGAATGCACGGTTGTGTGGTGGCACGCTGGCCCCATAAGGCCTGTTTCGTGGGCCTTCACTTGTCTCTGGCTGAGGCTCAGTCGTGGGCTTCCCCTTTAGCTTACTAGCTCACTCTCGTAGAATAAAAATCCTCCTTTGGAGTGGCAATTTAGTAACTGAAATTGTCCAGTTTGATGTTTAATCAAAACTCCATCTTCATTCAAGTGAAAACCTTTTCTTCTTACCTATTGACGGGGACAAGAAGGATCCTACGGCCTCTTAAATTCTAGACAAAATCCGTACTCTTGTCTCTTCTGCTCATTCTAGTTGCCAAAGCAAGTCACGTGGCCAACTCCAAAGCTAAAATTCAAGGAAACAGATTTATTCCTGAGTGATAAAACCTGTAAATTACATGTGAAGTGTGTGGATAGAGGGAGGAACAAAGGTTAGGGCCAGTAATTCAGTCTTCTGTAGTGCGGAGGGGAGAAAGTCTCTTAATTAGCTGTGCTTGGCTCCTGTGTCCATCCCTTGACCAACAGTCCCTGAGGCCAGGGTGGGGACATGGTAGTATGATTGGCAACGCTAACAGGACCCTGTGCTTAGAGTGAGGAAGAAGAGCTTTTTCCCCAAAAGAAGGAGATGCTGATCTGGGAAGAAAGGAGGAGTACTGGAACCAAGATAAGCAACGTCTGCTACTGTGCCTTGGCTTGCTGGTCCTTGTAATCGCTCTTTCACACAGGTCCTACTAATATCCTCTTTTCAGAGCTGAGAAAATCGAAGTTGAGAGAGGTTATATAACTTGCTCAAAATGACACATCTTGAGTGATGGAACTTTTTGGATTAAAAAAAATAGAGGTACCGGGACGTGGCTGGCTCAGTCGGTAGAGCATGGGACTCTTGATCTTGGAGCTGGGAGTTCACAACTCACATCAAGTGTAGAGATTACAAAAAAAAAAAAAAAAAGGTAGCTGGGGGGGTGCGCCTGGGTGGCTCAGTCATTAAACTTCTGCCTTTGGCTTGGGTCACGATTGTGGAGTCCTGAGATCGAGCCCAGCTTCGGGCTCTCTGCTCAGTGGGAAGCTGGCTTCTCCCTCCCCTACTCCCCCTGCTTGTGTTCTCTCTCTTGCTGTATCTCTCTCTGTCAAATACATATATAAAATCTTTCTTTTTTGAAAGATTTTATTTTTTATTTATTTGACAGAGATCACAAGTAGGCAGAGTGGCAGGCAGAGAGAGAAGGGGATGCAGGCTCCCCGCTGAGCAGAGAGCCCGATGCGGGGCTCAATCCCAGGACCCTGGGATCATGATCTGAGCCAAAGGCAGAGGCTTTAACCCACTGAGCCACCCAGACGCCTCCATATATAAAATCTAAAAAAAAAAAAAAAATGAGGCACTTGGGTGGCTTCATCGGTTAAGTGTCTCTTTTTGGCTTAGGTCATGATCTTGGGTCCTGGGATGGAACCCTGTCTTGGAGTCCCTGCTCAGCGGGGAGTCTGCTTCTCCTTCTGCCTCTCCCCTCCTGGCTTGTGCTCTCTCTCCCTCTCTGCCAAATAAATAAAATCCTTAAGGAAAAAAAAATAGATTTATCTATTCATGAAAGCTACAGTAGTCAAGAGAGTGGTGGTATTTATTGAAAGGATAGACACCAAGATCAATGGAACAGAATACAGAGTCCAGAAATAGACACACCCATTTATTGTCAACCAATTTTTAATAAAAGCACAAAACCAATTCGTTGTAGGAAGGATAAACTTTTCAGTAAATGGTTTTGAAACAAATAACAACCATACACACGCACACACACACATGTGCACACACACACACACACACACACAAGAAGAGAAGAGAAAAAAGAAAAAAAAAGAGGAAAGAAAAAAAGAAAAAGAATCTTGACCTATACTTTTCACCTTAGGCAAAAATGGATATGCAAAAGCCTCGCAATGGATCATAGACCTAACTGTAGAATGTAAAACTATAAAGCTTCTAGAAGAAAATGTAGAAGACAATGTTTGTGAACTTGGATGAGGGAAAGATTTCTTCGATATGACACTGAAAGCATGATTCATGAAAGAAAAAAATTGTTAATTGGACTTCATCAAAATTAACAACTTTTATTGTGTGAAATGACCATTAAGAGAATGAAAAGACAAACCATAGTCTAGGAGAAATAGTTTTGAATCACATATCTGACAAAGGACTTGCATATAGAACATGTAAGAATTTTTAAGACTTATCAATGAGAAAACCACCTGGTTAAAAATGGACAAAAGATTCTTTTAAAATTCTCTATATGAATTTATGTATATGTATATATATATATATATCCTTTTAAAAATGATTATATTTATTTATTTGAGAAAGAGAGAGAAAGCAAGCAAGCAGGGAGAGGGGCAGAGGCAGAGAGAGAGGACAAGCAGACTGTGCTGAGTGCAGAGCCCAACATTGGGCTTGATCCCACAGCCCTGAGATCATGAGCTGAGCTGAAACCAAGAGTCAGTCGCTTAACCATTTGAATGACCCAGGTGCCCCATATATATCCTTTAAGTAATACTTTATTAGTATAATCCGAATTTTCTGCATGACATAGACATTAAGGGGGATAATTTTTAAAATTTCATACAGTTGAGCAATTTTAGAGGCTGCTTTTGTTATGTATCACATAACAAGGTAAAAATATAAGATGTAGAGGTTTTCTGCCTTTCTGATACTTATTTTTTTTAGCTAAGCTGTCTAAAAAAGTAGTCAACATGGATTTAGTTAAAAAAAAAGTTCTTCTGTCTTGCCATTAAATTTTTACTATTACAAATTTATTTTTATGTCATTTATTATTTGATACAATTTTTAAAATTGTGTTTTATCTTAAAAAATTTTTATTTTAATTTCAGTGTAGTTAACATACAGTGTTACATTAGTTTCAAGTGTAAAATATAGTGATTCAACAATTCTACACATAACTCAGTGCTCGTCATAATAAGTGTACCCTTAGTCCCCTTCATGTATTTCACTCATTGCCCCAACCACCTCCCCTGTGGTAAACATCAATTCTCTATAGTTAAGAGTCTGTTTTTTGGTTAGACTTTTTTTTTCTTTATTTGTTTCTTAAACTCCACATATGAATATTTGTCTCTCTCTGACTGACTTATTTCACTTAGCATCATACTCTCTAGATCCACCCATGTTGTTTCAAATGGCAAGGTTTCATTCTTTTTTATGAGTAATATATATATATTACATATATAATATATATTTATATATCAAGTCTGAGCTGGGCTCTGTGCTCAGCGGGGAGCCTGCTTCTCTCTTTCCCTCTGCCCTTCCCCCTGCTCGTGCTCTCTCTCTCTCTCTCTCTTTTTAAATATTTTATCTATTTATTTGAAAGAGAGAGAGAGAGAGAGTGGGAGAAAGAGCACAAGCAGGGGGAGAAGCAGGCTCCTGACCGAGCAGGGAGCCTGATAGTGGGGATCGATCCCAGGACCCAGGTGAAGGCAGGTGCTTAACTGACTGAGACACCCAGGTGCCCCAGTAAATAAAATCTTAAAAAATAAAAATAAACTGCACTCCTCTTGCTTATGCCAGTGTTCCTGGAAACACTTTCCCAGCTCCCGGCCCCCCCTTGCACGGGTGACTTGACCTCATTGTAAACCCAGTTTCATGGAGTGTCTGTCCCCCTCTGGAGATCCATGTTCCTGATCTGCTTTTCCGCCACCAGATAACCCTACAAACTTGTGCCTGCCTAGACCCCACACTCGCTTCACCCTGACATAAGTTCTTCTTCCCTCTGCTTCTTGCCTGCTTGGAATTTTGTTTTCTGCCTGTGTGCCAGAGGGAAAAAATGTATCATAATGATGTACCCGCCATGTCTCCCCTCTTGTCTGCAGGAAGGCTGAATGCTTTGTGTGCTCGGCTCACTCTAGAGGCCTTGTTGAATTAAGCAGAGTGCCTGGCAGGGAAGAGGATGAAAATGCTGAGAGAAGACCAAATTGCTCTCCCCCACCGCAGGCGGAGGGTGAACCTTGAAAGAAAAGTTCACAAGAAGGTTGAAGAGGCAGAAGAGATGGGTGAGCTATAGGCTGTAGGGCTTTTGAGGAAAGAGAAACTTGATGCATATTTGAAAGGAAGGTTTCCTGTATGACCTGTACAGGTATTGTTGTCTTTGCCTCCCTAAGAAGCTGGCTGTGTGGGAGCTTAGAGGCAGTAAGTGCCGAGGTTGGCCTTAAGGCAAGGGCAGAATGACCCCAAACAGCCCAAGTAGTTTTAGGTGGGAAGAGTGAGGCAAGGGAAGGCCTCCCAGTGGCATTTGCTCAGGCCTCGGGGATTCTTCAGAAAGCCTGCAGGAAGAAGCTACGCCTCAGAGCAGTCCAAGAAAGAGAGACATGAGGGCGTTTACCTGCCTGCCCCCTCCTGTCTCCATTTCCTTTGGCCAAGGTTTCCCCGTACAGGGAGCTAAACCCCCTGAACTCCCCGCGGGTGTGGTCTGGCCACTCTGTGACCCCCCTCAGAAAATCAAGTTCACACCTTGCGGCTTGGCTGTTTCACTGAAGTCTGGAAGTGGGGTGACTTGCATGGGTGGGGCACTGACTGCCTGAAAGACCGGAAGAGGAAGCGGAGGGAATCTGAGAAGGTTGGAAGCATTTGTCCCTGAAACTGAGAAAAGCTTTTATTTATATCTTGCTCCAAATTGTATTGTGGTTTTTTTTTGTTTGTTTGTTTGTTTTGTTTTTTGTTTTTTTTAAGAGAGAGGGAGAGAGGGAGAGAGAGAATCATAAGCAGGCTCCATGCCTAGCACAGAACATGACTTGGGGTTCCATCTTGTGACCCTGAGATCACGACCTGAGCCGAAATCAAGAGTTGAACGTTTAGCCAACTGAGTCACCCAGATGTCCCAATGAATCATGTTTTTAAGTGCAAAGTTAATAAATGTATGAACTGATGTGTTATCATAAAGACTTGAAAAACTACTGGGGAAAACATTCCCTAATGCTAATTGATAATACCCCAGAAATCTTATCTTTAGAATTCCAGATTATGGGGTGTCTGGGTGGCCCAGTTGGTTAAGTGTCCAACTCTTGGTTTCAGCTCAGGTCTGATCTCAGGATTGTGGGATCAAGCCCAACATTGGGCTCCCCACTAAGCAAGGAGTCTGCTTGGTTTTTCTCTTCCCCTCTGCCCCTCTCCCCAAAATAAATAAATAAATCTTAAAAAAAAAATCTAGATTATAACCCTAGCACACAGTCCTACCTGGTGGGAGCTTCGACCATTTTGGTTTAAAAAAAAAAACAAACAAGTTGTGTAATTACTCAATAATACATATAATATTTTTATTAGTTAAAAAAAAATCAAGCAGAAATTGCCCAAGTGAAGGCAGTTGTTTTAGACTTTTCTCTGCCCTTTCTTAAACTCAGCGCTGAACTGAAAAAGGACATGATTTAATTGGCAGATTTGGGGACAATAAAGCAGGCATGCCCAGTTCATTTGCATCCACTCTCCTCCTTGGAATCGAGCGAGCACGAGGTCTGCTCTCAGGGCAGCCTGACGCCCCCACCCACAGGGAAGCAAGTCCCCTTTGGACGAGACCTGCTGGCTCTCACTCCAGCTGGGTGTCGGGAAGCTCTTCTGACTCAACCCAGCTTTATCAGGAGCTAAGTAATACTTGGGCCTTCTTCGTCCACTCCTTTATCTTAATTCTTCATTTGCTTTAAACTCAGAAAAGGAGACAGGGTGCTATTTATTGGGTTCTGCTTCAGTGTTCCAGCCCGTTGTATGCTGGCCAGAAAGTGGACGTGTAAGAAATAAGGTGCACAATTAGGGAGAAGCCCGTGAATACCCGGGGAGTGACGGAGGCCTCTGGAGTGGCAAGGGTTTGGCCTTGGCCCTGCGGTCTTGTTCCTTAGTGTGCATGTAGGACATTTTGATCTTGGCAGTGTGTATAGGCTTGCATTGAGCCAGGTAGGTTTTCATGGTGGTGCACTTGGCTCTGAACAGTGGGGGCCTGGGAAAAAAGGCCTTGGAAAAGCCACTCTGAATCTCTAAGAGGGCCTTGGCAAGGGCACAGAGGCCATAGAGAAGGACTTAGTGAGGCCAGCAAGCTGAAGAGGCCTTAATAAGCAGTTCAAGCCGAGGCAAGGATTCAATTATAGGGAGAGAGAAAGTCTTTTCATATACTGCCCTTTTAGATATTAAAGGAGTAGAAAAGTATTTTCTCTTTTTAAACAGTGGGGGCAGCTGGGTTCTCTTTGGACCAGAGAGCACGGGTGAGAGACGAGTTTTCAATGTGCTAGTACTAGGTCTGGGAGGGTAATGTGAACAAACAGCTCCAATTTTAATTCCTCTTTTTTATGTTGCTTTGAACTATCTTCAAGGGCAAAAGTGGATGGACTAAGTTTGCATTGATGTGGCTCAAGAATCCCTCCCTCTACTTGTCCTCAAGTTGCTAGACGCTGGTTATTTAAATATGATGGAGAAATCCTCCCAGGTAATGGTTTTCTTAGGCCTAAGGAATTCCACTAGAAGGGGGTGGTGGAAAAAGCCCCTGCAGCACAAGAAGAAAAATGCTTCCTGGTTATTCTGGGAGCTCTGTTACTGGACGGAATTCACCTTCATTGCAACGCTATGGTGCAGGCACCTAAAGGTCAAAATGGCCATGGAAATGAAAAGGTTCTGATCAGCAGGGTGGGAAAGAACAGCTCCACAAATAAGGTCGAATGACTGAAGGTGTTGCTACTGCACATTTCTGCCTTTGCAAGAAGGCCCCCCCTCCCACCAAATGCCTTCCCAGAGGTGGGGCGTCCTGGTTATGGTAAGTGCAAGGTGCCATTGTGCAGAAATTAACCTGTAGCTAGTAGATTTCTCCTAACTGGGTTTTAATTCACAGTGCACATGTTCTGGATTCTTGGTCTCAATCAAATGGCTTCTTGGTGAAGCTGTTATCTTTGCGATAGTCTTTGGCAACCCAAAATGCTGGTGCTGGCTATTTTGCTTGAGATACTTGTGAAAAAATTGTCTTTTCTGGCTATGGTATGTGTAGAGCTGGTGCTATATGATCAATTTGCATCTTCTACTAAATCTATAGACTCTAGGAAAGAGCACATTACAGACTTGCTGGTGTAACTGTTGTTTTCTAATTTAGGGGTCTTGTAGGAGCTGCCGCCATTCCAGTGAGATCTGGCTTAAGCTGTAGTTACTAAAGATTCCTGACTCAACCCAGACATTGAAATCCCCTCCAACTGAGACAGAGCGGAATAAAAAATTGGGGAAGATGAATTTTGGACCTTAATTTTTTTGAATTTTAACCCACAAAAACAAGATAATTTTATTTTGAACCTTCCTTTCTTTGAACTTTCATGTCTCATGATTTGGATTTCATTCCTTGGACCTTACTTTCTCCCTAACCATTTGATCAAAGGAAGAGAAGAAGTTAATGTTAACAAATCTTTTCCCCTCAACATTATTGGCATTTTGTTATTGAGGTTTTGTTATGCATATTAATATTGGAATCACGTAGTTTTGTCATATAACCTCCATCCTGATCCTCTGATTTCCTCTGCCGACAACACGGACAGGCATGATAAAAACGGGTGACAGGAAAATGAAAATTTCAACCTTGGATACAAAAAGGCATTGAACTATTTAATTAATGCATTATAGGGAACTATTTTGGAACCTTTTGTGAGTGAAATCTCTTCCCCATCACTGCTCCTGGGAGGACACCAAGTTGGCGGGTATAAGAGGGAAGGGTGGCCTCTTGAAGATGGAGCAAGACTGTTCTGATAGGCTGCTGGGACCCTCTCTTAAGGATGTCAGATACACCTCTGGTTGACAGAGATTTAATGTCTATGCCAGTGGTTTAAGAGAACCAAAAAATCAAGGGGCTATTAGTGGGAGAATAATTCTCCCAACTTTTGATATTACCTTCTGTCATAGGCTGAGTGGTTCCCCAAACATGTCCATGTCCTAATCCCCAGAACCTGTGAATATCTTACCGTATAGCAAAGACTTTACAGATGTGAGTAAGTTAAGATCCTGAGGTGGGGAGGTTATCCTGGATTATCTGGTTGGCCTGATGTGATCACAAAGGTCCTTATAAGAGGGACACAAGAGGAGTAAGAGTCAGAGAGGAAGGTGATGCGATGACAACCAGAGATGCAACTGATGATCATTGGCAATGGAGGAAGGAGACACAAGCAAAGAAGCACAGGCAGCCACAAAGGACAAAAAACCCAACAATAACAACAACAACAACAAAAAACCTGCCAGCACCTTGACTTTACCTCAGTGAAATGGATTTTGGACTTCCTACCTCCAGAACTACTAGAGAGCAAAGTTGTGTTGTTTTAAGTAACCGCATTGTAATTTGTTGCAGTGGCCACAGGAAATGAATATACCTTCCATACTTGAGGGAACCTGACTTAGTAGATCTTTTGTGTCCTTGGAGAAGGCGATGTAATCTGATGGGTGAATCTGGAATAATAAATCGGACACGATTGGGTTGGTTTCATTCTTCTTCCTCTCTGGGAGCCAGTCAGCCCAACAAAACATAACATCTGCCTTTTCCAGGGCAGGGCTACACAGGTGTACCTGGGGCTACTGGGTTTGGCTGGTTATATCTGTACAATTGTGTGGTTCAGTATTAGGAGGCTCATTTGCCTTTCATGCGAAACTATATTCTCCAGTGGCTTTTTATCAGGAAAGGTGATATTTTGGTTCCTATTGACTGTTTCTTGAATTATTTCTCTCGTGTGTAATCCAAGCATGGTAAAAGGGTGAACTCAAAGATAATGGATTGAACAAAAATGATGCAACCTTCTCTTCCAGCTCCAAATTCTGTAAGGAATGGAAAAGATAGATGAAGAAAATCAAACTGCATGGAAAACAAGAGGGGAAACTTTCCAGGGACCAGCAATTATGACAAAAAGGTCTGCATGTCATAGGACCAGGTGAAGAAAGTCTACTGTAACTAAAACTAGAACAGTGATTTTTTTGCTGTAAAATATAGGAAAGAGACCCTGAATGCTCATTGCCCCAAAGGGATAGATGCTATCAGCAGGGAAATGTTCAAAGTTCAAATAAATTAACCAATTCAGGTACCAGAGCAGGAATATCTAGATGGTTTGATTCTTCCTCACCGCCCCTTCAGCCAGATGATAGTCATGGCAGTGTCTCTCGCCCATGGGAAGAAAATGGCGAGGAGGGTGAGAGTAAGAAAGTAAGGAAAGACCCCACCTTCAGGGTCTAGCGGTATCTGGGAAGAATGAGGAGAACCTGCACCAGAACACTATCTACCAAGGTATAACCAGTGATACCTTCTATCCTTCCTCAAAACAGGTTAAGATAAGTGATAGGATGTAGGCCTAACAGGGGATGTCTTCTATAGAGATAAGCGAAAAATGAAGAATGCCAAACTTGAAAGAAGGCCACTGTGAAAGAGATGGAAGAAAGGCAACAACAGATGGTCACAATTTCTGAGAAAATGGAGTTAGTAGAGCAAGAGGATTAGGGCTTTACAATAGGTTATGATTTGTGTTGTGAAAGAAATGTGAAGGTTTCATACACTTAAGTATGAATAAACTGGAGATTATGGAACCTGCTGAAATAATAAAACGGCTAAATCAAGTTTGCTGAAAAACAAATTAACAAACTGGAAAACAGAGCTATGAAATTCTCTATAATTAAGATAAGTGAAAGATCCAGAATTCTAATTTTTATCTAATAAGAGTTCCAGGGCACCTGGGTGGCTCAGTCGGTTAAGTGGCTGACTTTTGATTTCAGCTCAGATCATGATCTCAGGGTCCTGGGATAGAGCTCTGCATCGGACTCAGTGCTCACTGGGGAGTCTGCTTTGGGATACTCTCTCTTCCTCTGCCCCTTCCTCCTGCTCTCTCTCTCTCTCTCCCCTTCTCTCAAATAAATAAATAAATCTTAAAAAAAAAAAAAAAGAAAGAATATAGAGTAGGGAAGAGAGGCAGAGCATTTAAATAAGTCCGCAAAGAAGGCTTGATGGAAAGCGCCTACAAATAGTATGAAATTTATGAATAGAAGAGATAAGGAAAGAAGCCTTAAAATCTTCCAGACAAAACAAATAGAATGCCTGCAAAGGAGGGAGACTCAAACCAACATCAGATCTCTCAACAGCACTGTATTAAAAAGGAAAATCAAAAGACAAGTAGGATGGTGAACCTTATATTAAGATTCATAAAATGCAAATAAAAACAATAACGAGATGCAATTTTTAAGCCAGCTCGGCAAAAATAAATATAAGTATGATACCTATTGTTGAGGGCATAGAGCCATAGGACCTACTCTGTACCACTAAGGGAAGGTAACTGGTTTGTCCACTTCGGAAAACAATTTGGTCATGTCTGGAATAGTTACAGATGCACATAACGTAGCCCTAGGATTCCACTCTGAGACATTCACTCTAGAGAAAGTCTTGCCACGGGACATCAACAAGACTCAGAAGAGAATGTTCAGAGCAATTGTTAAAATAGAAAATTCTATTGTTAAAATAGAAAAATTGGAAGCATGCATTAGAAAATGTATTAGAAAAATGAGTAGTTAACTTGGGTTCTTTTCTTTCTCTCTCTCTCTTTTTAATTGTGTTATGTTAGTCCCAATAGAATACATCATAGTTTTTGATGTAGTGTTCTGTGATTCATTGTTTGTGTATAATACCCAGTGCTCCATGCAATCCACCTCCTTAATACCCACCACCTGGCTCACCCATCCCCCACCCCCTCCCCTCTGAAACCCTCAGTTTGTTTCCCGGAGTCCATAGTCTCTCATGGTTCATCTCCCTCTCTGATTTCTCCCCGTTCATTTTCCCCTTCCTTCTCCTAATGTCCTCCATGCTCTTCTTTATGTTCCACAAATAAGTGAAAAGAAGGCCCATATGCAACCCGATGCTCATAGCAACAATGTCCACAATAGCCAAAATGTGGAAAGAGCTAAGATGCCCTTCAACAGGCAAATGAATAAAGAAGATGTGGTCCATATACACACTGGAATATTACGTAACCATCAGAAAGGATGAATGCCCAACTTTTGCATCAACTTGGATGGGACTGGAGGAGATTATGCTGAGTGAAATAAGTCAAGCAGAGAGAGTCAATTAACTTGGATTCTGTTTATAAAAAGATTATTATAAATGAATCTGATGAGATTATGATTAAGCTTGAGCTTCACATTCAGCATGGGGATGACTTTCACCAATGTAATGTTGAATGAAAAAAGCAAATTGTCAAAAGAAAATATATTCAGTAAGATATAATTTATATAAAATTGGAAACAACTGAAAAAAATACCAAGTATTGATTCAGGATACATATGAAGTAGATAAAACCTAACAAAATGCATGGAATGATAAGCACCAGATGCAGGACAGTGTTTACCACTGCAGGAAAAAGAGGAGGATGCCATCACTAAGGAAACAACAAATCAAAAGAAGTAACTACAGAACATTTGAATCAGACAATTAAAATCTTAATCAAAGATATTGAAACATATAAATCCCATATATGTTGGGTATATATATCCAACAGAGAAATACCATTTTCTTTAATTCACATTAAACATGTACAAAAATTGAGCGTGTAGTAGGCCTGTTTCCCAACCTGTATAGTATGTGGGTCCTGTATACCAGGGGCCAGACGTTTGGGGATTATAGCCTGACTCCTACCAGCGTCCTAATCTGGGGGCTCTATTTGCCCCCAGGAGATGTGCAAATATCGTTTTCTATATGTAACATGACACCAAAAGATTTGGGAAGCAGATGCTTGACCATAAAGGAAAGCTCAATAAATTTCAGGCCTCATGCAGTGACTACAATGGAATAAAATTAGAAACCGAGGATAAAAAGAACCACCCTCAAATCTATACACTTAAAAATTAAGACTACAAAGAGACATTTCAATAACTCTTGGATTAAAGGGAAAATCCAAATAGAAGTAACATTATTTAGAATGGAACAAAAAAGAATACTGTGTATTAAGACCCATGGAATGGAACCAAAGAAGGAAATCTGTAGTTTAATTAATCAATTTTAAATTTAATTATTTATTTTAAGTTGTCTTTCCACCCAGTGTGGGTCTCAAACTCATGACCTCAAGATCAAGAGTCGCATTCTCCACCACCAAACTGAGCCAGCCAGGTGCCCTGGAAATCTGTAATTTAAATGTACTTTTTTAGAAAACAAGAAAGAAAATAAGTGCCTAGACTATTAACCCAAGGAGCTAGAAAAGTAACAAACCCAAGGAGAGTAAAAGAAAGAAAATACTGTAGATAAAATGGGAAACTCAGGAATATACATCTGATTTTTTTTTTAAGATTTTTTTTTTTTTAAAGTAATCCCTACACTCAGCCTGGGACTCGAATTTATAGCCCGGACTTCAAGTCACATGTTTCCACAACTGAGCAAGCCAGCGGCCTCCATCTTACATTTTTATTTGCTAACTCTGGCAACCCTAAAATTAATGAAAATAGAAAATGAAGTTAGGTTATTTTTGGGGTGGGGAACAAGCAATTAAATAAATTTTTAGAAAGCTTAATCAAAAAAGAAAAGATAAACTTGACTTTGGGATAGAAAGAGACATTATAGAGATTTTTCAGTTATTAGAGAATACCATGTGTAATTTGTGTGCCAATATATTTAATGAGATGGACAATTATTGCAGATAACTTGAATGTCAAAAATTGAATCCACAATAAGTAAAAAATCCAAAATACACCAACAACCACAAAAGAAATTGAAATGACTGTCAAAGGAATACCCACTAAAGAGGTCCATGGTCTAAATGCAGTCTGTGTTTTACAGTGAATTCTCCCAGGCAAAGAACAGATAGTTCCCATCCCATCCAAGCCTTTTCAGAGCACAGAATCAAATGGAAAGTTATGTGACTCATTTTATAATCCTGATGACAAGGACAACACAAAAGAAGAAACAGACCCAGTCCCATATAGGAGCACAGAAGAATCAATCACTCACTCAACAAGCAAATCTAATTTAGATGTGTTCTGAAAGAATAATGCATCATGACTTATTAAAATTTACCACAGAATGTAAGAATCATCTAAATTAAAATTGTTAACTAGTTTACCACATCAACAGATTCATTTACCAAGTGTTTAATGAGCTCCTGTTACCTACCAGGCACTGTACTGGGAACTGAGAAAACAACAGCAAACCAGCAGCTTTAAAAAATGTTTAAGTCAACTTTATCTGAAACCCTATCATAAGAATCAGAATTCAGTAAATCTTTCATTTGAGTAAAAATGTAATCACTTAAGTAATAGTAATTTCCTAAACTAAAAATGAGCCAAAATTCAAAATGAATTTTGAACAGAGACTTTTTTTTTTTTAAAGTCTCTAGTTCATGGGCACCTAGGTGGCTCAGTCAATTAAGCATCTGACTCTTGATTTTGGTTCAGGTCATGATCTCAAGGTCGTGAGACTGAGCCTTGCGTTGGGCTCCACGTTGGGCATGAGCCTGCTTGAGATTCTCTCTCCCTCTCCCTCTGCCCCTCCTCCCTTTTATCTCTTTCTCTCTTAAAAAAAAAAAATAGAAATAAAAATAAAAAGTTCAGCAGTAGGTGTGATTGAAAGCTGAATCAACTCTGAGGAGAACCCACCACATCAAGATACAGGGATGGTGGAGTGAAATAGTACACAAGAGAATAAAACGAGGCAGATGTTTTGGTGAATGGGTATTTCTCATTGCTTCTGAAGGATGTGGTAGGCTAGGAAAAGAAGGATTGGTAGAAAGGATTTTGAGGGGGTCCATACGGGCTTTCTGGATATACAGGAGGGAGAAGAGGTCCCCTGGACACACTGGCAATGGAGGGCTGTGAATTAGCGAATGAGGCATGTGATAATTAATTCTGTTGTCAGTTTGCTAGGCCGTTGTGCCCAGTTGTTTAGTCAACCACCAGTCTAGATGTTGCTATGAAGGTTGTTTTTTTATTTTTTAATTTTTAAAAAATATTTTATCTATTTATTTGAGCAAGAGAGAGAGAGAGAGCACAAGCAGGGAGAGGGAGAAGCAGTCTCCCACTGAGTAGGGAGCCAGAAGTGGGGCTTATCCAGGAATCATGACCTGAGCTAAAGACAGATGCTTAACTGACTGAGCCACCAGGTACCCCGAAGGTTGTTTTCTCAGATGTGATTTACCTTTATATCAATAGATTCTGAGTGAAACAAATTACTCTCCACCATGTGGGTGGGCCTGGTCCAATCAGTTGAAGGCCTTAAAAGCAAAGACTAAAGTTTTTCGCAGAGGCAAATCTGCCTCCAGATTGCACTGTCTACTCCAGCCTGACTTTCCAGCCTGTCGATTTCACACTCAAAATTGCAACATCAACTTTTCCCTGAATTTCTTGCCAGCCAGCCAGCTCCACCAAGTTCAGACTTGCCTGCTCCACAATTGTGTGAGCCAGTTCTTTCAAATAAATCTTTCTCTCTGTGTATATCTTATTGGTTCTGTTTCTCTGGAGAATCCTACTACAGGGCAGAAGAACAAAGTCTGTGAACAAAGGAGAGACTGACTGGAGAGACATGAAAAGATCTGTTCTCAGATGAAACTGTCCCTGTAGTTCAGAACTGTATTGGAGATGACTCTGTCAGAGGGAAAAGTCTGAGTGGTTGCAGGGAGTTTGATTTGTGTTTTGGTGCTTTTATCCTCCCTGTGATACCAGCAGCCAATTTCTCAGATTTCTCTCTATCCGTTCTTTTCCATCAAATCTGCTTCACCATGGAATCCAGAACTGGACCTGTGTGGCTCTTCATAAGCAGCCTCCAGATTTGCTGCTCCCCATGGCTCTTTATAAAGGTGGGCATCTTGTGAGGATAACTCCACACCATCTGAATTTCTTAATATGGCTAATCTCTTCAAAAGTTTTACGTTTTCCTCCATTTAGTTTAAGTTGTAGAGTGAGCTTCCCTCCTGCCTCTGCAATTGCTTTCTGTTCTGTTTTTTGGTATTTGTTTTTACCTGTAAAATACACCTACAATTTACCATTTGAATCATTTTTAAGTGTGCAGTTCAGCAGCATTAACTACTTTCACAATGCTGTGCAACCATCACCACCACTGATTTCCAGAACTTTCACATCATCCCAAATGGAAGCTCTGCCTCTGTGAGGCAAAAACTCCCTCTTTCCCTCTCTTCCCAACCCCTGGTAACCACTCTTCTACTTTCTCTTTATGTAAATTTGTGTAGTCTACCTACCTTATAGAAGTGGAATAATACAGTATTTGTCCCTTTTTAAAGTTTTTTTTTTTTTTGTTTTTTTTTTTAAGTAAAATCTACACCAACCTGGGGCTCAAACTCACAACCCTGAGGGCAGTAGTCATGCACTCTTCTGGCTGAGACAGCCAGAGGCCCGCCATACTTGTCCTTTCTACAATTGCTTTTTAGTTGAGTGAAAACTTCTCCCAGGCAATAAAACTATGAAATCTTCCAATAATTGTTGCCCACACCATCATCTCCAAAAAAAACTCAGACTAGAACCTAGACTCATGTTTTCAGGCAACAAGACCACAGGTGGAAGGTTCTCCAGGGGAGGCCTGAAGCCCAGTTCTGAGGCAATCCATGGTCCCTTTGTGGTGCACACGTTCACCAGACCATCTTGTGGTGGTTGTTGGTCCACCGAACCACAGCAGACGTCACCCCTCTTCCCAGAACACCCCATAACCTTCAGCTGGAGCCAATCCTGCATTGATATCAGTCAAGGGAGCAGGCCCAGGGCTTAGAGAAGCACACTGAAGAACTCACTCTACACTCCCTCTTCTCATCCACACTCTAAACATAAATGATTTGTTTTACTTAACTTTTTACTGAAAAACAAAACAGATTAGAAAACGACACAAAACAAATCACTATAAAGAGAACATCTTTGTAACCACCACCCGAGTCAAGAAATAGAACCTGGTTAGCCACCCCAGAAATTCTTTTATGTGTCCCAGCTCCATCTCAACCCCCTGACTTCCCCCACAGGTAACCTTTCTTTTGGTTTTTTGAATGACTTTATTGAGATATAATTCACATACCATGCAGTTCATGTATTTGAAGGGTGGGATTGAATGTTTTTTTAGTACATTCACAGAGTTATGCAACCATCTCCTGACTTTTTTAGAATTTCCTTATACTCAGCACATATAGGAAAGGCAGAAAAAAATGTTTGTTCTGTCCCTTAATTTATCAGCTTTCAAGATACTGAATTATTTTTCTTCCAGACTTCAGAAGTGAACTGGTTAATTGAGTGTTTTGTTGTTGTTGTTTTGGTTTGGGTTTTTGTTTGTTTGTTTGTTTTAAGTAGACTCCATGTTCAATGTGGGGCTTGAACTCAAGACCCTGAGTTTAAAAGAATCGTGGGCTTTACTGACTGAGTCAGCCAGGTGCCCCTGTTTTGGGTTCTTTTTTTTTTTTTTTTTTTAAGATTTTATTTATTTATTTGACAGAGAGAGACACAGCAAGAGAGGGAACACAAGCAGGGGGAGTGGGAGACGGAGAAGCAGGATCCCTGCTCCCTTGCTCCATGGGTAGCCCGATGCGGGGATTGATCCCAGGACACTGGGATCATGACCCGAGCCAAAGGCAGATGCTTAACCAACTGAGCCACCCAGGTGCCCCTGTTTTGGGGCTTTTTAAATGATTATATTCTCATAGTTTTAAATATATTTGATGAGCTTCATCTATTGCAAATTATTAGTGAAGCCCAAATTGTCTCATCTTGGCCAGCATTGCCTCCTGTGTCCCTTTGAGAGCTTTCTTGCGATCTGATATGATGAGCTGCTATCAAGCATGTCAGAAACCTTGGTAATTTAAATAATGTGATATTGATGTAGGACCAAGCAAATAAATTAATAGAAATATGGAAACTTAGTAAGTCATAAGGCCATGCAGTAAACATCTGTGTTTTTTTTTTTCCCCAACATTTATTGCATTTTCTACTAGGAACAGTCTCCCAAAGTGTATTTTGGCTATCACTGCTCATTCATTCAGCCTTACTGAAGTGTGTTGAGAGGGACTGACAGCATTATCAGCTCTAGCTGCTGCCTTGATGGACTTCAGCCAATCAGCCTATCCTATCACTTAGTTTAAGTGACTGTTCTAGAGATGGGTCTGACCAGAGTCCATGAAAGGCAAGAAGACATTCACTGGGTCTTCTAGGCTAGGTGTTGGGGTAATTTGCCTTCCTTTTGATATTAAATTTCTACTTCTTACTATACACACATATTAATGGAAGGGGTACTAAAAACCTAGAAGAGTCTATTATTAGAAGACACAGAAAGGTAAAAAGCCATATTGATAGATTGATAATTGGGTCACATGATGTCAGGACAACAAACACCATGAGTATAATTAAAAGACAAACAACTGGATGAAAGTAAACATTTCCCATATATAGAACAAGAATTAGTACTCAAATCACTGTGAACCTTCTACATGTGGATAAGAGAAAAGGCAATCCAATAGAAACGTGGGCAAAGGATATGAGCAGAAAATTCACATAAAAAGATATAGAAAAGGGCAAAACCCCAAACATATGAAACGTGCTCAATTTCACTCATAAGCAAGAAGGTGCATTTTAAAATTAGGGCACAAGTTTCCAAAGCGTGGACATATCATACGTAGTTCAACCATTTCCCTAGATGATGGGAATTTAGATTATTTTTAATTTACTACACTCAATGCTCAGTGGACATCTGTCTTGCCTCCTTGAATTTATTTCTGTTTCTGAGATATTAAAACTTGTAAGCTTAAGCCTAGAACATGATAGCAGACATCTTGGGGTCTGGGCCCCAAACAGAAGTTGTGCAGGATGTGAATGTCCTCTGCAACTTACCATCAGAATGTTCTTTGGATTTTATTCTTAATCATGTGCTTAATCTAATACACTTAGGGACTCTTGGAACTTTTTCTGGTCAGATTAGTTCAAACAGTCAGAAATTGTTCTCTTCCCTTGAAATAAAGCTGATTGAAGGATTACATTGTCTGAATAGCTGTAGGATTCAGAAACTCTTTTATAAAGACTTACTTTATTTTTAGGTTTAAAAATATTCTTGATTTCTTTTGGATTAATGGTCTAAACAGGCATGTTTTACTGGGGCCTTCCTTTTTTGTTTATTGTCGCTATAGCTTGTTTGTTGCTCATTGTACGTACCTTCCAGGGAAAGGAAGTTGTTGACTTTGACTCTCTGCCCAGGAGGGAGAGAAAATATTTATCAAATTCAAAATATGTATGTCTTTTGTTCCAGCAATTTCACTTTTAGGAATCTCTCCTACAGAAATACTCACCTGTACACAAACATACACATGACCACACCCAAGAATAGTCACTGTACCACGATTTGTAATAAACAATTCAATTGAAGGTATGATAATTGGCCACCAGTAAGGAATGGGAAAGTAAATCATGACCTGCCCATAAATTGTGTGACAGCTACATATATCACCTTGGACAAAAATATCTGTATATAAGAAGGTCATGGGTGTCTGGGTGGCTCAGTGGGTTAAAGCCTCTACCTTCCGCTGAGGTCATGATCCAAGGGTCCTGGGATTGAGCCCTGCATCGGGCTCTCTGCTCAGTAGGGAACCTGCTTCCCTTCCTCTCTCTCTGCCTGCCTCTCTGCCTACTTGTGATCTCTCTCTGTCAGATAAATAAATAAAATCTTAAAAAAAAAAAAAAAGTTCCTGGGAGGAAAAAGAACTCACCCCAGCTGGTTCAAATGAAGAGATTTTTAAAATAAGATTTTAAATTTATTTATATGACAGAGAAAAAGAGAGATCACAAGTAGGCAGAGAGGAAGGTGGGGTGGAGGGTAAGAAGGCTCCCTGCTGAGCAGAGAGCCCAGTGAGGGGCTCGATTCCAGGACCCTGAGATCATGACCTGAGCTGAAGGCAGAAGCTTAACTCACTGAGCCACCCAGGCACCCCTTTTAAAACGAAATTTTTTTTTTTTTTAAGATTTTGTTTATTTATTTGACAGATAGAGAGCACAAGTAGGCAGAGCGGTAGACAGAGAGAGAAGGAGAAGCAGGATTTCCAGTGAGCAGGGAGCCTGACGTGGGGCTCGATCCCAGTACTCTGGGATCATAACCTGAGCCGAAGGCAGACACTGAAGAGATTTTTTTTAAAAAAAGATTTCATTTACTTATTTATTTGAAAGCGAGAGAGAGGCAGATGGAGAGGGGGCAGCAGACTTCCCGCTGAGCAGGGAGTTCAATGTGGGACTCAATCCCAGGACCCGGCGATCTGATCTTCTGAACTGAAGGCAGACACTTAACCAACTGAGCCACCCAAGTGCCCCTCAAATGAAGAAATTTCAAGAAAGGGTTTACTTACAGAGGCTGAGCAGTATTAGGCCAACAAAGAAGAGATGGGAAAGTTCCTACAGACTAGTAATAATGGAAAGCCATTACCATCCCTAGGGCTTCGGGTACAGGGGAGAGGACATAACAGGAGCCCAATGACATTTGAAACCATAGAGGCAGGGCCACCAATGGAACTATAGACAAAAAGGGATGAATCTACTGCAAGAGACAGAGCTGCGGCTGGTGAAAACAGGCAAAGAACACTCTGACTTCTTCCCTCCTATGCTCTGATCTCTTGCTAGTCCCTCCCATTGGCTGGCCCCAGTCAGAAACATCTGGCAAAGGAGGCTGAGTGAAACGATCCATAGGGGTCAGCCTGCTGGGACACGGAGTAGGACAGAGAGAAAGTCCAAAAAATGACCTATGGGGATAAGAAAATGACTAGCACGATGTTTATGTTATATTTTTTAAGTGAAAAAAAAAGTTGCATAGCAATATATACAACAGTATGCTACTTTTGTAAAAGAAACTCACAACACATATTTGCATAAACATTAGGTAAGAACACGTGGCAAACTATGAACCTCAGTGTTGCTTCTAGAGGGTGAGAACAGATGGAGAAGGAAAACTTTCTAAATTTCTACATTTTTATTTTATATAAACATGTTACAAAAAGTACTTCTTTGGTGGCTAGGGAAATCAAGATAACTATATTTCCCATGAAAACAGAGCATTTTTACAGTTAATGTGAAGACCAAGTAGGAGAACCCTTAAATGATTAATAGTTGACTCATTCATGGGCGCTGCAGAGAGAAACACTCCCCAATCCATGTTAATTATTATTATTATTTTTTTTAAAGATTTTATTTATTTACTTGAGAGAGTGAGTGAGAGAGAGAGAGAAAACACAAGTTGCGAGGGAGAGGAGCAGAGGGAGAAGGAGAAGCAGACTCCTCACTGAGCAGGGTGCCCCATGCGGGCCTCCATCTTGGGACTCCAGGATCATGACCTGAGTGGAAGGCAGACACTTATGTGACTGTCCCACTCAGGCGCCCCTATTATTATTATTTTTTAAAGGTTTTTAAATTTATTCTTAGAGGGAGGGGAGGGGGGTGGGGCAGAGGGAGAGAGAAAATCTCCAGCAGCCTCCCTGATGAGTACAAAGCCTGATGAGGGGCTTTAATCTCACAACTCTAAGATCACAACCAGAGCAGAAACCAAGAGTCAGCTGCTCAACCGACTGAGCCACCCAGGTGCCCTACATGTTAATTATTTTAATGTTAAAGAGTAAATTTTGTATGCTGTAGTGTTGGTTAGGGTTCTCTGTTATAAAGATGAGAACTCAAAGATCTCTCAAGGAATAAAAGGAAACTAAGGATACACAGATGGCTGATGGAACACAGTGATGGAGAAAAAGAAAAAGTGAGACTCTTCTGTTTGCCTCCAGGTAGGTCCCTGTCTCTCTCTTGTTCCCGGCAAACACAACTTCTCTGTTCTTTGGGGGCACATAATAGGCAAAATGTAGCTGACTCACAGATCTGGACTTCCATACTTCAGTTATGGCCACTGAGATGAACTCAACTCTCTTTGGGTTCATTTTCTAAACTCCCAGGAGAAAGAATCGGATTGGCCAAGTTTGGTTCAGGTGGTCACCTCTGGTCCAGTTGGCTACAGTTGGGTGAAGCAGGATCATGTAATGTAGTACTAATACAGATCCTGGAATCTTCTGGAAGGAGATGAAGAGATACTGTTAGACCAAGGGTAGGGGTTATGTTCTTAAGCTACCTGCTACAGTTGCAAACAAGGCAGAGAACATTATAAATTGATGAGTTAAAATCACTTTTAGATTGTTCCATAGCTGAAAAGTAAAAAAAAATTTCTGAGGGAGCCAGGACTCAAGCCTGGTGCAGAGCTTTACCTTGTAGAATATGCTTTCCTTCTTTTTCAAAGGTAACTTAAAATTTTTTTAGCATAGAAAGTAAAGGCAGAAATACTTTTTTAAAGTGCTAAATTTTAGGAAAAGTGGATTAAAAGTTATTTTCTCACCCAATTCAAAAACAAATAGAGTTGAAACCCTACTATAGAAACCATTTATTCATTTTTTAAAAAAGCAAATAACCAGAACAGTAACAATCCACTTTCAGTGTATTGGAAGATACATCCTTGCTTCACTACAATGTTTAATGTGAAATGACTAAATTCTTCTATTAAAAAAATAGGCTTTGAGCAAAGTCAAAAAAGAGAACCAAAATCCAACATTCTCTTGCCTATAAGAGACACGCTAAAAATTAAACCCTTCAAGGAGTCTAAAAGTTGGGGGAGAGCTTAAAATTTATTATGCCTCTGTACATATAAAGCCAGCAGGTGTTCTAATCCAGGTTGCAATGATTATTGTATATGTGTGAGAACTTGAGAGATAATGACTAAGCTTGGGAAAGGGAGAGACAAAGGTAATAGTTTCCTGGTGTCCTGTCCTGGGAGATAAGAGAATCTTTATGGCTATTGGCGGGGTGTGGACTCAGCTGCAGTCTTTCTGGCACCAGCAGAAGAGGCTTGTGGTAAAGAAGATATGCTGTAATGGAGCCTATGGGGCAAATGCTTCTATGTTAATGAGGTAATGTATGTTTCACCCACGTGATCCCAGGTGTGCTGTGCATGTGTGCACACCAGTGGAGGGGGAAGGAGGACAAAATCAAACTGGCTTCAGGGAGACTGGGCCAACCAAAGAGCTCTCAGTGTCAGATTTGTCCAGAAGAATAAGTAAGATTATATTTTTTTTCCCAGAAGAAGACAATGATGACAGGTTCTCATTTTAAAAATACAATTTGGAGGCACCTGGGTGGCTCAGTGGGTTAAAGCCTCTGCCTTTGGCTCAGGTCATGGTCCCAGGGTCCTGGGATAGAGCCCCGCATCTGGCTCTCTGCTCAGCGAGGAGTCTGCTTCCCCTCCCCACCACCCACCCCCGCTCTCTCTGCCTGCCTCTCTGCCTACTTGTGATCTCTGTCTGTCAAATAAATAAATAAAATCTTAAAAAAAATACAATGTGAAGCAGTGATTTTCAAAATTATATTATACTGAATCAAAAACAAATTGATCAGGGAAACAGAATTGTGCTTCTAGAAATAGATGTAGACAATAGTAACAAATCAATATAAGACAAATTAGCCCCGTGTATAGAACACATTTATCAGAAAGCATAGTATTGTTTTATAAAAGTGAGAAAATTATTATGTCAATCTGGAGAAGAATTAGCCTAACTTCCATCAAGCACCATTATAAACTCCAGGTAGGTCAAAATAGATGAAAACATTTATGGTGGATGCTTTCTTTTTCTTATTTCTTTTTTTCCTTAGGCATCGTTTTCTCTCTCCTCTGACACCCCACCATAATTTCCTACTGTAAAATTTCTTCTCCCTGAGTATAAGTAGTGTTAATGGGAGGGTAAAGTTCTGTAACTATCTTGCATTTGGAAGCTGGAATGATTCACTCTCCCTCTCTCTACCCAGTGCAGACGGGGGATGGGCACTTGACCCAAGCTCGGCCAAGCCAGTGGTCACTCCTAGAATTTTGATGCGTAAGCTGATGCCAGTACAAGAAAGAGCAGTGGTTGGTCAGTGGCATCCAAACAGGCCATTCCAGCTGTAAGACAGCTGCTATCCTTCCAGCTTTGGTTTGGCAGAGCTCCTTGGTTCATTCTCAGGCACGCTCCTGCAGGCACATATCCATAGTTTCCAATAGTTTGATTATATTAGCCAGAGTGAGATGCTTTCTATATTCACAGAGAGACTCTAATTCCCGAGAAATAACTGAGGACGAAGAGAGTGTATGAGATGGCTTGTGGTGTCGTAGTTCATCTTGGAATATGTATCTCCTCCACAAGAAAAGCACTCTGGTAGATGGCCTGATGGTTTGCATTTCTTCCTCTTGCCTCCTGCTGTGGCAGGAGTTACTTCTTTATCCCATCGTTGTTGGCCATGTGACTTGGTTGACCAATAGAATGTAAGTGGGTATGATAAGTAGTGCCATGTCTGAGCAGAAACTTTAACGATGAGTTGCCAGTTTTGTTTCAAAATAGATATTTTCTTGGGCACCTCGGTGGCTCAGCTGGTTAAGCACCTGTCTTCAGCTCAGGTCATGATCCCAGAGCCCTGGGATCCAGTCCCACATTGGATTCCTTGCTTAGTGGGGAGTCTGCTTCTCCCTCTGGCCCCCTGCTGGCTTCTGAGTGTGTGCTTGCTCTCTCTCTCTCTGCAAAAATAAATAAAAAACCTTAAAAAAAGACCACTCCAAAATACATATTTTTTCTTTTATCTACTCCATTCCGTCTTGGCAATACTTGTTAAATCCACAATAATCTCATTCATTTACTTTAGTAGCCTTCTAACTCATTTCTGGCCTTTTAACTGTGTTTCTCTGGAAACCGTCCTTCATACAACTGTCAGTGATGGCAAATCTAACCCTGTAAAGCCACAGATTAAGGCCTTCCCTGGCTCCCTATCCCCCATGTGGCATTTGAGAGCCATCAGGATTTATCTGTACATACCCTCTCAGCCTCATTCCTGGACAGTCCCAGCTTTATGCTTAGCCAAGTGGAATTGTCTAAAACATCTTGAACATTCCTCCATGCCTTTGTCCATTCCGTTCTTTTCTTCCGTCCTCTCCCTCCTAATTCTGTCCAAATAACATCTGTTCAACTCTCAAGTAGATACGCTTCCAGAAAGCCCTCCCTGGAACTTCCTAGGCATGCACTTTCCCTCTGCTTTCTCAGTGCACACACATCTGACACTCTCCACATCGACTTGAAATGATTTTTTTCTGTAGCTTTCAGTCTAACAGACTGCCATTTCCTGGAGGACAGAAATGGTGTCTTATTCAGGTTTTAGTCCTCAAAATCTAACATGATGCCTGGCACACAGTAGGTTTCCAATACACATTCACAGAGGTGAAATAAACCAAGCAAGTGAACCATTATATAAGAAAACTGAGTTGTCTTAAATCCTACAGCTGGGGTTCCTAAAAGCTAAGGGCATTTTAAAATGGTTCTTCTGGAAAGCAGTATAGTCACGTGTAACAAAAACTACAAAAATGTTCTCCTTCCTTCACTTGGGATTTTCCTATTTGTGAATACTCCCCAAAGAAATAATCCAAATGGGTAAAATGTACACAGATGTTCCAGGCAACTCTAGTTATAATTGTGGGGAAAAAAAAAACACCAAACCCTGGAAGCTATCCAAGTGTCTAATAGGGAAATGACTAAGCAAACAATAGGATTATTACATAGCTATTAAAAATGACAGAGGTGAGGACTGTGTCAACATAGAGAAGTGTGTATCTGCAGAAACGTTAAGTGGGAAAAAGAACACAGACCAGCGTTTAAACAATAGTGGTTAACGAGAAGTGTGTACATTAACAAACTTCAGAGGCCAGTATGGAAAAATGAAGATGGCTGGAGTTCACTGGATGTTTTTTTTTTTCCCTGTGCATTCCATGAGTTGATGACAATAATAGTTGAGATATCATTGCAACATAATGTTCTGAAAGTCCTCTGGTGTATAGCGATCTAAGTAATCTACCAGCTTACATATTCCAAGAGAGAATTTCATGCTAAATTCTCATAAAATTATGAAAATAATGACATTTCTTTGAGAGAACAAAAATACTTTAGTTTCTTTCTTTCTTTCTTTCTTTCTTTTTAAGATTTTATTTGCTCGAGAGAGAGAGGAAGCATGAGCAGGGGGAGAGGCAGAAGGAGAAGGAGAAGCAGACTCCTCACTGAGCAGGGAGCCTGATGCAGGGCTCGATTCCAATAACCTGGGATCATGACCTGAGCCGAAGGCAGACGCTCAACTGACTGAGCCACCCAGGCGCCCCTGTTTAGTTAAATTCAACAAGCAATTCTGAGAGCTTCATTATGTTCTAGAGCACTTACATTCACAAGACATTAATGAAACACAAGGACAAAATTCCTCAGATGGATAGGAGTTATTCTTTTCACTTACTTTTATTTGAGTGACTGTACATATTAGGACCTATTAACAAAGGAAAGTTTGAGAGACCTCACAGTCATGAATAGTCTCCAAAGAGGTTCTATGTATAGTCACTGAGATATACTGATAAAGATTAAAAGGAAAAAGTCCTCATCATATAATTCTAAACTTGTGTTGCTTTACCCCTGTAGTGCACTGTGAATTAATATTTTATAAATCCTATGCTTAGTTTGTGAGTAGTAAAATACTGACATTGTGAGATACATTACATTGCAATTAAAAAAACCACAACTTTTTATAACTTGAGAAATGTTTCATTTTTATTTTTTAAAGTTTTTTTTTTTTTAAGATTTTATTTATTTGACACAGAGAGAGGGTATACAAGCAGGGAGAGGGGCAGACAGAGGGGGAGGGAGAAGCAGGATCCCTGCTAAGCAAGGAGCCCAATGCGGGGCTTGACGCGGGGCTTGATCCCAGGGTCCTGGGATCATGACCTGAGCCAAAGGCAGATGCTTAACCAACTGAGCCACCCAGGCGCCCCTCAAGTGTCCATTCTTATAAATAATTCAAAGTATTATGTTGACCATTCTCCTATACTTTCTCTTTCTTCTTCATAGTACAGGTCTGTACTATGATTACTCATGCTCCAAAGAAGATGATCCTTCTGTATCCCATTAAAATTCCTCATCCAAGAGATAAAAATTTAATCATAGTCATCTAAACCCCCAACACACAAGAAAATAGCAAGGAAAGCTGGAAACTGAAGAATAGTTTATGGGGCACCTGGGTTGCTCCAGTGGTTAAGGGTCTGCCTTTGGCTCAGGTCATGATCTCTGGGTCTTGGGATCAAGTCTCACATCGGGCTCCCTGCTCAGTGGGGAGTCTGTTTCTCCCTCTCCATCTGCCCCTCCTCCTGTTCATGCTTGCTCTCTCCTTCAAATAAATAAATAAAATCTTAAAAAAAAAAAAAGGACTATGGTTGTAAGTAGTAGCAAATGGTGTTGTGTTGATAAATACCAAGCATAGTTAAAAAGGTGGGGAATTTAATTGTGTTCCAGAAAGAAAAGGCTGTTAAGACCTTCTAGATGAACCAGAGAGTTGGGACAATGATTATTTAAGTGAAAAACCAACTTGCCCTTCCTCAATGGAAGGTGCAAGAACGAGAAGGATGATGTATTTGAGGTTTCCCAGCTGAGCTCCAGACACTGATCTGAATGCCCCAGAAAGCAGCCACGGATGCTATACGTGCTTTTTCCTCCTGAATTACCCAGATAATTGCCCTTCAGCCTATGTTCCACTAACCTGGGACTAAAATCTGTTCACTTAACTATTACATGGGCCACAACTGCCACTTCAAATGAAAACCCAGGAAGCCAAATCGCAGCTGCTGTTGAAAGTGTATAATTAGCTCCTTGTGCAGCCTGACCCCACTGATTTCTCTGACGTATTTGGCCTGCCATGTGCCCTTTCTGAGACCTCCAGCATCTTCTCCACAGCTGGAGATGCCCGAAACTGCACGGAGCACTTCCTGTGGGTGTGGCCTTACATTCTTAAGACTGCACTCTGAGTGGATCGCGTTTCAACCACGCAGCCTCATCATGCTTTTTAAAATACAACAGTGGACTATAAGTGGCTATATCAGACATGAGAGGGTTCCCTCCTTTCTTTTTCTTTTAAAAAAAATGATTTTGTAATGATGTCTTCTCAAGAAACACTATAATTGGTCAGCCTAGGGTGCGTTTTTTGTCCTCCCATATAACGTCATTAGCTATTCTCAGGAGAGGAAAGGCAGGGTATGCCCCCTGGGAGAATGACAACACTTGTTTCAAGTTGGGGAAGAGCCTGTGGGTCTTTTCCTGCGTTTGGGGGAAAGCGAATACACAATGTTCGTTTCCTAAATACGGGATGTGCTATGTGGCTGGCAGGTCATTTTCCACCATGTCACATCCTTCTGGTTGAAGGCAGCAGGGGCTAGGACAGGAAATGGCAAATTCTCAGAATGAGACAAGGCTTTCCCAGGGCAGTCATTGGATCTCTGGGACTATAAAATATGCTCATCCAGAAACAGCCTCAGATTTTTCTTTCCTGGAGATAGCCAGAAGTGAATGGTAAGTGGGGGAGGCGAGAGGGATTCTAAAAGACAGCCATTGGAATTGTAATCCTGGGGTTATATCCTTGGTCCACTACATATTTTCTGTGACGTTTCCTCATTTTGCTAAGAGGTGTCTTTGCCTGGGAATGTTTCACTGGTGGGTGGGATAACCAGGGCATGCAAATAAAATTAAGACCAAGGAGTCAGGAGACCAAGATTCTAGAAGGTTCTGTGAAGAATCAGCAGCATCTAGAACATGTCTGTATTTCGATTTCCTCATCTTTCAGAGGAGAAAATGATTCTGCTCTGATACCTCACAGTATTGAAATGCTCTATTTCTATGGCTCATTTGCCACTTTCGAAAAGTTCCTAATAACGAGGAGTACAGTGGATATGAAGGTGGGACTCTCTAGCAACTAGGAAGGAGGTACCTTTATCCCAGAAACACAGTTCTCTTTCTTAGTCATCTTCAGTTGACTTCAACTTGGTACGAGGTAGCCCTCGGTGAGTTGTTAAACTAAAATGTTGGGCACTTTATTTTATTCAGCCATTATTCATTTTTTTTAAAGATTTTATTTATTTATTTGACAGAGAGAAATCACAAGTAAGCAGAGAGGCAGGCAGAGAGAGAGGAGGAAGCAGGCTCCCCGCTGAGCAAGCCATTATTCATTTTTAAAGAAAGATTTCATCATAAAGAAACACAGTGGTATTAATTTAATGCAATTTAGTTTTAATTGTGCACCCACCAAAGAATGAGAATAGAAAAAACTGCCCAAAGGACATCTTAGGCTTGATTCTAAAGTCAGAACCTGGAAAAATAACAAGCAGGAGAGTCGCTTCAGGGAACCATCTAACTTAGAAAGATTAGTTTCTTACATCCAAGAGACAGTATGATTTTTGAGTTTTGGGGGGGGGCTTGTCTTTTTCTCTTATCAGAGGGGAAAAAAAATGTCTTGCCAAACTCGTAGGATCCAAGTCTTCATGTAAGGAAAGGGCTTTGTGAGCTGGTACAACCCAGCACCTGCGAAGTGTGATCCTTCGAGCAGAGCAGAGGCCTCAGCGTAGTAGATTTCCAGAGCCACCACTCCCTCCTCCCTGAGCTTATGGAACAGTTAATCAAGTGCACCCTCAACGCTCCCCCGGAGAGAAGCGGACCAGAGCCTCCCTCCCGCTTGCATGTGCGTTTTAAGGTCCCGAGAACTTGTGTGGCTCCTTCCAGATTCCAGAACCTGTCTCTGCGAGCTCGACACGCAGGCCTCGCCGGGCGGGGCCTGTTGTTTCCCCCTGGCGCCGCCGGGGCTGTCGTGTCTAACCCGGGCGTGCGGGAGGCGCGAGCGCGGCGCGGGCGGGCACGGAGGCTCCGGACTCTAACCGCGCGTCTGTGTCCCCGCAGGGCATGGAGCGGCCTGCGGCCCGGGAGCTGCAGGGCGCCGACGCGCTGCGCCGCTTCCAGGGGCTGCTGCTGGACCGCCGCGGCCGGCTGCACGGGCAGGTGCTGCGCCTGCGCGAGGTGGCCCGGCGCCTCGAGCACCTCCGCCGGCGCTCCCTGGCGGCCAATGTGGCTGGCAGCTCGCTGAGCGCCGCGGGCGCTGTGGCAGCCATTGTGGGGCTCTCACTCAGCCCGGTCACCCTGGGAGTGTCGCTGGTGGCGTCGGCCGTGGGGCTGGGGGTGGCGACCGCCGGAGGGGCCGTCACCATCACGTCCGACCTCGCCCTGATCTTCTGCAATTCCCGGGAGCTGCGCAGGGTGCAGGAGATCGCCGCCACCTGCCAGGATCAGATGCGCGAGATCCTGAGCTGCCTCGAGTTCTTCTGCCGCTGCCAGGGCCGCGGGGACCGCCAGCTGCTGCAGTGCGGCCGGAACGCCTCCATCGCCCTGTACAACTCTGTCTACTGCGTCGTCTTCTTCGGCTCACGTGGCTTCCTTATCCCCAGGCGGGCGGAAGGGGCCACCAGGGTGAGCCAGGCTGTGCTGAAGGCCAAGATTCAGAAACTGGCGGAGAGCCTGGAGTCCTGCACCGGGGCCCTGGACGAACTCAGCGAGCAGCTGGAGTCCAGAGTCCAGCTCTGCACGAAGGGCGGCCGTGGCCGCGACCTCAAGATCTCTGCTGACCAGTCCGCAGCGCTGTTTTTCTGAGAACATCCTTTACCTTCATGACCGAGGCCAAAAACCATCCCCATGGGATGCTCCAGATTTGTAGCTCCCTCAGGAAAACAACACCAAGTTGGATGAGGAGCGGAATGCAAAGGATGAGAAAGACTGTTCTTGAAACTGGGGGGAAGGAGGGAGTGCTCAGAGCCCTTCTTTTCCCATCACCGTGGCATCCTGCCTGGGGTTGCGTGCTAGGGACTTTTTACTTGCCTAATCCTATGGGCTATGTGAACTGAAAACTCTTGTTCCTTTATCAAAACCGTTCAGTTGCCACACTGGTGAGCGCCCCTGTATTAAAGTTGACTCACGGTCCTTGCCCCAGCCCTGGTGGTTTGAGCAGAGGTTGGGGAGGCTGTGTGTGAGGCCACCCTCTGGGGCCTCTCCAAGCCCCACTAGGCTCTGAGGTCCTCAAAATGAGGAGGAGACACTAGCTTTTAAAACTTCTCTTCCAGAGTTTCTGAGTATAAACAACTCCAGAGTCCGGAGCAAATCAGGTCCCTCTGAACTGTGTAGCAGGGTTCAGGACCCAAGAGGGGCCTCTCCCATTCACACACTCTTCCTTCCACCCTCTGGGTGCCTGCTCTCAAATCCAGCCTGGGGCAGAGTGGGTATTTCTGAAGGGCTTCATAGCCAGACCTCCGGATATTCTGGGAGGGAAACCGAGTAAACGGTCATCTGAATCCCACCCCCTTGCAACAAGCCGCTGAGGCCAAGGACGATGAAGTGACGCACAACCTTCCTTACCCGCATCCTAGTGCACAGAAGAGAGCAGTGGCTTTGAGTTAGTCCTGGGTTTATTATAGGCTCTGTCACTACTGTGGGACCTTGGCCACTTAATTTCTCTGAGACTTGGCTTCCTGGTCTGTGAAACAGATGCTAAAGTCACCCTGTTTTAAGGTATTGAGATGAAGTGCCAAGCACAGTGTCTGACGCAGGAAGTGTGTGCCCCCCTCCCCCCGCCCCGTCCGACTGGCAACATTAGCATCACCTGGGAACTTGGTAGAAAGGCAACTTCTTGGACTCAACAGTCGACTTAAGGAATCAGAAACTCTGGAGGTGGGACCCAGCAGCCTGTGTTTAAAACAAGCCTACAGGGGAATCCTGATATCCACTAAGTTTTGAAGAGTACTGCAACAGATGTTGTTGGTTTCTGATCCCCTCGTGGGCGTTCATGAAGTCTCACGGCCTCTCCCAGGGGCTCCATGGTCTTCAGAGTCATTCACAGAAGGTCAAGGACAGACAGGGTCCCAAAAGTGAAAGAAAGAGTATGTGCAGGATCTGTCAGGGCGTCCTGGGGCAATTTCCCACCCAGCGAAGTAAGGGATGTAACAAAATACCCCTCTAGAGGGCAGTGTTGCCCACTCATTGCAGGAACTGGTACACAAAGGACCGTGAACTTAATGCAAATTGACCTTTGTTACTTTCTCTGAAGACTGCTGGGCCTTGTTTTTTTTTTTTTTTAATTTATTTTAAGTTTGTTATTTAATTGCTGTTTATTATTTGCATTTAAATGTATTTAATCACCATGCCACGTTTAGAAAATAATAGGAATAGCATGTTTCTGATCGGGAGGCTGTGGAGGCTCTTTTCAGGAGATGACGCTGAGTTTTGCCTTCCTAAGGTGGGGCATGACTTGGAAATAGCATTGCTCTCCTTGAATAAGTCTCTCTCCAGGAGAGGGGGAATTTTATTTCCTAGTGATCTGAGTGATCCTTTTAGGTAAATGTGGGAAGTTCTGAATAGAGAGACCACAGACGAATTTAGGCTTCCCAATGGAGGTTTGACTTGCGGGCTATAGAAAGGATGCAAGCATATTTATCCTGAAGGTACTTTGCCAGCAAATAACACTTGACCTGAAAGGGAACCTATTTTGTTCGGGGAGGAAAAGAACCCATTAGAGTCATGAGAGGGAGGCACTCAGACCAGGGCAGCCTCATGTCTTATGACATTATGTCTTGTGACATTATGTCTTGTGGGTGATAGGCAAATAGCTTATGTGGTGATGTGTTATACTTTAACTTTGGGAGCTGTAGGGAATCACAAGCTGTCTCTAAGAAAATACTTACCATTTCTTCAATTTCCATTCCTACAGCCATAATGTTGAAAATATGTTGAAAAGCCTTTGGGAACCACACACCCAACACTTGGCTGTGTTGTTTAGTTGTTTAACATGCTTTAAATTTACCCAGTCTACCCCCATGTTTCCCAGTGGTGGCAGAGTGTCTGAGGAACTGTATTCTCAGCACTGGGGAGAGAGCTTAGTGATTCTGTGTTTTTATTTCTTCTATAAATTGCAATTGATCCTTGTTTCTTTTGAAGCTGGCACTGGTTTCTTTTTAAACTGGTATCATTTCTTAGACCACCTTGTACGAATGCTAGCATTTTAGATCACCAGAATGTACTTTACATCGTCGTCTGGGTTGTGTCTCAAAGGCACAACTACTCCCTGACTCCATCTTTTATTAATGCTTAAGTTTGCATCATAGTCTTCCAATGGGTAGGTTATTCCCTAGAAATTAACTGGACATTTCAGGAAGCAACAGGAGCAACAGCGGCAGCAAACTTTTCCTATCATTAGGGTATTTTGGGGGATATCAAAGTCATAAATTCCCAAAGTTATCATTTCAGTGGCCCCCCTTTACATCTAAGGAAGAGTGTCTACTTTGGAACAATACTTTGCACATCATAGGAGCTCAATACATGCATTTAAATAATTTAATGGACTGCTTAGCTGTAGTATTAGAATTTATTTTCTGGGTCTGATATAAAAAGCGGAGCCTCTACCAGGATTTAGCCAAGTCCAGTTAAATGGATCCTAGAGACAAATATTTATTTCTTTTGGGGGAATGCAAATAAGGCTTTTCCTTAAGGCCTTCATTATGTAAACAAACAGATCGAAATGTTATGTTGCAAAAGAAAGAAGAGAGAGGAGTATTTAGATTACAAATGTACTTCAGAAAAATGTCCAAGCTTGAAAAATAAAAATTTTGTTCTAAGATTTAAGTGCTTCTGTTAGTTTCTTGGGTTTATAATAGTTTGGATTGTTTTTTTCCACAAAAAAGGAGGTTCATTTGGTTCTGCATTTCAAGGATTCAGTAAAACTACATTCTGCTCTATGAAAAAAATGATCCTTAGCAAACATTCTGATCTTCATTGCTCTGATGCCTTTGCCCTCAGGCACCTGTCACTTCCAAAATGGCAATTGTCATAGTGGAAAGTAGTTACTGGGAGAAAAAAGAGAAGAGAGGTGTAGAAACCAGCCTAGATCAGATAAGGCAAACAATCAGTCAACTTGATATATTTCTCATTCAAAATCTTAGTGTGAAAATGAAGTAAAGGGAAGTGAAACATCGCCATAAAACATTGTGCAGAGATTAAGTGGGGATACAGTTAAATGCAGCAATTTCTGAACTCCACATTTTTTTCCCACTGTAGCAAAATAAATCCTTTCCTTTCATTGAAAAAAAAAGGCCCATTCCACAAACTTTTTGACCTATCTGTAATTAATTACCTAATCTCATGTCTGCCTGCTGTGAATTAATAACTTTGAAAAGGGGCAGATGTGTAATCATGTTCACTTAGAATATTCAGTGTTGAACTGTATAAATGAACTTTTAGACTTTTTTTTTTTTAAAGATTTTTTATTTATTTATTTGAAAGACAGAGATCACAAGTAGGCAGAGAGGCAGGCAGAGAGAGAGAGGAGGAAGCAGGCTCCCTGCCGAACAGAGAGCCCGATGTGGGGCTCGATCCCAGCACTCTGGGATCATGACCTGGGCCGAAGGCAGAGGCTTTAACCCACTGAGCCACCCAGGCGCCCCTAAACGTTTTTTAAAAGATTTTATTTATTTATTTGATAGACGAAGATCACAAGTAGGCAGAGAGGCAGGCAGAGAGAGAGAGGAGGAAGCAGCCTCTCCGCTGAGCAAAGAGCCCAATGTGGGGCTCAATCCCAGGACCCTGGGATCATGACCTGAGACAAAGGCAGAGGCTTTAACCCACTGAACCACCCAGGCACTCCTATAAATGAACTTTTAAAAAGTAATCAACTCTTATTACAGGAATTCTCTTATTATCTAGAAGTCTCAGCAGTTTCAAAACCTTTGGATATAATTGCAATGCAGGAAGCAATTGAAAGGAAACCTAGAATCAGCCAAACCAGCCTTCACAAATCCCAAACACTAGAGAGAGGCAGAAAGGAAGGGTGAAGGCAAAACTCCCCCAGAAATTTCTAGGAGACTTCACCTTGCAAGTAACTGATCTTGACCTTGCAAGGCCTGTGGGAAACTGTAGTATTTTTAGCTACCAGTTTGCTGTTCCCAATATACCTAGGACTCAGTTTGTAAGGAAAAAAAGGAGGGTGAACATTGAGTGGAAGGTCTGGCAATCCAAAGACTGTGGTGGTCGCTGCAGTCTTTTGAGAACTTCTGGCCTGGATGTGATCTCACTGAGTGCCAGCCTGAGACTCCACCTTGGAGACTCCCCTGGGTCCTCTGAAGGTCGCACTCTTAATGACGTGCAGGGAAAAAAAAAAAATTGCTGCAATGGTGGGACTGTTTGCAAAGGCCAGCCAAAAGCTGGGATCTTATCTTTGCTGAAGCATATGGCATTCCTGTCGTGACAAGTGTCCTTTTAGTGAATTGCAATAAATCTCTCCTTGTTGAGTTGACAGGAGGTTGGGATGGTGCCTTTTGCTCTGCCAAACCCCTATTGGAGAAGGTAAACCCTGCTGTGGTCTGGAATAGGACAAAGAGGGAGCCCCAAGATCTGGAAATAATCCCTTAGCAACCAGGGACATGTTTGGAGGGGGGAAATCATGCTGATGAAACAAGACCACTGCAGGGGCGAAGAAGGAACATTAGGGCTCCTCCGCACCCCCAATCCTGATTGACAGTAGCCTTAAGTCGTGGAGAGAAAGTCTTCCAATGTATTGTTGCCTGCACAGGTAAAACCTGGCTATATCAAGCCACATCTGCAAAAAATGAGGTTTAATCCCATTTTGCATTTCCAGTGTAAGCCCAGGGCTGGAAGTGCAGGCAGGCTTATGACCTGATTTGCCCTAGAACTTTAGCAATGAGTCACAGCCAAAGTCCTCTGGCTCCCAAATACACAGGGATAGTCACAGTATGGCTTGTTCCAGCATCTGTGGGGATGCAGTTGCCAAATTTACCCAAATTTTTGTAAACGGAGTCAGGGAGGGGTGATGATGTCTCACATCTTTCTTTTAGGTTAAAATGTCTTTTTTCCAGGCTCCCTGGTTGGCACGCAGACATTTATTCTGCCTTCCCCTTGCTATTAAAATTATACTCGTGAAACGTTGAAGAACAATACTTTTCTCAGTGCTTAAATAAAATGACATGTAGATAAATAAATACAAAAGATGTGGATATTTAATGATAATAGTAATTACTAATATCGATTGAAAACTTCCTTGTTCTAAGTACAGTTTGACATGTATTATCACATTTACCTTACAAAAATCTTATGGGGTGGACAGTAAGATTACCCCATATTATTAAAGAAAGTAAGGACGTGAGAGGTTGTACAGCTAGCAAGAGGTGTCCCAGGATTTGAATCCTGGCAACCTGACTCCAGAATTATGCTCCTTAGCTCTTCTGAGAGTGCGTATATTAATAATAATAAAAAAAATAGCACACGATATTGACAACATTATGAACAACAAGCTGAATGATTCATTCATTCATCCAGAAAATACATGTTGAATACTAACCTTGTACTAGCTACTGTCATTTGTGGGCAATGTAGACAGAGTTCTAGATCTTACAGTGCTAACAATCCAGTAAACTAGGCAGGATTATCTTATGCCAGCAGGTTATTCAATAAGAAGCTAAAATGCAGCTTTGCAGATGACAAGTATTTGTCAAAAACAAACAAAAAACCAACAACCAAACCAATGTGGGTGTGATTTGAAAATGATCAAACTTTAGCTTAGATCATAAACACTTGCGCACAGTTATTTGTAATGCTGTCCCAGATGTCTCAATCATGGCCAGATTCTTGTGAACAAAACGTCTAGAATGGAAGGATATGCTTAATGAGAACTTTCTGCTAACCGCTGATGTGCTGGGAAGGCATCGTCAGACACCACGCAGACATGTATTGAGAAATGACTGGTTGAACAGGCCTTTCCAGATCTTATATAAAAACCTCTGAGAATTGGGTGCCTGGGTGGCTCAGTGGGTTAAGCCGCTGCCTTCAGCTCAGGTCATGATCTCAGGGTCCTGGGATCGAGTCCCGCATCGGGCTCTCTGCTCAGCAGGGAGCCTGCTTCCCTTCCTCTCTCTCTGCCTTCCTCTCTGCCTACTTGTGATCTCTCTCTGTCAAATAAATAAAATCTTTAAAAAAAAAACAACCCTCTGAAAATGAAACTTCTGGAGGGTCATTCCATTGAAACCAGCACTGACCCTCCTTGTGGGCTTTCTTCCCATTAGGGGAGTGTACTCAGTTCCCTTCCAGTGGTATGGCCTCATACTGCTGGGGGCCGGTGGGAGAGCTGCTAGGTGTGAGTACAAATAAGACCTTAGGTATCACGAAACTATTCAAAATAATAACATTTTGTGGATGATTTGTTGTCATTTTAAAAAAAAGATTTTATTTATTTATTTATTTGACAGAGAGAGACACACAAAGTGAGAGAGGGAATACAAACAGGAGGAGTGGGAGAGGGAGAAGCAGGCTTCCCGCTAAGTAGGGAGCCTGATGCAGGGCTCGATACCAGGACCCTGGGATCATGACCTGAGCTGAAGGCAGAGGCCCAGTGACTGAGCCACCCAGGAGTCCTGATTTGTTGTCATTTTAATTTTAATTTTTTTCAAAGATTTTATTTATTTATTTGACAGAGATCACAAGTAGTCAGAGAGTCAGGCAGAGGCAGAGAGAGAGGAAGGGAAGCAGGATCCCCACTAAGCAGAGAGCCCGATGCGGTGCTCGATCCCAGGACCCCGAGATCATGACCTGAGCTGAAAACAGAGGCTTAACCCACAGAGCCATCCAGGTGCCGCTGTTGTCATTTTTAAAAAAGCTTTTATTTATGAGAAAGAGAGCACAAGCATGAGCAGGAGCATGAGTGGGAGGAGGGGCAGAAGGAGAGGGACAAGCAGACTCCCCACTCAGTGGGAAGCCCAACCCAGGGCTTGATCCCAGGACCTGGAGATCATGACCCAAGCTGAAGTCAGATGCTTAATCAACTGAGCCACCTAGGCGCCCTTTCATTGTTGTTTTCAAGACTTTAAGTATCTCCATGGGGCACCTGGGTGGCTCAGTGGGTTAAGCCTCTGCCTTTGGCTCAAGTCATGATCTCAGGGTCCTGAGATCGAGCCCCGAATCGGGCTCTCTGCTCAGCTGGGAGCCTGCTTCCCCCTCTCTGCCTGCCTCTCTGCCTACTTGTGATCTCTCTCTCTGTCAAATAAATAGTCTTTAAAAGGAGAAAAAAAAAGACTTTAAGTATCTCCACATCCAGCGTGGGGCTCAAACTCACAAACCCAAGACCAAGAGCCGTGTGCTCTACAGACTGAGCCCACCAGGTGCCCCTGGATGATCCAGTTCTGCGTCGGGCTCCCTGCTTGGTGGGAGTTTGCTTCTCCCTCTCCTCCCTGCTCATGCTCTCTCTCCCTATCTCTGTCTGTCTCTCTCAAATAAATAAATAAAATCTTAAAAAAAAAAGACCTCTAAAAAATCTTTAAAAAATCTCGTATAGACACAAAAAAACAAAAAAGAAAGAAAGAGGAAAGGTGTTTTTTTTTTTTTTTTGTGATAAGAACTTTTAGGATCTACTCTCTTAGCAACTTTCTAACATACCCTACAGCAGTGTTGGCTCTAGTTACCATGTCTTCCATTACATCCTGGCTGCTTACTTATCTTATAACTGGCAGTTGGTGACTTTTGGTTATTTTAACCCAATCTCCCTTCTCCTGCCCTGTGTCTGGCGGTCACAAATCTGACTTTTTTTTCTTATGAGGTTTTTTTTTTTTTTGAGATTTCACATATAAGATCACACAGTATTTGTGTTTCTCTGTTTGACATATTTCACTTAGCATATGCCCTCACGATCCATCCATGTTGTCACAAATTGCCGGATTTCTTTCTTGTTTATGATTGAATAGTATCCTGTTGAATATATCCACCACATTTTCTTTGTCCATCAGGCCTGGTGGTTTTGAATGAGCTGGAGAGAAGAATGGGACCATTGTGAGCCACCAGAACAAACGTTTGCAAGACCTTTAGTGATGAGAAGCAGCAGCAGAGAGGAAAGGTAGTTCTGTGCTGTACCTGACGTCCCACCTCCCTGGGCGCTCCGACCTGTTGGGCTGGCCTCAAAAACCCAAGCTCAGCCCTAGGTCAGCACTGAATCATAAATCTGTGGTGTTGACAGTGAACTTCCTGATCTCTGAACACTTTCCTCCCCAGAGTGGCCTCCTTTATACGGGGTGTTTTCTAAAGAGGGAAAAGCCTTGGAATGGTCTGGGGTATCATTTTCCACCTCTCTTGCATGACCCACTCCGTAAGATTTCTCAGGTAGTTGGTGATCCCCATTTCCCTCCCAGGACAGGACGGGAAGACATGGTTTCTTCAGTGCGCAGGGAGCTGGTAAGACAGTTTTCCTCTGTGGACCACACTCAAGCTGGACCTTGTCCTCACACTCTGGCGCTATACATGGAAAGCTGTTAGGCTTCTCCTCTCCTTGCCAGGGATGACGAACCTGGGCCCCGGGTTATAACCTGTTTCCAGAAGCTCAGTCTAGTTTACTACTTCTTTTACATATAAGCATCTGACCTCTCCACATGACAACGGCTGCTTTGTCTTTCCTCTTCCTCATTCCCTCCCAAACACATCACACACCCACAGACATGTAGATATTCATTCATTCAAAAAAGTATTTATGGAGTGCCCACTATATGCTATGTATTTTTCTAGGCAATGAGCACAGGGTAGTGGACAAAATCTCCAATTAACTCTACTATCGTGGAACATGTAGTCTAGTGATGGTAGGTAATGCAGGCATAAGTGAAGAAGGAAATATCTTATTTATGAGATACTGTGTATTTGTTTACTATTGATACTGTAACAAATTACTTCAAACTTTGTGGCTTAAAACCAAACACATTTATTTTCTTATAGTCAGAAGTCTGACACCGGCCTCACTGGGCTAAAATAAAGTTGGTTCGGGGGGCGCCTGGGTAGCTCCGTTGGTTGGGCATCTGCCTTTGGCTTGGGTCCTGATCCCAGGGTCCTGGGATCAAGCCCCATGTCTGGCTCCCTGCTTAGTGGGGAGTCTGCTTCTCCCTCTCCCTCTGCCCTGCCCCTGCTCATGCTCTCTCTTTCTGCTCTCTCTCTCTCTCTCTCTCTCTCTCAAATAAGTGAATAAAAAATAAAGTAAAATAAAATAAAGTAGCTGGCAGGGCTATGATCCTTTCTGAAAGCTCTAAGGGAGAATTGTGTTCCCATATTTTCTGTCTTCTAGAGGCTGCTGTTTTCTTAAACTGGGACCCTCTTCCTGCCTTTTCAAAGCCTGCAATGAAGAGTTGAGTCCTTCATCCATCACACCATTCTGACCTCTTCTGCCTTTTCTTCCACTTTTCTGGACCCTTGTGATTACATTGGGCCCACCTGGACAATCCAACATCATCTCCCTATTTTAAGGTCAGCTGATTAGTGACCTAAATTCCGTCCGCAACTTGATTCCTCTTTGCCAAGTAACAGAACGTGTTTACAGATTCTGGAGAACAGGAATGGGCACATCTGTAGGGGCCATTATTCTGCTTATGGTGATAAGTTCCATGGAGGAAAACAAAGCAGAGCCAAGGGAGAGAGTGCAGAGGGACGGGGCTGCGAGGCCTCAATGACAAGGTGACATTTGAGTGAAGACCTGTAGCTGGTGTGTGGGAGAGAGCAATGTGGGCACCCAAAGAAAGAGCACGCCAGGCTAAGGGACCAGAAAGGACCAAGCCTCTGAGACAGAAGCCTGCTGGATGTGATTTCGGGATGGGGGAAGCTCAGCTTGGCTCAGTGGGACAGGTGAGGATGGGCGGCGTGGGAGATGAGTTCAGAGGGCAGTGGGGTCCATGGGGGTAGGGGTAGGGGGTAGGCCCCTGGGACTTTCTGGACTGTTGTGAGGATTTTGCTTTTTAGTCTGAGTGAAATGGAAATCTTTGGAAGGTTTCGAGCAGAGTCTGATCATAAGTCTGATCTGATCAGACTCATGTTCTAAAAGGATCCCTTTGCTGTTACATGGAGAATTCCTTGCAAAGGGATGAGAGTAGAGTGAAGACCGATTAGGAGGCAGTTGCAATACCGCAGGGGAGAGATGCTGCAGCTGGCAGAAGAGAACAGTAGTGAGATTCCAGATATGTTATGAAGGTAGACCAACAGGACTTGCTGACGGATTGGTTTTGGGGGTGGAAGAAAGGACTTCTGGCCTGAGTGGTTGAGATGGATGATGTGGTCATTTCCCCCCCTGGGGACAGATGTGGGTGGCACGAGTTGGGGAGAAATAGAATTGGGAATGTTCCATTTTAGATACATTACGTTTGACACATGGAGACATTTAAGAGGAAAGACTAGACCATTGAAGAAATGAGTCCTTGAGGAAGAGTTAGAAGAGGTATGAATGCGAGGATTCTTAGCAAATGGGTGATATTTGGGCCATGAGACTGGGTAGGATACTCTGGGAATGAGTAGACACAGACAATGTAGGGAATAGCTCCAATGACTGAGCCCTGGGTCTGCCAACATTTAGAGTGAGGAATGGGTGGGGGTGAGGGTGAGCTATCTAGGAAGACAGAAGGAGTGGCCAGCAGGGCAGGGAAGAAACTAGGAGTCTGTGTGCCTTGGAAACCAATGAAAAGGATTTCTCAAGGAGGAGGGAGCCAAAGGCTGCTGGAGAACCGAGTAAAATGAAGAATGAGAATTGGCTATTGGGTTTAGCAGCATGGAGGTCACTCACAACCTTGACAAGAGAAATATCTATGGAAACAATGGGGCCAAAAGCCTTACTGAAGTGGGTCTCCAATCAACATATATAGACATCTCTCGTGAAGGGTTTTGCTGTCAAGGGGAACAGACAAGTGGGCACTAGCTGGAAGGGGATATGGGGCCACGAGAAATATTCTGTGAGATGAAGAGAAATCAGAGGGCCTGTGTGCGTGCTGTGAGAATGATCCTGGAGAGAGGGGGAAAAGGGGATGGTGCAGGAGAAGAAATAGAGGCTTTAGAAGATTGTTTTTGAGAGTAAGAGGTTGGGGGTTGCCCTTCAATTGCAGGGATACTGACCACACATGCTCAGAACAGGAGGGAAGGTGGAGCAGGCAAGTGTTAAGTTTGGCGTGGGAACTCGTGGAAGTTCTCTTCATTTTCCCCCGAAATAGGAAGCAGGGTCACCAGGTGAGAATGACAATGGGAGGGGGCACTCGATGGTTGAAAGGATGTTTAGGCCAGTGGGAGAGACAGCGGACAGACACAGGAAACATGCTGGGCTCCCTGGGCAGCAAGCAGCGCCACTTACAGGGGGTTGCTGAGGAGCATGTTTTAATTATGTCTACGTGGTCTCTTCTCCTTAACAGCTCTGCTACTTAAAGTTCCTCAATGCAAACAACAGAAGCTCTTCCAGCTAATTTAGCAGAAAAGAAATTTATTAGAGCATATTTGGACGCTCACAGAATCTCCAAGAAGGTGCGAGTAAGTCTTGGGGGTAACGCAGTTGGGACAACACCCAAACCCCGTGACGTCACCACGTGAGCAGAAATTCCACTGCTGCTGTCACTAAGCTAGGACACCACAGACGGCAGCATCTGAACACCAGAACCTTTGCCACTGCTGACCCTAGAGCTGGACACCTCGGCCAATACCAGAATCCACTTGTTTGCATCGCTCTGTTCAGAACTGAGCCCTGACACAGGTGTCTCTGGTAGAAACTTTGCCCTAGGTGTAAGGGAGGGTGGGCAAGTAAGGTTCTGGTTTCTACTTAAGGAGAAGGAATTGTGCCAGGGAAACATTGTGAGTCATTGGACAGCTGTTGAAAAGATGCTGGACTCTCACTGAGGATGAGAAACATCCCGGATAGCGGTTGATGTTTTACTTTATGTTTATTTATTTCAAACATTTAGACATCAAACTCATTATACTTAAATTCACATGCTTCTATTTGAAAGAGCAGCTGGAAGCTGCTGTGTGTTATTATTTCATTGTGGCAATGGTACCTGGATTGCCAAGGAATTATAAAAACACCTCCATTTCCAGCATTTTTAAAAAAAATTGTGTATGCAGGGGCGCCTGGCTGGCTCAGTCAGTAGAGCATGTGGCTCTTGATCTCAGGATTATGAGTTCAAGCCCCCTGTTGGGAGCCTACTTAAAAAAAATTGTAAAATTGGGCATGCATTAAAAATAAAACACTTATGTAAAAGGCATAGGAAACAACTAGGAGACCAGGAAATGAGACATTAGCTGCCTTTCCTTTATCACCCAGCCCACAGTATGAATGAACTGACTTTGAAACTTCAGACTTTGTGGTTCTCTACCTGGGATTATAACATAACATTTGAATTTCCTGCTTGTTGTTGACTTGGGGTTAATTCCATCCTTTATATACATTTATTTACATCTTAGAATATTGTCCTCTGCACTGTAATTCTCAGTCTGAGGCACCAGATTTTTTCTGGTCCCTGACAGAGCGATCTCTTTTGGGAAAGATCCGAGGAGGGTAGTAGACCAGACCAAGGGGTTCCGGTTAATGTTCAAGGGGCCAAATGCAGAGTTGGTAGAGCAGCTGGATTTACTGCCACACTGAGCGAGCTGCTCCCGGCCACTGCTTACGGGGTGGTGCCCATCACGGGAGCGGCTGCCTGCAGTCTTATTAAATTGGATTCAGAAACTCCCATGATCCATATAATTAGTAAATAAGTAGGCTTTGGGGATTTATTCATGCTAAGCTCACTCATAGGAGACTAATCTACAAACCAGTCTCATTTATTCATTAGGCAACTACTCGCTGAATGCTTATTCTCTGCCTGGCACTGGGCATCGCAGCAGCGCAAAGCACAGTGTGGGCGCTGTCCTTCTAGCGCATATCGTCTGCTGGGAAATCACACAACGAGAGAGTCCTTGTGGACCATGGTGGGAGGGAGGAGAAGCAGGGGAATTCAAGACAAATTTTGGCATGGAGTCTGTAGGATTTGCTGATGTGGAGCCCGGAGGAAAGGAAGAATTAAGACAAGGAGGATAGAGAGGGATGATGGTATGGAAGAGACATCCAGATGCCAATTTTTGTTTGTTTGTTTGATTTTTGTTTTTGTTTTTTTAAAGATTTTATTTATTTATTTGACAGAGAGAGATCGCAAGTAGGCAGAGATAGAGGAGGAGGAGGAAGCAGGCTCCCTGCCAAGCAGAGAGCCCAATTCAGGACTCAATCCCAGGACCCTGAGATCATGACCTGAGCTGAAGGCAGAGGCTTAACGCACTGAGCCATCCAGGCGCCCCGACCAATGTTTTAATGTTCATTGGGAGATAAGGCCAAGTTGAGATTCAAAACTAATTATCCACAGAAAAGATGCCCTTTGGGGTACGTAGACTACCCAGGAGACAAATAATTTGGCTTCAGCTAATTGAAAAATTTAAGGGCATATTACTTATATTTCTATCTCCCTTAGCCGTATTAGGGATAACACACACATGATACAGTATGGTGGTGAGAGTGGGAGCTCTGGAGCCAGTCTGCTTGGATTCAAGTCTCAGTTCCTACAAGAACCATTCTCTTCTGAACATGACCTCACTCCCTTTATCTGCCCACATATTTGTCTTTCTTCTGGGGTCTCCTAGTTATGTAAAGATTCCAGTCTGTTTCTTCTTGCTCAAGCCGGACACTGGGACTCATCAATGTGATGACTGGCCTTCATCTTCCGCGTTAAACCATTCATGAGGATTTATCTAGCCTCTCCACATGCTTTGATTTTGTCCATTTCTCTCCACCCCCACTGCCCCTCTCTGGTCCAAAACACCATCATCTTTGGCTTGAACACCTGGTAACTGGTGTTTCCGCATCCCTCCCCCAACCCAGTCTGTTCTCCACTGCAGCTGACTGAGTGATCTTTTCAAATACATCTCTGCCTCAATCTCTTCAAAGGCTTCCTATTGCCCTTGGAATAAAGTCTCAAATCCCAGATCCTTTACATGGCATATGGGGGTCTTCGATATTCACGTCCCTGTCTCTACTACCAGCTTCATTCTTAATCACCATCTTCTAATCACTATAAGCTTTGTCTGATTTTTTCCACTGCAGGGCCTAACCTAGGAGATTCTGTCTTTAAGCCATTCCCTATTCCCCACACAGCTGGTCAATTCCAGGTCTCAGCTTAAAAGTCACTTCCACAGGGAAAACATCCATGATTCACAGATAAAAGTTAAGTGATGCTCTTGCTTTTCTCCTTGGTACCATTCATCTCACTTGTGATTATTTTTCTGTGTCTATCTGTCCCTCTTGACTGTGAATATTTCTTTCTTTCTTCTTGTTCTTTTTTTTTTTTTAAAGATTTTATTTATTTATTTGAGAGGGAGACAGTGAGAGAGAGCATGAGAGGGGAGAAGGTCAGAGGGAGAAGGAGACTCCCCCTGCAGCTGAGAGCCTGATGCAGGACTTGATCCTGGGACTCTGGGATCATGACCTGAGCCGAAGGCAGTGGCTTAACCAACTGAGCTACCCAGGCACCCTCTTTCTTCTTCTTTTTAGAAAATATTTATTTATTTTAGAGAGAGAGAGAAAGCAAGAGGATACATTAGAGAACAAGGGGAAGGGGCAGAGGGAGAGAGAGGGAGAACCTCTAATAGACTCCCCACTGAGCAGGGAGTCTGACATGGGGCTCCATCCCAGGACACTGAGATCATGACCTGAGCTGAAATTAGGAGACGGACAGTTACCCGACTGAGTCACCCAGGTGCCCCTATTTCTTCTTATTTTTTTAAACAGGCTCTCTCCCCTGCTGGAGCACAGGTTGCATGCTTAGCTCTGGATCCTGATGTCTGGCCCAGGGTCTGACATAATGTTTGAGACTATTTGTTGAACAACAACAAAGAAGAAACAAATACAGATTCCTCTGTATTTTAAGAAGTTTTTAAAATCAAAAGCGAAAAGAAGACACCAACAGTCAACTGGGACCAGTGATCTTTCTTCCTCTAGACAGGGATTTGTTATATAACTAAGTAATTTGCATGTGAACTCTCTTTCTTCTGGCCTGTTCTGTCTTTGCCCTTGTTGTAACAATCATGTGTCTCTCTTGTCTTGAACATACACATTCATAGCAGATTTTAATTCATAAGTTAAAGAGAATTTTCTGACTGATTACATTTGGCACTGGTTCCTTCCTGATGAATACAGAACACGTTCAGGACAAAAAGGGAGCTTTCTCCACGACTGGCTACAGGAAAAGCAACTTTTGGGAGGATCTTCAGCAGAAAGTAATGAACAAAGGACTCTGCATCTTCTACAGAAGCCTTGTCCATAAGTTTGAGGACTCACTCCACATTTGGTCCAGGATCCACTGTTGTGGACTGCTTCCCCCCATCTCTCTCTCTCTGCCTGCCTCTCTGCTTACTTGTGATCTCTGTCTGTCAAATAAATAAATAAAATCTTAAAAAAAAAAGGACAAACAAAAGAACTTTCACATCAAAGAAACTTTCTTTTTTTTAAAGACTTTATTTATTTATTTGACAGACACAGATCACAAGCAGGCAGAGAAGCAGGCAGAGAGAGGAGGAAGCAGGCTCCCCGCTGAGCAGAGAGCCCGATGTGGGGCTCGATCCCAGGACCCTGGGATCATGACCCGAGCCAAAGACAGAGGCCCTAACCCACCGAGCCACCCAGGCGCCCCAAAGAAACTATTTTAATATGGTAATATTTATACATTTGTCTTTATACTAATGCAGCCTTAAAGTATAATTTTTAGGAATTGTTTTGTGGGAAAAGGGTCCTATGAATGCAGGAGTACTAGGGTCTGTGAAAACATTTCAGAGTAAGGTGGTGTCTGTCCCTTTGCCCTCTCCCTCTGGAGCCAGTGTATTGTTTCAGCCCTGATTTCCCTCCTCATCATTTTGAGTGTTTATTTGGATTTCCTCTTTAACCTTCCTCATTGTTCTAAAGTACAGGATATGACACTGCTCAGTTACTAGAACAACTTCTATAAAATCCATGACTAGAATATAAATATCCAAATGACTCCACATCGTCAAAAGCAGACAGTCCTCTCAGCTGGTGCTGCCTCTCCTCTGTGGAAACCTCTGGGGTCCCCCTGCCGGTCTGACGTGAATCCTGTCCCAGGCGTGGGTGCTGGGGGAGGCCCAAATCTTGCCCACAGGCCTTGTGCCCGGAATGGCACCAACAGGCTGCTGTTGGGGCCATTGAGCCCTGTCTTCTCAGCGTCCCTCTGTGCCTCGGGGACACTGGCACCACAGGAAGTCTTAAAAATAGCTGATGTCTGAATTATCCAAGAACAAACAGAAACGCTTTGGGCTTGGATGAAAAGGGCAGTTTATATTATAAGAGCAGCTGAGTCGTTGAAATCCGTCCCCCTTCAGAGCAGCCCCAAAAATCTCCTGTGATTTTTTTTTTTTCCCTTTCCTGTCACACGTTTTAACAAACCCTGGGGAACTTTAGACCCCATATGATATGCAATTTTATAGTCCTTCCAATTGCTTCCATCTGGGTCTCCTTTCCAGGCCTCTAGCTTCCCTCCTTTACCATCAGGGCTTCTGGCTTCCCTCAGCACTTTTCATTGCCCACTCCCCTCCTAAATGAAACCGGAAAACGAGTCTAAGGGAAGCTGAAGAAATACTTTGGCCACTCTGTCGTTGTTAGAGAAAACTCTGTGCGGCGGTGGGATTTGGTGTGTGAGTCCGCAGGAAGAAAGGTGCTGAGATCACGGAAGCTGATGTTCTCTGTGGGGAAAAGGGCCGGCCGGGCCCTGGAGGCCTGGGTTCTACCCTTGTTTCATGTCACCTTGCTGTGTGAAATGTCTCTTTATCCCCTGGACTCGAGTTTCTTTCTCCTTTGTCCAACAAAGAGCACAGCATTTCCAGCACGTCTATCAAGCACAGCACAGGAAGATGAAGAGCGAGAGTTAGTATGAGAGACTTTCTTCAGGATAAGTCAACTTCTCCTTATCCCAAAGAGTGTTACCCACTTGGAGCTCACCCAGGCTGGCCTAATTTCCCAGTCCTGGGAAAACAGAGAGGGTGGAGGTGTAGCGGGCTGCATGAGGAACTGGAATGCTTCAGACTGTGTTGGCACAAGCACGGGCTGATTGAACCCATCTCAACAGGGTGACCTGTTGACTTATACAGTGTGTGTCTGTTCTCCTTTCCTTTAACTTAGAGAAATGGTATAAAAAGACCGAAGGCCCTAGTGTATTCTGCAGGAGGTGATCACAAAGCTAGAAGCGATTTCACTCCCTGAGGAAACAACCAGTGAAGTTCCTTTTGATCTGCTGTCATACTTGATTCCGATGCTTCGTTGAGTTGTCATTCATCCAGGCGGTGCTGACGGAGCATCCATTTTGTGTCAGGCAGTATGCTTAGAGCTGGGGGCAAGAAGATCAGCTCTTGCTTCCTACATTCTCTTTCTATCCTTTCCTCACTACGATCTGTCTCTGAAAGAGTTAGAGTGATATTTTAAATATGTAGATCCTTTCTCTTCCCTGCTCAACACCTTCCAGTAGGTTCCTTTTGTATTCAGGATAACACCCACCCCCAAACTTTCTTACTGGAGGGCCCTACAACCCTACAGGGTCTGACCTGACCCCACTTCTCTGATTGCACCCTACCTGTTTTTGTTGCTGGAGACACCAATGTGATTCCTAAATCAGAGCCTTTTCTCAGCCCTGATGGTGGTGGTGGGGAGGATCTCAGGCACACTGAGTTGAGCTGACACTTCTCGGTTCAAGGCACATTGTCGTCAGAAGTTCCTTCTTTTTGCTTTGTATATGTATTCTCTTTTATTCCCAGCTCCCCAATTTCCAATTTTATCCCAATTCCTCTCGCTCCATTGATAACCTATCTCTAAAGTGTATCTTTCAGTGTGTATGTGCTCCAGCAGAAAGTGATATTTTGTGGACATATATTTTATTTTATTTATTTTTGGGGGGCATATATTTTATTTTATGTTATTATTATTTTTAGATTTTATTTATTTATTTGACAGAAAGAGACACATAGTGAAAGGGAACACAAGCAGGGGGAATGGGAGAAGGAAAAGGAGAAGCAGGCTTCCCGCTGAGCAGGCAGCCAGATGCAGGGCTAGATCCCAGGATCATGGGATCAGGACCTGAGCCAAAGGCAGACGCTTAAGGACTGAGCCGCCCAAGCGCCCCAAGAGGGGGCATATATTTTAAATGTACTTGGTATACTGTATACTTTTCTCACTCTGCACTAGGTCTTTGAGATCCAGCCATATTGTTATAGGCACATTGCATCACACTGTGAACACATTTTAACTATTCTTTGCACTTGCTATTCCTTTTGTCTGAAATAGTTCTCCCCTTGGTCCTTGAAAGGACTTTCTTCTTCTCATCAGTGAGATCTCAGCTCAACTATCACTGCCTCCCAGAGGCCTTGCTCAATCTCACAGTTATCCCCACAACCCACTCTCCCAGGTTACTCTCCATCATTTTTATTTCCATTTGTTACATTTAAGCATTTATCACAACTCGACATCATCAGTGATCACTTATTTATTATCTGTCTTCTCCACAACAGCAAGGGATGTTGTCCTGTTCATGAGGCATCTAGCATAGCCCTAGCATATGGTATGCTCTAAACAAGTATTATTAAATAAATGAATGAAACAATTAAATAAATAGTATTGTGATATCAACCTGTTCAAAGCTCTATGGTTAGAAAAGCAAGGGACATAACAGGTGTGAGACGTTAGGAAACTTCTTTAAAGGCTCCTAAAAGATAGGAGGCTCACGTCGTCAGCCCTTTCTGCATTTGGCTAGGTTTGTAAGGCCATACGTTTACGTCCATCCCCTGCTTTTTTTTTTTTTAACCAAGTTTCCGCTAGACCACACCCCTAGGGCGGGCAAATCCCAGCAAGCTCGCAGGGGGCGCCCAAAGGTGATGCCCCGTGAGAACTAAAACTACATTTCCCGGCATCCCGCGCGCTGCCGACCCACTTCCGGAGTGCGCGGAAGACATGGCGGCGCCCGAGGAGTGTGATTCTGCGACTGAAGCGCCTCAGCCGGCCGCCCAGGAGGAGGAAACAAAAACGTTTAAAGATCTGGTGAGCGTGGATTACGCCGGCTCTTCTTTATACTACTGGCATCAGGCGCAGACAGAGTCCGGTTCCCTCACATCCTGGCTGGCGGTGTTCAAAAGCATCTGGCGCCTAGCTTGGCTTTCCCTCAGAATTTCCGAAGCTTGGGCTCCGACGCTGTCCCTAAACCTCCGGGTTTGAATGGTGGGAGGGCTGCCGGTCCTTGAGAGTTGCCATTTGCGCTTTTCTCCATTTTGGTGTGCCCACGTTTGTATTCGCCAGGATACTGTCCATGCGGCAGTCCCCCCACCCCCACCCCGCCGAAATCTTGGGCTGCGCAGTAAGATGAAACGGGTTTGGAGTCTGACCCAGTTGCTAACTAGGGGCACGTCGTTACCTCGCACTTCCTCACATTGCACATCTGTAGATTGGGGGTAGTAATAAGTACTTCATAGAGTTGTGAGGATTAAATGAAATAAGACATGTGGAGAACTCGGCTTTGTCTCTGAGTAGAAGTTGTTAAAGAGCAGACCGAGTAGGCGCGCGATACGTTTTGACTCAAAGGCTAAGGGATGCACTTGTCATCAGCAGGGTGGCTCTGACATTCATTTAATTAGTAGAGAAGCAAGTGTGTGTGTGTGTGTGTTCGTTCTTTGCTAAAGTTTGTTTTTCTGAATTCTAAGGGTGTAACAGATGTGTTGTGTGAGGCCTGTGACCAGTTGGGATGGACAAAGCCCACAAAGATCCAGATTGAAGCTATTCCTTTGGCCTTACAAGGTAGGTTGAAATTAAACATGTGGCTCAATACAGGTTCGGTATGAGGTTATACTCAAATACCATGTTTGAGAGCTGTTGCATACTTCGAGTAGTATAAAAGTGTGGCCACTATGATACAAAATTTGTGGCTTATTGGCTTTTGAAAAAGTAATTCTCTTCTTCTACTGAGGTTATTTTCTGTAAAGAGATTTGTTTTCTGCAACAGATGCTGACATTAAGGAAGCACTGGATTAAAATGTACTAACAAGAAACTTGTTAGAAATTATGAGTTGGCAAGTGCGGATTTACATATAGGGTACCTGGAACATCTGTTAGTATCCAGAGGAGTTGAGAGCTCTTGCTTTGTGAGACATGTTTATCAGATTTGCAGAAGAATGGCTAACATGTCGGTTGATGACTAGTGGGACCAATACTTACAGGAGGAACTATCATAGGTGTAGAGGCAAAGTCCTGCTCTTCGATTCCCAAAGCCCAACTTCACAGGACTAGGGTTGATGGTAAAAGAGACCTAGCAATGTTAACCGAAATTCGTTAAGATCCTTAGAGAAAAAGAATGTTATTTTAGCTATAATAACATTTTTTTCCCAGAAAAAAATGTATCAGTGTATCTGTACATAGAATTTACACCCCCCTCCCCCAATTCCTCTGCTACATATCCCAGGTTAAGAACTCTTGAACTAGCTTTAAGAGGAAAAACTGCCTTGTATTGGTTAGAACACACCTAGAATATTATGCTTAGTTCTGAGGACCAGTTTTGAGGGACCAGCTGAGTGGCGTTGAATGTGGTACAGTATCAAGAGTACATGTGCATGGATGGCTAAATGGGGCACCTGGGTGGCTTATTCGGTTGAGCGTAGGACTCTCAATTTTGGCTCAGGTCATGATATTGTGGTCCTGGGATTGAGCCCTGTGTAGGACTCCATGCTCAGTACAGTCTGCTTCAGGTACTTTCTCCCTCTGCCCCTCCCTGTGTGCGTGATCTCGCTCTCTCTCAAATAAAAAAATAAAATCTTAAAAAAAGAAAAAAAGGTCCTAAACAGTTAAAAGAGCTGAGTGCATTTGGTCTGGAGAAGAGTTAAGCTGGGTGGGATATAATGATTGGCTTCAGTGATTTGAAGAGCTGTCATGTGGAAAAGTAAACTTACTCTGTGAAATTCCATTTGTTCTTTCCATAAATAGTAAGTATCTAAGTGTAAGGCACCAGAAGTTAAGATTTGGCCATCTCCAGAAACTTGGAGTCTAGTAAGGAGATAATTAAAAATCTATTACAAGGTGAACAGGGGCATAAGAAAGTTACATTCCAAGTGTTCCAAGTGCACTGAGGGAGGAGAATAGATTATTACTCATTGAAATGGGTTAAAGAAAACTTACTTTATCTTTTGGCAGGGAAGATTGGAAAGACATTTGAGCTGAACCTTGAAGACTGAATAGGATTTAGACATTCATGTCTGGTGGAAGGGGAGGACTTTCTAGGCATAGGAAATAGCATGAAAAAAAAGCAGAGGAGGCTGCACAGCACGGGCATGTGTGGAGGCCTGCAGGTACTTAGCAGAGAATGGGGGGAAAGATTAATAAAATCATTGGGGCCAGATTATGCCAGACTTAAATGCTGGGCCAAGGAATTTGGTCTTTGTTCCATGGGCACTGGAGATTATTTTTTTAGCTGGAGAATGAAATCCTTAGAGTTGTATTCTTGGGCTGTTAATCTCATAGCTTTGTAAGGTTCAGAGATGTTTTAAGTTCAGAGATGAGTGACCAGAGACTGGGGGACTAGTTAGAGTATTGTGGTAATTTTGGCAATAAATAAAGCGTAGGTTAGTGGTAGTGAGAGTGAGAAAGAGAAACTGATAGAAAAAGAATCATTATGATTTTATAGTCAGTTTGTTAATGGAAAGCAAGGGGTGGGAAAATTGAAGATTATTGCCTGTGTGGTGTTTAGGACATATTACTGGTATAAAAAGGAGCATAGGAGGAGGAATAATTCCAGGGAAGAGGAGTTCAGTTGGAAATAATTGATTTGGGGCATCAAAGAGATAGAATTAACTAATGCACAGTTGGAATCTGGGGATTAGAGCTTGCTTAAGAGGCCAGAACTGGATACAGACACCATATCCAAAGCAAAGTTGTAGCTGAAACTGTGGGTATGGATGAGGATGCCACATAAGGGTGAAGAGATGGTGGAGGCTCAGTAGAGGGTTGAAAATTCCTGAGAGTATGATTTCATACAAAGTAGGTTGGGGGGAGTGTTTCAGGGAAGGGACAGCAAAGACTTTGAGCTTGTTTAGAGAAGCTAAACTGGATAAAGACTGCACGAGTGGGGAAGACATTTCAGTAGTCAGCACTACTGGAGCTGCTTTCAAATAGCAAATAGAAAGTTTTGTGTGTTCCAGCGTTTTCCTGCTTACCCTACAGCAGTCGTTGGAGGGAGGAACCCAAATTAGGTGGTGGTAATAATTCTGAAATTATTCATAATGGTTTTCAGTAACAAGTTTATATTGAATACAGAGAAAATAGGAGTCAGTGAAAGGATACCAGGAACTGAGTAATGTGAGGGACATCGTCATCATGGAAAAAGTCTTTATTCTTATTCTTGAGCTTATCTCATTCTAATGAACAATTTATAAATGCTTCATTTTAAAAAATCTGTAGGTGCTGGCCCTAAGCAAGAGATTTAAATAATCTAACAGCATTTTTCTTCTATAAAATGAACTTTAAATTTTTAGTTTAATTACTAATGATGGTGTCAGTTTCAACAAAGTTAAGGAGTTCTGGGTGTATCCATCATTCTTAAACCTTATAACAATTCTGAAAGTTAGGATTGATTATTTTACTCGTGAAATTGAAGGTCAGAGGTTTAAGTACCTTGGCTAGAGTCACATAACTAATTATTGTTGGAGCCAGAATTTGAATATAGGATGTTCTAGCTGAAAAGCCCAAGTTCTTGGCCCTGTATTACAGGGTTTTATAATGGAGAGATCAAAACCTTTTGATGGTTTTTGAGGATGCTTTTCTTCCCATCTGTTTCGTGTATTAAGTTTATTTCTAATTCAGAGATCACTCAAAGTCCTCTAGAAATTTCAGACAGTTTTTTGAATAGCTGCCATATCCCAAAGCAGTTGTGTTAGGTGCTGGCCGTGTGATCAAGGTGAATGAATTTATTCTTCTCTTATGGGGTATGTATTCTACACAGACACTACCAGAGGGGCTTAGGGGTTGTGAGAGGAAGAAGGGAGATCGTAGAGGAAAATCAGTCTCACAAAGCGAGTATTGCTTTGAGGGGATCATAAGAGAACCGCAGGCAGTGCTGGCCTTCACTGGGGGTGGCGGGTGTCATTCACAGCCACATGAAGCGAGAGACTTAAGCTCCTTTACTTCCCTAAATCTTTCTTGTATACTCCTTTCTTCTGAAATTTTTAGATTTCCATTGATAGAAAAAGGGACAGATCCCACTGTTTTTGTATTTTCCTGTTCCAGAAGGCACGCTGGACCCCGGCAGGGAGGGCAGAATTCCCACAGAGTGGAGGAAAAAAAAGCTTTGGAAGCCCTTAGCTCACAAGTAGGGAGATGCTGTTGCAGTTTGTTGTCACTTACCCTACGGCCAAGAGGAACAATAGAGTTAGTAAATGAGGGAGAAATTTTATCCTTCTGTTGCCATTTGTTTTTGTGACCTTAATAAAATTAGTCCATTGTCTGGACTGACTTATAATTCACATCCACACCTGTACTTTTATATGGAAAACATTGATGTTACTATTAGAAGGGCAAAGGGTAGCATTCACTAGAATATGCTGTTGTTTGGTCTGGATGGCCAATTCTTGTTTAAGTGATTAATGTCTAAGAGATGAATATCAAAAAGTTTGTTCTATTTGATATTAATCACTCTCCTTTCTTGAAGCTCTCTTTCTCCTCAATTTCAAGTCAGTATTGTCTTCTGTCTTTCTTGCTGTCCTTTCTCAGTTTCTTCTGTTTTTTTTTTTTTTCCCTTACAATGTTAAATCTATCTTTATCCTTTTTTTCCGCACTCTAAAACACTAGTAAGATTTCTCATGTCCTGAACCTTTAACACTGTCTGCGTCAGTAAATCTCAGCCAGTGTTCATCAGAATCACCTGTGGAACTTGTAGAACAACAGAGATTTCTAGACCCACTGAATCAGAATTTCTATGCGTGGGACCTCGGCATATATAGATATAAAAATCTCGTAAATTATTCTAATGTGTCTAGCCTCGGGGGAGCACCACTGTTTGGATGCTCATGGCTCCCACATCTGTGTTTCTAGCCTATACTTCTCTACTGAACTCCAGACAAGTTAGATATTTCTCTCTGAGCCTCTGGCATAAACCTCAAGTTCCTTATGTTCAAACCAGAGTCACTGTTTTCCTCATCAGAACTAATTTTCCAGAAGCCCTTGTCTCAATTTATGGCCTTTGAGTTTCCCAAGCTAGAAACCCATGTGTCAACCACATTTTCTTGAATGACTTTCTACATCTCACTTCTTTCTGTCCTCACTGCCTTACCTCAGTTCAGATCACCTTCCTAACTCCCCTGGTATCCTCATTGAGCCCTCATTTTCCTGTGTGTTCCCCATTCTGTTTGTTTGGGCCATTTTAGGTCATGAAGAAGAGAGTTAGCTAACCTCAGGAAAAAGGAGTTTATTGTAGGGTTAATCCCTAGGTAAGGAAATTTCACCAGTTGTGTATAGTCAAGGAATAGTGTGAGCATCAACTGGTGGAGGGCATTTTTGCTAGGAAGTATTCCCAGGGGCCACTGTTCTGGTGTGCGGCGACCTTGTAAGCTGTAGCCAGCCAGTCTAGAGATGATGGTCTTGCTTTGGGAGTTAATTTCCAGATCTTACTGTTATGCCTTGATTGGTGATAACAAATCCCAGGGACCTCTTCTTTTTTTTTTTTTTTAAAGATTTTATTTATTTATTTGACAGACAGAGATCACAAGCAGGCAGAGAGGCAGGCAGAGAGAGAGGAGGAAGCAGACTCCCTGCTGAGCAGAGAGCCCGATGTGGGGCTCCATCCCAGGACCCTGGGATCATGACCTGAGCCGAAGGCAGAGGCTTTAACCTACTGAGCCACCCAGGCGCCCCTCCAGGGACCTCTTCTTAAGGGATCACTTATAGCATTCTTCCCTCAGAAGAAGCAGTGGAAATGGCCTGTACTGTTGAGATCCTTGGCTCCTTATGCCATCAGGCCTAGGGTTTCTCTTCCTAAGGAATAACATTGGTCATCAAGTTCCCTGCTTTTAAAATCCTTCAGTTCCTCCCTCTTAAAAGAAGACATCAAAACTCTCTAGCATGGCTTATGAATTTCTTTTCTAGCCTCATTCTTCTCCCTTTACACTTCTGTGTTCCAGCCACATTGTACTTCTCACTCTCCCTGCACATGCTGTGTTCTTTAAAGCCTGTCCCCTCTGTCCTCATATAGGAATGTCCTTCCTTTCTTTCTTCGCTTACTTCCAAATTGAATTTACCCATCACCTCTGTTAGCCTTTCCTGACTCCTATGGACTGTAAGTTATTCCTTCTTTTGTGTTCTCACTATATTTTGTAGGGGCCTATTCTTTTTTTTTTTTTTTTTAAAGATTTTATTTATTTATTTGACAGACAGAGATCACAAGTAGGCAGAGAGGCAGGCAGAGAGAGAGGAGGAAGCAGGCTCCCCGCTGAGCAGAGAGCCCGATGCGGGGCTCGATCCCAGGACCCTGGGATCACGACCCGAGCCGAAGGCAGAGGCTTTAACCCACTGAGCCACCCAGGCGCCCCAATAGGGGCCTATTCTAAAGTCCTTATCACATACCGTCTTTGTGTATCTCCCCCAGATTTTGAGCTTATCTAGGACGAGGCCATGTCTTCTGTCTATTCAGCCTTCCTTTCCCTCCCATTCATCAAATGTTTATTCATTGTCTCCTTTGTGCCCACATGCCGTCATTGTAGAAAATACGGAAATAATGAAGAGAGCATTTCTTTGCTTTTAGATGTTTCCTTTTTCTTCCTAGGTCGTGATATCATCGGGCTGGCAGAAACTGGCTCTGGAAAAACAGGGGCTTTCGCCTTGCCCATTCTGAATGCGCTGCTGGAGACGCCCCAGCGTTTGTTTGCCTTGGTTCTCACGCCCACTCGAGAGTTGGCCTTTCAGATCTCGGAGCAGTTTGAGGCCCTGGGGTCTTCTATTGGTGTGCAAAGTGGTAAGTGTTTGAGAGGAAAGGAATCAGAGTTTCATGACAGGTTGAGAATGAGTGTAAAAGGAGAATAGAAGAAAGTATTATTAACATGAGTTCATTGACCTTAAGAGCCAGTTTGGTATTTTAGCTTTGGGGAAAGTTGTACAGGAAGAGAAATTTAGGTAGAAATCTAGCACTGGCTTCAAAAAGATGTTCGGTGAACTGTGGAAAAAATAAAGGGTCTCTGTCCTATATTCTTTTTATTTCTGTAGCTGTGATTGTAGGTGGAATTGATTCAATGTCCCAATCTCTGGCTCTGGCGAAAAAACCACACGTGATAATAGGTGAGTAACTGACAGAGGTAGAAGGCATTAGTGATAATGAATTGGAGAAAATCTACAGATGTTGAGTGTAACTTATTTGTATGGAAAGACTTTGAAGAAAGGACTTTTGTAACTTTAATTTTTTTAATTTCTGAAATTTGGGGGTTGGGGCGGTTGATAACTTTCTTTTTGTCCTTGTTCTTAAACATTGTCTTTCTCCTCAACCTTTCTTGATAGCAACTCCTGGTCGATTGATTGACCACTTGGAAAATACAAAAGGTTTCAACTTAAGAGCTCTCAAGTACTTGGTCATGGATGAAGCAGACCGAATATTGAATATGGATTTTGAGACAGAAGTGAGCATTCAATTTCTTTCCTCCTCTTAGGGCATCTCAGGTGTCCTGTTTCAAAATTTAATTCATTGCACACCTGCTCTATGTGGAGCCCAGTATCATCGTCAGTTAATTTAAACATCTCTGCTGCCTTTTCTCATTCTTAGTGCTCCTCTCTATTGTCAGTGCCTCAGTATCCTCCCTAGAATGTAGTTAGATTTTGATTTCAGACGTGAGAAATTTCAACCAGATTTCCTTTCCATTTCGTTTGATTTCTACCTCTTTCATAGACTTTGAGATACCTTTATTTTTGGTCAGCTGTTATCATAGCTCACCCACTCATCACAGCTTAATTAGTTGATGAACACTTATTCTTGACTTTTTTCTTAGATTAACTCAACTCTAATTTAAACTTCTTTTCTCTGAATGGCATTTCTTTTTAAATAGACTCTGGTATGGTATCAAAAAGTAAATATTCAGTAAATTTTAGCTGAATTGAATTTTTGAGTCACCGGATCTCACAGTGATACTTTTGGTTTTTTACTCTCTGTCCCCTTCACAGAGAGCATTTGCAAGTATCCAGTCTGACTGTTATATTGATATCCTTTCTTCTTTGTGCCTTAGGTTGACAAGATCCTCAAAGTGATTCCCCGAGATCGGAAAACATTTCTCTTTTCTGCTACCATGACCAAGAAGGTGAAATTTTCTAGGACTTAACATTTTATTCTTTATTAAGTGATAAATAAAAACAACAGCAATCATAAAAATAGAGCACTTGGGCATCAGTGTACTATTCTGAGTTTTCTTTCTTTAGGTGCAAAAACTTCAGCGAGCAGCGCTGAAGAATCCTGTGAAATGTGCTGTTTCTTCCAAATACCAGACAGTTGAGAAATTACAGCAATATTATCTTTTTATTCCCTCTAAATTCAAGGTAAAGTGTTTACTTTGATCATTCCTGCCTCTCCCTCTCCTTCCTCACCGAAGCAGCTGAAAGTTCGTCCACTTTTGATTAGCTAAGAGCCGTGCTCCTGTTTGTTTTAGCATGCTTACTGTGCTTACATTTATCACTGATAAAGTCAGATATTCCGGGAATTCATAGCACGCTAAACCACAGTAATGATGTCATTCCTTTCCCGGCCCATTCTTGAAGTAGCTTTTCTTTTGTCTGCTGATTACGTGGCTTTTATAGGCAAGGGACCCTAGTTTTGTGCTTTGATGTCGGGACTCTTCCTGGTTGCTGACGACAAGGAGTTGTGCTTGGCTGTAGGCTGCATGTGAGATTCAGAGTTCACAGACATGATAATGCTGCTTCAGGAATGCAGAACTGGCAACTGTGGTCTGGAAAATTGAGAAGCAACTATATATAGGCTTAGTGTTTTACATAATTTGTATCCCCAGGACTCCAGTCTTTTCTCCCAGGTTCAATTACTTACATTGTTTTGGGTTTTTAACTTAGGATACCTACCTGGTTTATATTCTAAATGAATTGGCTGGAAACTCCTTTATGATATTCTGCAGCACCTGTAACAATACTCAGAGAACAGCTTTGCTACTCCGAAACCTCGGATTCACTGCCATCCCCCTCCATGGACAGATGAGTCAGGTAAAGACTCTTCGGTGTCATTAGTGGTGCATGGTGGCATGAGAAAGGTAAACTTTGTAGCAGTAGATCTGTACAAAAACAGCATGAGACATTAATGCATCTTTCCAAAATTAAATAGATTTTATGGGCTTTAAAGTGTTGCTCTGGATGCCTCCTTCCAGGATAGGAGAGAGGCTCAGACTCAAAGATTCCAGTTATTTGTCTGGTATGGAAGCTCTTGAGTTGATTTATTCAGTTCTAGTGGTAAAAGTGGTTCTTTGGTCTCAAAAGAGTTTTAATAAATTATTTTTCAACTATCTGTCATGTTAAATCATCCTTGTATCATGTTAGTATTTTCTAGCCTTAGTATTAAATATTTTTTTTGTTGCTTCCATGTTTCCTTTTGACCTGTGAAACCCAGTCTGGACTTAGAGGGAAACAGCCTTTTAAAAATTTCTGTCTCTGTTTTTATATTTAGTGTATCTATCTTAGATTGTAAGATTCCTAGTGTTCCAAGATTAAATTTTTTTTCTTTTTTTTTTTTTCATCATCTCAGAGCAAACGCCTAGGATCCCTTAATAAATTTAAGGCCAAGGCTCGTTCTATTCTTCTAGCAACTGATGTTGCAAGCCGAGGTTTGGACATACCTCATGTGGATGTAGTTGTTAACTTTGACATTCCTACCCATTCCAAGGTGAGTCCTGTCACTGACCTGACTTCCTAGTCCCAAAGTGTATTTCTTTCATTTTTAAAATTGAGGTGTAATTGACATATAACATTACTTTCAGTTGTATAACATAATGATATGATATTTGCATATATCATGAGATGATTGCCACAGATCTCGTTAACATCTGTCACCATACATGGTTATGGATTTTTCCCCCCCCTTGGGATGAGAACTTTTCGGCTGTACTCTCTTAACAGCATTCAGATGTGTGATACAGTATTATTAGCTATAGTTGCCAAGCTGTACGTTACAGCCCCATGACTGACTTATTTTGTAACTGGAAGTTTGTGCATTTTGACCCCCTTCACCCAGTTTATCCGCAGTCCCATTATTTCCACCTTTGGCAGCTACCAATTCTGTCCTCTGTATCATGAGCTCAGTTTGTTGTTTTTTAATTTTTAGATTACACATACAAGTTAGCTCATATGGTATTTATCTTTCTTGGACTTATTTCACTTAGCATAATGTCCTTAAAGTCCATGTCTGTTGCAGATGGGAAGATTTAATTCTTTTTTATGGCTGAATAATATTCCATTGTATCCAAATTGTATTTCTTTCTTTTTTTTTTTTTAAAGAGTTTTTATTTATTTATTTGAGATTGAGTTGAATGGGGGGAGGATCAGAGGGAGAGGGAGAGACAGACTTCCCACTGAGCAGGGAGCCTGCCATAGGGCTCAATCTTAGAACTCCAGGATTATGACCTGAGCCGAAGGCAGATACTTAACCAACTAGGCTATCCAGGCACCCCCAAAGTGTAATTTTTTAAAAGATTTTATTTATTTATTTATTTATCAGAGAGAGAACATAAGCAGGGGAGTGGTAGGCAGAGGGAGAAGCAGGCTCCCCGCTGAGCTGGCAGTTGGACCCAGGGCTCTATCCCAGGACCCTGGGATCATGACCTGAGCTGAAGGCAGACACTTAACTAAGCTACCTAGGCATCCCCCAGAGTATATTTCTATTTTTTTTTAAATTTTATTAATTTATTTGACAGAGAAAGACAGTGAGAGAGGGAACACGAGCAATGGGGAGTGGGAGAGGGAGAAGCAGGTTCCCCACTGAGCAGGGAGCCCGACTCGGGACTCGATCCCTGGGATCATGACCTGAGCCGGAGGCAGACGCCCAACGACTGAGCCACCCAGGCATCCCGCAGAGTGTATTTCTTAATGGAATGTTTTCTGTGTCTCGTTAGTTACAACATCATTTTTTAAATTTATTTTGTTCGCAGTTAAATGGAAGGCTCTTGATTTATTCATTCTCGTTATCTCGCATGTGCCTGAAGATGTGGTATTCATAAATGTGAAAGAAGATAGCCAAAGAGAAGTACTGGGTGCTCATAGCCCACAGGGGAGGTGCAGCATATGCTGATCTTTGTCAGTCTCATTTCTTCAGAATGGTCAGCTTGTAGTTTTTTGTGTATCTCAGGGTTTCTCATCTTTGGCACCATTAATGTTTTGGGCCAGCAGATTCTTTGCTGTGGGGCTGTCCTTCGCATTGTAGGATGCTTAGCTGCGTTCCAGTTCTACACACAGGTGACACTGTGACAACCAGAGATGTTTGCTGACATTTCCAAATATTCCCTGGGGAGGACAGAATTGTCCCCAGAGTAACTCCCACAAAGTGATCTTTTGGCTTTGTGTGTAACTGCTGTCTCATTTGATTTTGAAAATGGCTCTGAGCTTGGGCATGCATTCTATCCTGTTTTGTAGAGAGAAGCAAATTCAGAGAGACTCTGTGACTTGCAGACAGTGGTGTAGCTGGTAGGTGGTAAGACCAGAACCATGATCCAGGTCTGCCTCTGTATCCAGTGCTGTTTTCCTCTAGACCATGTAAATACTCTTTAGATTTGTCTTTCTATAAAAGAAAAGAAATAAGAGTCAATTTAGTGCTGCAAGGAGAATAAAAAGAGAGGAAGTAGGGGCACTGGGTAGCTCAGTCGGTAAAGTGTCTGCCTTTGGGTTGGTTTATGATCCCGGAGTTGGTTATGATCCCTGCTCAGCGGGGAGCCTGCTTCTCCCTCCTCCTGCTCATGGCTTGCTCTTGCTCTTTCTCCCTCGATCATTCTCTCTCAAATAAACAAAATCTTTAAAAAAAAAAGAAAAAAAAAGAAGTAGTAGATCTATCTCAATCTATTGCCCAATCCATTTTTCCATGTTTCAGCACGAGTCTATTTTCTTTCAGAGGTTTGCAGTAAAACCTTATGTTCATTATTTTTTATGTTTTTTGTAACTCAAATTTACTCTTTTTGTTTCAGGATTATATCCATCGAGTAGGTCGAACTGCTCGAGCTGGGCGTTCCGGAAAGGCTATTACCTTTGTCACACAGTAAGTGAATTGATTTCAGGGGAAGAACAATGGAGAGAAAAGAGCAGAGCTTTTTCAGCAGACTGACCTGGCGCCTGACTTTGCCATTTACTCTAATTGTCACTTAAACCTCCCTCATACTGTTTTCATCATTTGTAAAATGGAAATAATAATACCTACCTAGTGGGGTTTAATGAAGGTTGGTGATACACACATAGAAGATCTGGTACGGTGTTTGGCATACAGAAGCATGCAGAGAAACCCCTGCTGTTTCTTTCAGCTGCTGAAACTGGAGCACGGTGACCTTTCCCTCAACTCAAAGTATTAGAATAATTATCTTGGTCTTGTTTCTAAAAGGAACAAATTTTTATGTAACCAGGGTTTTTCTGGGAGTAAAGAATACGTTGGACATTTTCTAGTGGACTGTGTACAGAAGATGGCATCTAATTAGTATTCTGAAGAGGAATAATGGATCCGGTAGTGTTTAAAACTGGCTCCTGGTGCATCATATCACATAATGTATGCTGTTGGAATGGACAGACATTTGCATTGTCAGCCAGCCAAAGCCATGCCCATTTTCTTTCCTTAGGTATGATGTGGAACTCTTCCAGCGTATAGAACACTTAATTGGGAAGAAATTGCCTGTCTTTCCAACACAGGATGATGAGGTTATGATGCTGACAGAACGTGTGACCGAAGCCCAGAGATTTGCCCGCATGGTATGCAACTTATTTTCTCACCAACTTAAATGCTGACACTGTGAGCTAGGTGCTGTTGTATGAATCCTCAAAACCACGGGAGCTCAGTATTATTTTATTCCAAATTTAAGATGAGCGTACTAAAATACAGGGATGGTAGGTAATTTGAATCCGGGTTTGGACTCAGTCTGACCGCAGTGACCACATGCTCAGCCTCTCTTTGTGTTTCACATGTGGCAAGAAAACCTTTGGATATGCGGTCAGAAGACCCAGCTGTGAATTGGACATTGTGGGTTTGGATAGTGCATCTAAACTCTCAGAAGCAGTTCCTTGCCCAAAAAACTGGCAATAATAATTATCTTGATACTGTACAAGGGTTTTTTTGGTGCCAGATAAGCTAACGTGACCTGCATAGTAACTAATACTAAGTAGCGGCAATAAGGGTGGGGATGGATGGGAAGATTCTAAAGGAGACTTTAGACTAGCAAGTGCTGTCTGCTCCCTAGAGTTGTAGTTTGAGGGATGAGGCAGCTGTGCCCCTGGGGTGCTTTCTGAGTAGTCCATGTGTGGACTTGTTTTTGTTTTTTTGCTCACATGGAATTCTTTGTTATTTTTGCTTATAACAGTATTATATGTACATTGAAAAAATTTCAGAAAATACAGAAAAGATTAAATTAGCAAATTGAAACATACAAGCTACCCCGCATAGAGAACATTTGGCTCTTTTCCCTTTTTTAGCCATACTTAGATTTTTATCTGATTGTATATGATTAACATTTTTCTATTTTAACAAATGGGGAGCCATGGGATCACTTCTTCATGGCTAGAGAGAATTCCATTATGAATATATAACATGACTTGTAATGGTGTTTTTTTTCACATGTTTTGTATTTTAAGTGGTACCATGTTGGACATCCTAATATGTATAGCTTTGCATACTTGTTTCTTTTGAATAAGTTCCTAGAAGTAGAATTAATTGTTGGGCTGAATTAATTGTTGGGCATTCATAGAGAATGCCAGATTTCCCGCCCCTCCCCCCTGAAAAGCTATAGCAGTTGAAACTGTCAGAGACAAAGTATGTGGATGTTCCCACATGTTGACCAATATGAGGTACTACCTCTTAAATCTTTGCTGGCCTACTATGTGAAAATAATAGCTTATTTTAATTTTCATGTGAACATTTTTGTGTATTAGGATTTTGGTCTTAGCACTTTGCGAATGTGAGGTGTTAGGGAGTTACTTAGTGTTTGATTTTAGGGAGGGGAGACAAGATGTGTTACCCTCAGTAATAGTAACTTTCACTCCCATCCTTTCTCTTTTCTTGCAGGAGTTAAGGGAGCATGGAGAGAAGAAGAAACGCACACGGGAGGATGCTGGGGACAACGATGACACAGAAGGTGCTATGGGTGTCAGGAACAAGGTGGCTGGAGGAAAAATGAAGAAACGGAAAGGCCGTTAATTCTCTTATGAAGACTCAATTTCAGCCTTCTGTTCCTTAAAAGGGGATTATAGAAGAGAATGAAACCTCCTTGGTCAGAGTTCCTTAGATCGGAATCTGTCAGAATGATGTCCAGAACCTCCTCTAACTCAGTACTTGGTCCCCTTCTATAGAGCTCCATGACTGCAGACTGACTTTTCCAGTGCTGAGGTCCGCTTTGGGTCCTTGGTCATGACCTGAGTAGGCTGTGCTCTTCTGTCACTTCACACAGACCTTTGCTTTTTTAGCTACAGGTCAAGGACTAGGTTGATGAAGCGCTGGACCTGTTGTTATAAAGGGAAGATGCTCCTACGTCTGTAAAATGGTGATCCTTTAGCAGTCTCAGCTTGCGCTTCATTAAACCTAATGTGGAATAATAAATTTAAATATTATTTTTAAAAGATTCAGTACTCCTTGAAGTCTTTTATAAGCTGAGGGACTTTAGAGATTTAAGTAAGCTCTTACTAATAAGTAAGAAACTGGCAGTGGCAATTATGTGGCAGATTCATTGCTCATTCTTAATTAAGATAAATATTTATGATTAAAAAAAAATCTACAAATGAACAAGATGATGGATGGCTTTGAAAGGAAAGTCTTGGTTGTGTTTTTCTTGGTGATGGACCAAAGTTCATAAGTAAGACAACAGAGTCTGTTAGATCACTGAATAGATTCACTTCCCTGGCTTCTTGGATTAAACACTTGGATAGGAAGACTGGTTTCTTATATAATAGACTCTTATTCCCAGGTAACTAGAGTAAAATCAGGAAGCATCAGAAATACAGGGTAATTCCAAGACCCAGTTTCACCCCCTTGTCATGGAGGCTCACTGGCTAATACCCTTTCTTTTGTCTCCATCTGCTGGGTGATGAAATTCAGGAGAAGTAAAGCTGGACCATCAGCTCCTGGAGAGAAAATAGACTGTGGCTCTGTAGGGACTGGGTGGGGAGAGTTGATGGAATATAGAAACAACTATGGGCTTCACGGCCGTGAACAGTGTTTTGCTCTTTTAAATCAGAAGATGCCTAATCATTTTTGTCAAATGTAACAAGTTTATTAGAAGAGGATGTGTCTGGAGTGGCAGAACCAGAGTGAAGAGTTTCCAGTAATTTAAGATTGAGAATGAGTTTTGGCAGAAGAGAAACTTTCCATATGTATCTTAATGAAAAGTACAAGTTCCAGGTGCCTGGGTGGCTCAGTGGGTTAAGTCTCTGCCTTCGGCTCAGGTCATGATCTCAGGGTCCTGGGATCGAGCCCCACATTGGGCTCTCTGCTCGGTGGGGAGCCTGCTTCCCCCACCCCTCCGCCTCTCTGCCTACTTGTGATCTCTCTCTCTCAAATAAATAAATAAATTCTTAAAAAAAAAAAAAGAAAAGTACAAGTTCCAATGATTGTATTTCTTAGAGTCATGAGAAGTGAAAAGTAGACGTCAGTAAAATTCTCTGTGGTAGTCAGGTGTGGACTGTTGATTACAGGAAGATCTTTATAAACACAGGTGGTGGGGTACATTCTGCCACAAATGCATCCAAGAGGAATGCCTGTGGATAAGAAGGCATTTATAATTACTTGAAATCTAAACACATGGCTATTTTGTTGTTTAGTTTGCTTCACATTTCATTGTTTCTCATTATGGTGCATTTGAGCGAAGATTAAGTTAGAGAAGTTAGGAGTCAATAAGAAAGAAGGAAAGCAGAAAAAGAATAGAAGAAAAGGTGAGTGGGTCCATACTTGTGACTGAGTTTTGTGTACCACTGGAGGCTGGTTCTTCCTGAATGTATTTTCCTGATGGGACTCTCCAGGGGGCTTAGTGAGCCTTTGGGTAAGAGTAAATGGATGGTTGCCATTTCAGTTCATTGGGGGACTTCAGAAGCAAGCTGGTATTGAATTGGGGGATGGGGTGTGGGTAAGGAAGAGAGATTGGAATTATCCTGAAGGAGTGTGAAGTTTCTGAGTAGGTAGGGGTCTTTCATATAGGATCTGTAGATGCCTGAAGTGTATGCATGTTTCTGGGGAGACCAAAAGGATTAAGAACTACAGCTCTAAAGCTTAGCTGTTAGCTTTGCTAGGATGGGACGATAGGACACTCAGCGAAGAAATGTGAATGATTTGTCTTTAGGCATATTACATGATCCAGACCATAAGCCAGGGTCCCACACAAGGTGAGTAAAGATGTTACTGCAAAGGACAGAAGGCACAGAAATAAATAAATGTGATCTGTTAGTGAATAAGGACAGAGCTGTGGGTTTGTACCATTAATTGGATCTGTTCTTGTACCCATATCCTTTGAGGCAGGGTTACGAAGTCTTGCTGCTAAAACCCTAATCAAGGTGTGTGTTAGTTTCTTAGGGCTGCCATAACGAGTATTACACACTGGGTGGCTTAAAAACAAATTTATTGGCTCATGGTTCTGGAAGCTTCTTAGAAGTCTGAGATTAAGAGGTCAGCAGGGCCTTGTGCCATCTGAAACCTCTAAAGAAGACTCCTTCCTTGCCTCCTTCCCAGCTTCTGGTCGTTGCCAGCCATCCTTGATGTTCCTTGGCTTGTGGCTGCATAACTAATCTCTGCCTTCATCTTTATATAACCTTCCTCATGTGTCCATGTCTTCACGTGGCCTTCCTCTGAGGATACCAGTCATTGAGCTCAGGATGCATCCTAATCCAGTATGCCCTCATCTTAACTAATTGTATCTGTGAAGACCCTATTTCCAAAAAGGTCATATTCTGGAGTTCCAGATAGACGTGAAATTTGGAGGGAGAGTATTCAATCCAATACAGACCCATCTTTCTGGACTGCTATGTTGTTTGGGGTTTAAGACTATATGGTGGAATAGAAGTGGTAGATAGAGTTGATGACAAAGAAAGTGTAGAAAAGGCAGAAGGTAGGTCTTCAGAAATGGTTAAGGTGGGTGGAAGCATAAAAGTTTAAAATGAGGGGCACCTGGCTGACTCGGTAAAGTATGTGACTCCTGATCTGAGGGTTTTAAGTTCAAACCCCATGTTGGGTGTAGAGATTACTTAAAAATTAAATCTTAGAAAAAACAAGTTTAAGATGATACTCTCTTAAATGAAATATAAATTATCTTTGCAGTCAAGGTACCAAAGGTTCTAGTTTCAGGAGTAGGGAGGGTGTTTCTGGCATTTTTTCTGTTTCCTTCTTGGTATAATTCCTTGGTTCTGTTTTCCTGATTTAAGAAATAGAACTTCGGGGGCGCCTGGGTGGCTCAGTTGGTAGAGTGTCCGACTTGATTTTGGCTCGGGTCATGATCTCATGAGTTCTCCTGAGATTGAGCCCTGTGTTGGGCTCCGTGCTGGAGTGTGGAGCTTGCTTAAGAGTCTCTCTCTCTCCCTCTGCCCCCCCAATCTCTCTCTCTCTCTCAAAAAAAGAAACAGGGTTTCAAAATAACCAACCACCCTCACCCCCTCCCCCAGTTGCAAACAATTCCTACACCTAACTTGTATGACTTCATAAAGGAAGTAGCTTACAATAGTCATGTAATGCTGGCCCAGATTTCCCTCTTATTTCTCATCTGAATCATGAAGCCACTTTATATAGTATTTGTTGTATCATGGCTTCATGATACTAGCTAGCCTCTTTTTATTTTCTCTGTCTAGAGCTGAAGTGAGATGAGGAAAATATCTCTGCTTTTTGAAGGGGTCCAAGGATCCCAGTGATATGGTTTTAGTTGGGCTGGCTATTCCAGTCTTAAAGCAGGCCCAGAATTCTACGCACTCTGGAACTTAAAGGTACTCTGAGGGGATTCTAGTAGTTGCCAGGAGGGTTCTAGACTCAACTAGTTTATGATGATGATTCTTTTTTAATTTTTTTTGAATATTTTATTTATTTACTTGAGAGTGCACAGAGGGAGGGGGACAGGAGAGGGAGAAGCAGACTCCATCCAGCTGAGCAGGGAGCCTAACGCACGGCTTGATCCCAGGACTCAAGATCATGACCTGAGCTGGAGGCAGACATTTAACCGACTGAGCCATCCAGGCACCCTGATTATTCTTTCTAAGTCCCTTAATATCCTAAAACTTGGCTGGCTTTATAAAAAGATCTGGCTTACAGCCAAGTTGTTTTCCAGGTAGCTTCCTACCTACAGATAATAAAAAAAACCTAAATTGGGGTGTCTAGGTGGCTCAGTCAGTTAAGCATCACCTTTGGCTCAGATCATGATTCCAGGGTCCTGGGATCAAGCTCCGCATCCGGCTCCCTGCTCAAAGGGAGCCTGTTTCTCCCTCTCCTCCTGCCTGCCACTCCCCTTGGTTGTGCTCTCACTCTCTCTTTCTGTCAAATAAATAAAATCTTAAAAAAAAAAAATCTTTTTTTTTTTTTTTTAAAGATTTTATTTATTTGACAGAGATCACAAGTAGACAGAGAGGCAGGCAGAGAGAGGGAGGGAAGCAGGCTCCCTGCCGAGCAGAGAGCCCGATGCGGGACTAGATCCCAGGACCCTGAGATCACGACCCGAGCTGAAGGCAGCAGATTAAACCACTGAGCCACCCAGGCGCCCTTAAAAAAAAATCTTAATCGGAGACTCTCTACCCCAGCTCCCTCAAAGCCTGGGAAAGGAGACCAGAAAGAACCACGGGCTCTGGCATTGGTGGCAGAAAATGAAGGCATCCAAGTTATCAAAAGCAGGTAACAAAGTAACATCAAGAAAGTATGTTCCAAGAACTTGAATACAAAATTAGAGAATATACCAGAAGTTCTAATTCACATAGTTCTTAAGGTGAAATCTTGCCTCAGGGCAGATAAGTCAGGGTATGAGTCATCTCTCTTCAGTTGGAATGACAAGAGACCCAAACCTTGGCACTAGAGGTTCAAGGGTTATCCGCACCCACATTTCTTTTCATGCCTCACCTGTCCCAGGTATGCACTAAAACTCCAGCTAAAAATAACTACGGAAATTCGATCTCTGGGAAAGAGCCCTGAACAGTCTAACCCTAAAGTGAGAAGCTGGTTTGTGCCAAATGGAACAGAGACAGGAAGAAAATGGGCTCATGTGGGACTGCGTAGTCTCTAGGACATGGGCCCTGATGTCTGTTTTTATTCTTGGAAGTTTTTTTGTTTTAAAGATTTTTATTTATTTGACAGAGAGATGCAGTGAGAGAGGGAACACAAGCAGAGGGAGTGGCAGAAAGAGGGAGAAGCAGGCTTCCCACAGAGTGGGGAGCCCGATGTGGGGCTCCATCCCAGGACCCCGGACCTGAGCCGAAGGCAGACACTTAACGACTGAACCACCCAGGGGCCCCAATTATTCTTCGAAATTTTAATCTGCTCACAGCCCTACCTCCACCTGCTACCTTCGTTAACCTGCAGAATGCCATCTAGGGGCTGGTAGAAACTGGAAGGATGGGGGAATGCAACAGAGTGTGGGCAAAATGTTAGTCAAAAGACCTGTTGACTTGCTGTGTGACCTTGTGGGAGTTACTGAACCTTGATTTCTCTCATTTGCTAGTATGGAAATAAGAGCATCTATCCCATCTGTCTCCCAGAGTCTTAGGCCTAGTTTTTGTGTTTTATGTTTTTTAAATTCTGTGGTCTCCTTCCCTTCCAGTATCTGCTATGTCCCAGCTACTGTGCCCAGTACCAGGAAGACAATCCTGAAAAAAAGGTCAGATGTTCCCTTTGCTGAACTCGGCCTTCGGTGAATGTAGTCTTAGCACTGTACTGTGATTATGCTTGCCTGGAGGGCAGGTACTGTGGCTTATTCATGGATGCAATTTTAACATCTTGTAGTGCCCAGTACACAGTGAATGTTCAATATCTGTCATTTTCTGGAACATACTATATGTTGGCAACTTTACATGTGTTGTCTCTAGTTCCTTGAACAATCCTGAAAGGTAGAGATTATTGTTCTCATTATAAGCTGTGGAGCCAGATGGTCAAATCTGCTCCTTATTAGCTCTGGGACGTTTGGCAAGTTATTCAGCCTTTTTGTGTTTCGGTATTATCAGAAGATACGCAGATAGCAATATACCTACCTTACAAGGTTGTGAGGTTTAAGTGAGGTAGACTGGCTCCTCATATGATTAGTGTGTATTAGCCATTATGAGTATATTATTGTTACTATTACTGTAGATGGCTAAGTAGCTTGCCCAGGTCATACAGCAGGTAGGTGGTCAAGCAATATTTGGTTTTGAGACTCTACCCTTGATATTACGTACACTGTGTATGTCTGTAACTTCATATTTCTCATTCAGTAAGTGCTTATTGAATGAATGATTAAACCATAATATGTTATATATTTATTCTTTTGGAAAAATTTCTTCTACCAGCAGATCAGTACCCTAAATGAGCTTTCAGACTCCACAACCTATTTGCAAATTGGGAACAGCCTGGTGGGAGAATATGAAATTTTCATGTCCACCAGTAGATGGCAGAAGGAAGAAAAAAATACTTGTGACGGGGCAAGAGTTCTCATCCTGAACAGAATGATTAATAATGAGACACAGGGGCTGATTACAAGGACTCTTGGTGTCATGTCTGGCCCACAGTGACTAAGGGGTGGGAGCCAGGGTGGGTATGAGAACTCTCCATAGGTATTTGAAGGGTGGCAACTTTTGAGAAGATCTAGGCTGACCCACAGGATGGGCCCTGGGAGACTCAAGTACACAGAAGTTCAGACGTAGTAGGAAGAAAATGTTGTCTTCTGCTCTTCTCTGTGCTCCACAGCCTTAGTCCACATTCCCTCCTTTTCATCTTAAAAGCAGCTTTGTTCTTTTCAAGTCTGCCCTTCCCTCCTAGGGTTTTGATGAAGTCGCTTGCCCTCTGTTTATGCCCTGCCCCCCACAAGCCTGTAACCTATGGGTACTGTTATTCCCCCCCTGCCTACCCCAGTACATGTTGTTTGTGTTTAGAATCTAAATTCTCTGAGCCATTAATCCCTTCTGTTATCTCCGTGTCTCTTACTGCATATCCATTTGCTGAGCTTTGTTGGCCTCCCTCTGTCAAGCCAGCATGGTGCTGGTTAGCGGTGAGCCACTCATTCATCCATTCTGTCCTCTTTCAGCTCCAAGTGATGGGGACGTGTCCTTCCGGTTCCATAAGAGCAGTAGAACACTCAGGCATAGTGGTCAGAGACACTGGGTTAACTGCCCTCCCTGATGTCTGTGCTGGCTCTTCTCCAGGCATTCCTTTGAGGGAGGAGTCTGCTGGTGACTCCTGCTCAGTACCTGACATCTTAGAAACTCGAACCCACCCTATTCAACCCAGTGCCAACTTCAGATCAACATGCTTGTTGTGTTTTCTGGGTGGGTCAAGAGAGCGGGGAGTGCCAGAAGATTTCTCATTTGACATACTCTGTTGGTACATTCGTAATGGTTTGTTTGTGATTCTTTATAATAAGGCTGTGCGGGGCATTTGCTAGGTGCTTGGTGTATGTTATTTCATTTACTGGAAGTAATGACTCACTTCTTGAGGAAACCTAGAAAAGCTTGTTTATGGTATATTAAAACCACAACCTGATCATTCCTCATTGTGCATCTTCTATATTTCATACGTGCATCCAAGGGTGTTCTGGAGCTTTTGCAGGGAAGGCTTATGCCAACAAAATGAAGTGGAGGTTCCGTAACACCATACTTAATCTCTGGCTTCTGTTTCTGTTTCATTGATTTGGGGGTGAGTCAAAGAACTGGGGGTGAGAGGGAAGTGAGAAAGATGACCCTCTTCACTGTAATTTTGTGTTTTCACCAAATCCCTAGAAAATGAGTAACATTTGGACTCTGCCATAATACTTCCGTGTGCAGGGGCGCCTGGGTGGCTCAGTGGGTTAAAGCCTCTGCCTTCGGCTCGGGTCATGGTCCCGGGATCCTGGGATCGAGCCCCATATTGGGCTCTCTGCTCGGCAGGGAGCTTGCTTCCTCCTCTCTCTCTGCCTGCCTCTCTGCCTACTTGTGATCTCTGTCTGTCAAATAAATAAATAAAGTCTTAAAAAGAAAAAAAAAAAATACTTCCGTGTGCAGCCTCACACAAAATCAGAACCTGAGGGTTGAGAGGATCTTGGCGATCAACCAGATTGTTCATTTTTCCTTTGAGTCAGAGAAAGTATATGTGTGTTTATAAGTTTGGGTATGTTTTTACTGTGCTCCTGAAGTTATAGCTCCTTAGAGAGAGACTAAATAGACTCCTGTTTCTCACAGAAGTTCTAGAGGAATATTGTTTATAATAGTTGCCTAAGGGGGGAAAAATGCTTGCTTTTAAGGACTAACATCTGAAGACTGGAGTCTCCTTTTGGAGAAGAGTGGTGGGAAATTGCTGGGGACAAAAACGTGTTTTAGAAAACACTGATCAGCCAAACCCATTTTCCTAATAAATGCCAGTGTTGTCCCTAACCAGGTTCTAGGTACTGTCTCAGGAGGAGTGTGGTTAAGTTACATTTCATGCCTCACCTGAAGGGCATCTTTGTCCAGGTGAACTCCAATTATGTGTGATCACCAAGGGAGGCCTACGGGGAGGCCGAAGTCGACGTGAGGATGAGGGTCAGGCTGAGAAGTTCATGTGAGAATGGAGAAGAGCGACATACCTTTCTGTTGATCCCCTGGGTAGGGTGCAGGGACAGAGAGGAAAGCAGCGAGAGAAGCAGGTCATGTGAGATTTATAACCTGTACATAAACTGCAGAGTTTTATGGTACTTTGTGATACAGTCATTTCCTGCCCTTTCTCCTCCACTCTCCACACTCCCTGGATGGGTCTCTTGTGGGTCAGTGACCTGTGGCTGGGCTCACTTCTCTCCCCGTGGCCTAGAGGACTGGTTTTCACGGCAGGACATGCATCCGGGGGGGGTGCATGATGGTTTTTGGGGGTGTGGGAAGAAGTAACTAGAATTTTTGTTCAGATTTTTAAACTCATCCTTTTCTGATTGCTATTTTTGTATGTCTTAGAATGTACATAAAGTATGGGAATAATTTAGAAATATATACAAATATTGAATTTTGTTAAAATGTTAAATAGGGGTACACTATCAAGATTTGAGAATAAAGCTCTAAGGAATTATTCTGACAACAGTCCTTTAAAAGAAATATTTCATGTTTCATTCTGAAATTAATTTTTAAAAAAGATTTTATTTATTTGACAGAGAAAGAGATCACAGGCAGGCAGAGAGAGAGAGAGGGAAACAGGCTCCCCTCTGAGCAGAGAGCCCAGTGTGGGGCTCCGTCCCAGGATCCTGAGATCATGACCTGAGCCAAAGGCAGAGGTTTAACCCACTGAGCCACCCAGGTGCCCTTGAAATTAATTTTTAAACAAAACTCGGATATATCCGTATATATAGATAAATAGTTGTATTTTTTTTTAACTTTTTAAGAGCAGTTTTAGGTCCACAGCAAAATTGAGAAGAAGGTATAGAGATCTCCCAAATATCTCCTCTCACACACATGCACAGCAGAGAGTACGTTGTTATGTATTACATAACAATCTGTTGTTATCTACATCCCCAGCAGAGAGTACGTTGGTTACAATCCATGACTTTATGGTGACACATCACAGTCACTCAAAGTCCGTAGTTTACCCCAGGGTTCATACTTGGGGTTGTGCATTCCGTGCATTGAACAAATGTATCTACCACTATCGTATCATACAGAACATTTTCACTGCCCTGTAAACCCTGTGCTTTCTGCCTATTCATCCCTTCTTGCACCCCCAAACCCTGGCAACCACTGATATTTTTACCGTCTCCATAGTTTTGCCTTTTCCAGAATGTCATATAGTTGAAATCATATAGTAGTTAGCCTTTTCAGACTTGGTTATTTCACTTAGTAATATACATTTAAGTTTCCTTCATGCCTTCTCAAGGCTTGATAGCTCTTTTCTTTTTAGCATTTAAAGTTGCTGTAAACATCCTTGTGCAGGTTTTTCCCCCAATCTTTTTTTTTTTTTTTAAGATTTTATTTATTTAGGGGCACCTGGGTGGCTCAGTGGGTTAAGCCTCTGCATTCGGCTCAGGTCATGATCTCAGGGTCCTGGGATCGAGCCCCGCATCGGGCTCTCTGCTCAGCGGGGAGCCTGCTTCCCTTCCTCTCTCTCTGCCTGCCTCTCTGCCTACTTGTGATCTCTGTCTGTCAAATAAATAAATAAAATCTTAAAAAAAGATTTTATTTATTTGAGAGTGAGAGAGAGCATGAGAGGGAAGAAGGTCAGAGGAAGAAGCAGACTCCCCATGGAGCTGGGAACCCGATGTGGAACTCGATCTCGGGACTCCAGGATCATGACCTGAGCCAAAGGCAGTCACTTAACAAACTGAGCCACCCAGGTGCCCATCCCCCAATCTTTTTTAATGTGATAGAATACTCATAACCTTTACCATCTTAACCATTTTAAAGTATAGAGTTATATGGTATTAAATATATTCATATCATTGTACAACCACCACCGCCGTCCCTCCCTGTAACTCTTTCCATCTTATAAAACTAAAAGTCTCCATCCATTAAATTCCCATTCTCACCAATCCTCAGTTGCTGGCAATGACCATTGCACTTTCTGTCTTTATGATTTTGACTACTCTTAGTACCTTACATTAGTGGAATCATACAGTACTATTTGTGACTGGCATATTACACTTGATATAATATCCTCAAGTTATATACATATTCTGGATTATTGCAGAATTTCCTTCCTACGTAGAGGAGGATAATCTTCTCTTGTATGTGTAGACCACACTTAGCTCATCCATTCCTCTGTCAGTGGGCACTTGGGTTGTTTCCATGTTTTAGCTCTTGTGAACATGGTTGTTAATATCTCTTCAGCACCCTGCTTTCAGTTCTTCTGGGTATATATGCAGAAGCAGAAGTGGAGTTGCTGGATAGCTCTGTTTTCAACTTTATGAGAAAGCACTGCATTATTTTCCATAGTGGCTGTGCCATTTTACATTCCCACTGACAAGGTATAGGTGTTTCAATTTCTCTACATCCTTGGCAACACCTGTGGTTTCTTTTATTTTAATCATGGTCATCCTGATGGGGTGAAGTGGAACCTCACTGTAGTTTTGATTTGCATTTCCCTAATGATTAGTGATGTTGAGCATCTTTGCGTATCTTTTTTTGAAAAATGTGTGTTTAAGTCCTTTGCCCATTTCTGAATTGGGTTTTTGTGAGGGTTTTTTTTGCTTTTATTTTTAAATTTGATTTGATTTAATGTTTCAAGGTTAAGTTTTAGGAGTTCCCTGTGTATTCTGGATATTAATTCCTTATCACATATATAATTTGCAGATATTTTCTCCCATTCTGTGGGTTGCCCTTTTCATCTGCTGAGTGTCTTTTGATACGTAAATTTTTACAATTTTCATGGAGTCCAATTTGTCTATTTTTTTCTTTTGTTACCTGTGCTTTTGGTGTCATACCCAAGAAATCATTACCAAATCCAATGTCATGAAGCCTTTGGAATGTTTTCTTCTAAGCGTTTTATCGTTTTAGGTCTTGCATTTAGGTCCTTGATTCATTTTGAGTTAATTTTTGTATGTGTTAGGTGAAGGGTCCAACTTCATTCTTTCACATGTGAATATCTGGTTTTCCCAGTAATATTTGTTGAAAAGACTGTCCTTTCCCCACTGAACGGTTTGGCACCCTTGTCAAAGATTATTTGACCATATATATGAGGATTTATTTCTGGGCTCTTTATTCTGTTCCATTGGTCTATATGTATGTCTTTATGTCAATACCACACTGTATTTTTATTATTGTTAATTATTCATTTGAGAAAGATACAGAGACAGAGACAGAGCACAAGCAAGGGGAGAGGCAGAGAGAAAAGGAGAAGCAGACTCCCGCTAAGCTGGGAGCCCAACATGGGGCTCGATTCCAGGACTTGGAGATCATGACCTGAGCTGAAGGCAGACACAACCATCTGAGCCACCCAAGCACCCCATGACACTATATTGATTACTGTAGCTTATACTAAGATTTGAAATCAGAAAGTGTAAATCTTCCAGTTTTGTTCTTTTTTAAGATTGTTTTGGCTATTCAGGGTCCTTTGAGAGTCTGTATGAATTTTAGGATAGGTTTTTCCATTCAAAAAATTGGGATTTTGATAAGGGATTGCATTGAATCTATGGATGACTTTGGGTGGTTTTGACATTTTAACAATTTTTAAGTGTTCTGATCCATGGAACGTGGGATGTGTTTCCATTTATGTATGTCTTCTTTAATTTCTTTCAGTAATGTTTTATAGTTTTCATTGTGTAAGTCTACCTTTTTGGTTAAGTTGTTTCCTAAGAATTTTATTCTTATTTAAAAAAATATTCTTTTTGATGCTATTATAAATGGAACTATTTTGTAATTTCCTTTTCAGATTTTTCATTGATAGCATATAGAAATGCAACTGATTTTTGTGTGTTGACTTTGTATCCTGCTACTTTGCTGAATTCATGTACCCTAATAGTTTTTTGGTGGAATCTTTAGGGTTTTCTTTTTTAACATAGAAGATCATATTATCTGGAAATAGAGATAATTTTATTCCTTTTTTTCCAATTTGGATGCCTTTTATTTTTTTTTTCTTGCTTAATTTTTCTGGCTAGAAATTGTAGTACTATGTTGAGTAGAAGTGGTGAAAGTGGGCATCCTTGTTGCTGATCTTAGAGGGAAAAGCTTTCAGGCTTTCATCATTGAATATGAGGTTTGCTCTGGGTTTTTCCATATATGGCTTTTATTAGGTTGAGACAGTTTCCTTCTATTCCTAGCTTATCGAATGTTTTTAATTATGAAAGGGTGTTGAATTTTGTCAAATTCTTTTTCTGCATTGACAGCATCATGTGTTTTTATCCATTCTGCCAATCTGTCTTTTTACTGGAGGGTTTAAGCCATTTATATTTAAAGTAATTACTGATAAGAAAAGACCTTCGTGGGGCGCCTGAGTGGCTCAGTGGGTTAAGCCTCTGCCTTCGGCTCAGGTCATGATCTCAGGGTCCTGGGATCGAGCCCCACATTGGGAATCTCTGCTCAGCAGGGAGCCTGCTTCTTCCACCCACCCCGACGCCTGTTGCTCTGCCTACTTGTGATCTCTCTCTTTCTCTGTCAAATGAATAAATAAAATCTTTCCCAAAAAAGAAGAAGAAGAAGAAGAAGAGGAGGAGGAGGAAGAAGAAGAAAGAAAGGACCTTCTTCTGTCATTGTGCTATTTGTTTTCTGTATGTCTTATGGCTTTTTAATCCCTCATTTCCATAATTATGCGGTCTTTTATGTTTAGCTGATTTCTTTTTTTTGGTAGTGAAATATTTACACTCCTTTCTCATTTCCTTTTTTTTCTTAAATATTTTTATTTATTTATTTTTGTGCACGCATGTGCACACACGCAAAAGAGAGAGACAGCATTAGCATGAGCAGGGGGGAGCAGCAGAATGAGAGGGAGAAGCAGGCTCCCCGATCAGCAGGGAGCCCAATGTGGGACTCTGGGATCATTACCTGAGCTGAAGACAGACACTCAACCTACTGAGCCACCCAGGCGCCCCTCATTTCCTTTTATGTATATTCTGTAGCTATTTTCTTTGTGGTTACCATGGGGATTACATTTAACATCTTACAATTATAATACTCTAATTTGAAACTATTCCATTTTAACTTCAATAACATACAAAAACTCTGCTTCCTTTATAGCTCTGTCCCCACTCCTTTGGTTGATATCACAAAATTAGAACTTTATACATTTTGTACCCCAAAACATAAACCAATAATTCTTTTAAATACACTGGACTCTTAAAATAGGTAAAAAAGAAATTCTGGAGTTACAAACCAAAGATACAGCAATTTTAGCTTTTATACTAACAATATTTTTCTTTAAATGTAGTAGTCTCTCAGAGACACAGGAAAAAGAAGTGGAGTTACAAGCCATTGTTACAGTAATGCTAGCTTTTATAATTGCCCATGCATTTGCCCATATATATATGTATTTATATTTTGTGTGTTTGTGTGTGTGTGTGTGTGTGTGTGTGTGTGTTTACCTATGTTAAGATTTTTTTTCTATATAGTTTTGAGCTATTATCTGGTATCCTTTTATGTTACCTTGCAGGAATCTCTCCCTCTTTTTTTTTTTTTTTTTTTAAGATTTTATTTATTTGTTTGACAAAGAGAGAGCACAGGCAGAGGAAGTGGGAGAGGGAGAAGCAGACTTCTGTAGGGAAGTAGGGATCCTGATGTGGGGCTCAATCCGAGGACCCTGGTATCAGGCCCTGAGCCAGAGGCAGCCACTCAACCAACTGAGCCACTCAGGCAACCCTACCTTGCAGGAATCTCTTGAGCATTTCTTGTAGGACAGGTCTAGTGATTCCCTAGCTTTTGTTTATCTGGGAACATTTTAATTTCTCCTGCAGTTTTGAAGGATAGTTCTACCACATACAGGATTCATGACTGACAGTTCTTTTTCTCTTTCTCTTCTCCTCTCCTCACTTCTCCTCCTCCTCTTCTCCTCTCCTCTCCTTTCCTCCTTCTCTTCTCCTCTCCTCTTCTTAGCCAAGAGAGTTTTAGTTTTCTCTTCCCAATCTATATACCCTTTATATCCTTTTCTCATCTAATTTTATTATCAGGAATTTCCAGTATGATGTTGAAAAGGTGTGGCGAGAGGAGACAGCCTTGCCTTGTTCTTGATCTTAGTGGAAAAGCTTTGAGTTTCTCACCATTAAGTATAATGTTAGCTGTAGAACTTTTTTGGGGTATATATTCTCTTTTATGTTGAGGAAGTTCCCTTGTATTCTTAGTTTGCTGAGAGTTTTTATCATGAATGGGTGTTGGATTTTATTAAATACTTTTTCTGCATCTGTTGTATGTTCATGTGATTTTTCTTCTTTAGACTGTTGATGTGATGGATTACATTAATTGATTTTCAAATATTAAGCCAGCCTTGCACAACTGGGATAAATACTACTTTGTCATTGTATAGAATCCTTTTTTTTGTTGTTGTTACATTGTTATATTTGGCTTGTTAATGTTTTGTTGAGAATTTTTGCTTTATGTTCATGGGAGATATTTGTCTATAGTTTTCTTGTAATGTCTATGTCTGGTTTTGGTAATAGGGTAAGGCTGGTCCTAGGATGAATTAAGGAAATATTCCCTCTTCTATCCTCTGAAAGAGATTCCAGAGTTTTGGTATAATTTTTCCTTAAATGTTTGATTGACTTTATCAGAAAACTCATCAGGGTCTGGTGCTTTCTGTTTTGGAAGGTTATTAATTACTGATTAATTTCTTTAATAGATATAGGTCTATTCAGATAGTCTGTTTCTTTACAGTACTTGGATACTCTCCTCCCCCTCCCCCCGTCTCCGTCTTCTTTTTTCAGTCTATGTTCTCCTTGCTTTTCAGGTTTGGAAGTTTGTACTGAGATATCCTCAAGATCAAATATTCTTTCCTCAGCCATGTCCAGTCTATAGATAAGCCCATACAAGGCATTCTTCATTTCTATTACAATTTTTTTTTCATTTTTGTTTGATTTGCATTTGATTTTTGTTCTTTGGTAGGATTTACATCTCTCTGCTTAAATTGCCCATCTCTTCTTACATGCTATTTTATCCACCAGAGCCTTGAATATATTAATCATGGTTGATTAATTCCCAGTCTGATAATTTCAACATTTTTTCCATGTTTGGTTTTAATGCTTGTCCATGTGCTCAAATTGTGGGTTTTTTTTTTTTTTTGCCTTATGTCTTGTAATTTTTTCTTGATAGCTGGACATGATGTACTGAATAAAAGGAAGTGCTATAAATGGGCCTTTAGCAATGTGGTAGGGTGTGGTGGGATGAGAAGTATTCTGTAACTCTGTGATTAAGTTTCAGTCCTTTAGTGAGCCTATGTCTCTGGACTGCAAACTTCAAGGTGTGTCTCAGTTTTTTGTCTCAGTTTTTTCCCTCCCCCTTAGGTGGGACAGGATGGCTAGAGTGGGCTGAAGTTGGGTATTTCCCTTCTACATGGAAGGCTAGTGTCAGCTAGAGTTGAGCATCTCCTTTTTCTCAGGTCTGATAATACCCTAGCAGGTTAGGCTCTGTTTAACTAGTTTCTCTTGAAGATAGGTCTTATTAAGAAGAACAGCATGCTCTGATATATTTCAGATGGTTCCCTTTTCCTTCCCTCTGTTGGAAGCAGGGGGGGGATTTTTCTCTTCTTTTCATTGTGATTACGTGCTTGAACTCCTAGAGGTAAATCTCACAAACTGTGGGGCTCCCCTCTGACTGGGCCCCCTGGAGTTTTTAACTTTCAGAGTTGTCCACACCGAACCTCCAGCCATTCATCAATTACAGTTCAGGTTTTTCTACCCTGGTACTCATTCCCACTGTGGTTTGTTTTTTGAGTCTCTCCTCTGGAAAACCATGACTTCCTTTATTCACCTATCACTCTCCAATCTTGGGGGTAGCAGTTTGACATGTATCCTTACCTCTCTTATAGATCCTAGAAAAGTTGTTGATTTTTCAGTGTGTTTAGCTTTAACCTGTTGTTAGGATGGAGTGGTAACTTCCAAGCTCCTTACATGTTGAAGTAGAAATGGGAAAACATAAACTCACTCTTATGTTTTTAGATTCATGGGTTGTTAGAACTCAGTGTAGCCTCCAAATTCTAGTTTCAAACCAGAGATTTGTCTGCAGTTCCCTAGGAGTTCACAGAAGGTGTGTGAGCTATTTTCACTATTTCCAGAGCCCAAGAAAAGTCTTATATTTACCCAAAATAAGATTGCATAGGCCAACTTAAAGGTCAAGTGCTTTGTGTTGATTAGAAATATTAAGTAGTTGGAGTGGTCCTCTCATACTGATCAGGAAATGTAGCTATTTATGGGTATGGAGTTGACATTTGCTGCTTTGTTCCCAGCATTGTAACTCCCCCTCTATCTTGAGGGAGTTCCTCAGAAAGATGAAGTGGGGCACACCATTCCTACATCATGATTCCTGGACAGCGCTGAGTTTAAAACTGAACAAGTGAGGCCCTCCTTCAGGCCCTGCTTCTCAGGTGTTCCTACACTTCGAAGTTTGTTTCTTAAAATTTTCTAAGTCCCCCTTCCTCTTGTGTCTTTCTATTTCTATTGTGTTTCTTTTATTTTTATTTTTTAAAAGATTTTATTTATTTGACACAGAGAGAGAGATCACAGGTAGGCAGAGAGGTAGGCAGAGAGAGGGAGAAGCAGGCTCCCCACTGAGGAGAGAGCCCGACGCAGGGCTCTATCCCAGGACCCTGAGATCATGACCTGAGCCAAAGACAGAGGCTCAACCCACTGAGCCACCCAGGTGCCTCTGTGTTTCTTTTAAATAGCATATACTTGGGGTTTTTTCCCCCAGTGTAAAAATTTCTGTTTTCTTATTGTAGGCTAGCTCATTTATATTTAAGGTAACTTTTGATATGTTTAGGTTTATCCTAACATTTTGGTTATTCCTACTTGTCCCTTCTATTGTTTGTTTCTCTGTTCCTCTTCTCCTGACCTCTTTTGGACAAATTGAATATTTTTTAATTTGCCATTGACTATTTAGCTAAATATCACCTTTTATTTTTAGTGGTTTTATTCCCTAGAGTTTTCTTTAATTTTGCACAACCCACCTTTAAATAACATTATTATAGTTCTCAAACAATGTACAACTCTTGTGATACTATAATTTTATTTACTAAACTCCCATTCTTTGAGCCCTGGTTGTCATGCTGTATGTTGTACAATGTCATTATTGTGTTGCTTAAACAGCCAGTGGTTTTAATTTTTTTTAAAGATTTTATTTATTTATTTGATAGGCAGAGATCATAAGCAGGCAGAGAGGCAGTCAGAGAGAGAGAGGGCGGGGGGGGGGGGGCGAAGCAGGCTCCCTGCCAAGCAGAGAGCCTGATGCAGGGCTTGATCCCAGGACCCTGGGATCATGACCTGAGCCAAAGGCAGAGGCTTTAACCTACTGAGCCACCCAGGTGCCCCCAGCCAGTGGTTTTTAAAAAACATACAGATGTTTTTTATATTTAGCTTTATATTTATGGTCTCTGGGGCTTGTATCAACCATGCAAATCTACACTTCAATCTGTATCATTTCCCTTCTTGTAAAGCAGGTTTTATGAACATAAATTCCCCCAGCTTTGTCTGAAAATGTCTTTTGTTTACCTTCATGTTTGAAATATATGAAGATTTCTAGGTTGACAAGTTTCTTTTCTTTTAATTTAGCTCTTTAAGGGAGATTTTCTATTATCTTTTGACTTCCACTGTTTCTGATAAGAAGTCAGCCATAATTCATAACAGTTCTTTTTAATTTGGATGCTTTTTTTTAAAAGATTTTATTTATTTATTTGAGAGAGAGGCAGTGAGAGAGAGCATGAGCGAAGAGAAAGTCAGAGGGAGAAGCAGACTCCCTGTGGAGCTGGGAGCCTGATGCGGGACTGGATCCCGGGACTCCGGGATCATGACCCCAGCCGAAGGCAGTCGTCCAACCAACTGAGCCACCCAGGCATCCCTAATTTGGATGCTTTTAAGATTTTATTTTTATCTTTAGTTTTTAGCACTTTAACTATGATATTTCTATGTGTGGTTTTCTTTGTATTTATCCTGCTTGGGGTTCATTGAGCTGCTATGGTCTGTGGATTGATTTCCTTAATCAATTTTAGAAAATTTGTCCTTTACCTTTTCAAATAGTCTGTCTCATTCTGTCTTTCTTCTTTTTCTGAGACTTCAAATACAAATATGTTAGGCCATTTGATATCATCTCAGCATCTTAGTTGCTCTGTTCCCCCCACCCCTCCGCATTTTTCATCTCTGTTTTAGTTTGAATAATTTCTATTGATCTATCTTTAAGTTTACTGATTGTTTCTCTGCTGTGCACATAATTCTGCTAAGATCATCAAATGACTTCTTCATTTCTGATATCATATTTTCCTCTTTTTAGCAGTTTCTTCCTTCTTTCTTTTCTTTTCTTCATTTTCCCCTTTCTTTCTTCCTCCCTCCCTCTCCTCTCTTTCTTCCCTCTCTCCTTGCCTCCCTTCCTTCCTTTCCCCTCTCCCTCTCTATTCCTCTTTCTTTCTTTCTCTTTTTACTAAAATTCCTCAATTGTTTAGACATGGTGTTTACTTTTTCCACTAGTTCCTTTGTCATATTTATCAAAGATATATTTTTTAAATATTTTATTTATTTATTTGACAGACAGAGAGAGAGAGAGATCACAAGCAGGTAGAGAGACAGAGAGAAGGGGAAGTAGGCTCCCCACTGAGCAGAGAGCCCGATGTGGGGCTTGATCCCAGGATCCTGGGATCATGACCCTAGCCGAAGGCAGAGGCTTTAACCCACTGAGCCACCCAGGCGCCCCAATATCAAAGATATTTTAAAGTCCCTGTCTGATAATTAAAAAATTTAGACCTACTCTGTGCCTGCTTTTATTGACTATTTCCCCTCTTGATACTGGATCATATTTTCTTCCTTCTTTATATGCTTCATTATTTTAGAAATTGAAATAATATTTATCCTTGACAAAGGACGTACTCTATAGGAGGCTGAAATTTAAAATAGCTCAAGGTGGTGCACCTGGAGGATTCAGTTGGTTAAGCAGTCGGTCAATTCTTGATTTCAGCTCAGGTCATGATCTCAGGGTCCTGGCATCAAGCCCCATGTGAGGCTTACCACTCACTGGGGCATCTGCTTGAGGGCTCGCTCTCTCCCTGTCCCCCCATGCCCCACTTGCTCTTTCTCTGTCTCTAAAGTAAATCTTTAAAAAAAAAGTGGGTCTGGGACTTTTCCTGTTTAGTTTGATTTAGGTCACCATTGGCTTCAGATGTGTTTTTTTTTTATATATAATTTTTTTAAGGTTTTACTTACTCATTTGACAGAGAGGGAGAGTACAAGCAGGGAGAACAGCAGGCAGAGTGGGAGGGAGAAGCAAGCTCTCTGCTGAGCCAGGAGCTGGATGTGGGACTCGATCCCAGGACCCTGGGATCACGACCTGAGCTGAAGGCAGCCACTTAATGAACTGAGCCACCCAGGCATCCCAGCTTCAAATGTTTTGAGAGCAGGATGAGGACTTTTCCTTTAGCAGAGCTTGGGATCTGACATTAGCAAGACCACAGAGATCTCTTTATGCTTTATATCCAGCCACCAGCTTCACAGACCATGGAAATCTCTCTCTGTTTTTAGCATAGTTGCTTGGTATGTGTTTCTGGGAAGTTCTCTTTGCTTTCCTGTCATGTTACTGGCTTTATACACCTTTAGAAACTTTTTTGCCTTTTGCCTTGCTGCTCTGTCCCCAGTCTTTGGAGGACCCCTGAAGTACTCTCCCTGAAGAGGAGTCCTCAGAGGGATTCCTTTCAGCTCTCTTCTCATGGCTATAGCTGTGCACTTGGAGAAGACCTGCATACTAGTGGTGATCTCTCTCAGCTCTCCTGCCCTGTCTCCAGCATTGAGTTACTAGCCTTGCGTATTTGGTGAAGGCCAGGGGAAAACATGGGTGGGTGGTGCAGACTTGCACTGTAGCTTGCCACACGCAGCCATTAGAAGTTCATTGAAAGTTCAGCTGCTCTTCTTACTCCCATCTTTTATAAATGTTTTATCCTTCAACGTGGAAGCCCTTTATAACACTGCAGTTTAGTTCATTTAAGTTTCTTTGTGTCCTCATATCTCTAATGGGTCTTTTTTTGAAGCTTTGATTTTGTAGATTAACCCCCTTATTCTCACTGTTAGGGTGTGAGTCTTGTGATTCTCCACAACTCCATACATGTTTTATTTATTTTTTTAAAAGATTTTATTTATTTATTTGACAGAGAGAGATCACAAGTAGACAGAAAGGCAGGCAGAGAGAGAGGGAAGCAGATTCCCTGCTGAGAAGAGAGCCCGATGCAGGACTCGATCCCAGGACCCTGAGATCATGACCTGAGCCGAAGGCAGCAGCTTAACCCACTGAGCCACCCAGGCACCCGTCCATACATGTTTTAAAAATAATTTTAATTTTGAAACAATTTCAAGTTCATAGAAAAGTGGCAAGTATAGCAAGGAACCTTTTCCACCTTAAATCACTTGAGAGAAAATTGTTGATACAATGTGTCATCATCCCTGAGTACTTCAGTTTATATTTCCTAGGAAGGAGAATATTCCCCTACCTAACATAAATGCAACCATCAAAATCAGGAAGTTAACACTGACACATTATTACAATTCAGTCTTCAGATCTATTCAAAACTGCAGACCATTTATTTTGTAGCATATTCCTTAATTTGGAATCTAATGTGTTCCTACGATTAGATTTGGGTTATGCACTTTTAACTGAATATGATAGAAGTGATGCTGTGTTCTTTACATGACAGCTTATGAGATGGCTCCTGGTTTTGATTTTCTCATTACTGATATGGTCACTTTGATAATTTGATTATGGTGGTATCTGTGAGGCTTCTTCACTATGTAGTTACTTTTTTTCCTTTTGTGATTAGTAACTTTTATGGAGAGGTGGTTTGTAGGAATATAAATACACCCTCTTCATGAAGCTTTCAATTTATTTCTTTATATCAGTATGGACTTAACGGCTTCCTGTTTTATTGTTTATGTTGATGCTTAAATTATCCCAGACTTGGTCAGAGGAGAGCCCCCATTTCAGCTGGCTTTTGTGTCCTTTTGATAAACCCCTATAATTCTTTAAGCACTTCATTTCTGGCACCACAAGGCATTCCAGGAAGTTTCTGTGCTTCCACAGTTTGGAAAGAATCATTTCTTCAAGGGGACCTTGTTACTTTTAATAAATAATGGCATTTTTAAAAATTTTTATTTTTTTAAAGATGATATTTATTTGTTTAACGCAGAGAGAGAGATCACAAGTAGGCAGAGAGGCAGGCAGAGAGAGAGGAGGAAGCAGGCTCTCCGCCGAGCAGAGAGCCTGATGTGGGGCTCGATCCCAGGACCCTGAGATCATGACCTGAGCCAAAGGCAGAGGCTCAACCCACTGAGCCACCCAGGTGCCCCTATAATGGCATTTAGAAACCAACATCTGGGCTCTATGTGTGGTCAGTGCTACTGGGATGTCACACTCCTAGGCCCTCTGTATATAACCAATATCCCATAACTGCTACTAACCCCACTCCAGAGTAGATGACTTCATCACTCCATTTGGATGCTCAAACACTGTGCCAGATTGCCCCCCTGCTTGGACATCTTATTTACTACCCTGCTTGGTTTTGGACTTCTCAACCTCGACTGCCTTCAGGTGTGGATGCCTTCCCTACCTTGCTCAGGTTTCCAGCATCCTACTCCAGGCTACCTCTCTGTGGGGACATCACCCTCCTTAGACTCTGATACATTGTGCCAGCCTATCTCATAGCATACACATACTCCTCATCTGCTTGGGGCCCCATATCTCATGTTGTTTCCTCTTCACACATATACCCTCTTTATACTACTCTGGCTCAGACACATCACACTGTGTCATCCCTCTGTGGGGACATCTTTCCTTTTACCCTCTCTGGCCTCCTATGAATGTTTTCCTCACCTTTCAGTTTCCAACTTGCTATTTGGGCAATTATCATGCAGGGACATTCTTCTACTCCTGCTTGGGCTTTAAAACCCAATATCTTGGGTCAGTCATACCCTTCTCATCCAAAATGAGATTTAAAACCAATCCCATGCCCTGTTCCAGATACCCCTCCCCACACCCTCCTCACCTCCCATCCTATCTCACCCTTACTCTTTCTGGTCTGGGAATCATTCAGAGTTGGTTTTATTTGTTTGTTATATTTTGTTTTGTTATGTATTTGTTTTTAAGATTTATTTATTTTAGAAAGAGAGTGGGGGGGAGGGGCAGAGGGAGAGAGAATCTCAAGCAGACTCCATGTCCACTGTGGAGCCCAGCTTGGTGCTTGATCTCATGACCTTGAGATCATGACCTGAGCCAAAATCAAGAGTGGGACACAGCCAACTGAGCCACCTAGGCACTCCAGTGTTGTGGTTTTTTTTTTATTAAAAAATGTTTAATGGTTTATTGAAACATTTATGTAGCAAAAAAATTCACCTGTTTTATTTGTACAGTTTGATGAGTTTCCACAAATTTATGCAGCCATTACCTAATCCAGTTTTAGAATACTTCCTTCATCCCAAAATTTTCCTCATGCCCATTTGCTTTCTGTCCTTATTGTTTTGCTCTTTCTTCTGCTTCTTTTTTTAAAGAGAAAAAAATTATGAATTCACATTGTTATTTTCAACTCAGTTTGTCCCGCAGGCAGCATTTTCTTTTGCCACACCTAGTAAATCCAAGACAGGTTTGGTTGGTGTTGAACCTGAACCTGGGAGCACCACCACATTAAATGGTGCTTGACTATCACACTTCCCTTCATGGTTACCTAAGTCAGTACTAACAATACTCATTTATGTCCTCCTTGAGCTCACTGTAGATTCAACTTAGAGTGGCTTGCTTGCTTTCCTTTTCATCCCTGATTTTAGAAAAATACTAAGACCTAAAATGAGGATTTCTTCTGCAAGTTAGAAGCCAAAATAAATGCAGGGATGCCACATGAAGGTTTTCTAATTTAACTTTATCAGATGCCAAAATGCACAAAGTACTGTACAAAGCACAGCAATAAACCAAGTCCGTAGTTAGAAGCGATGCAGTGGGAACATGGAGGCCAGGGAAACCCAGGAAATGTATGACACAGAAGCTTGTCTGACCTCACCCCAACGGTTGAGAAGAGGTTAATAGGGAGAACAGCTACAGTTCACTTCTGCACCATGGAAGTGAAAATTTCTGATGAAAGTCCCTTCTTTTCATCATTCCTTTTTTGGATGAGGAAACAGCAAATGAAGAATTCATATGATTTGCCTTAAGCCTCTAGCTAGGTGGAATGGGACACAGTCTTGTCTGACCTGGGCAGCATACTGCTTGCTGCCTGTGGTGCAGGCTCAACGCAGGGGGGACTTGGAGGAATAGGGAAGGCTAAGGGATATCTTGCTCAGACTCAAGGGCGGGGCAGATCTGACTTCAGTGACGTGCCTTTGCTAGGTGTGTGAGGGCTGTGTCATGCTGGGTGCTTAAGCTCTACACTCTGCTGTACTTTTCCTTACTGTGAAATGGGGGTCATTGTGATAACATCACCCTCACACAGTTGTCGTGAGGATTAAGAGCTAATTCAGTACTAGTAGTAGACACTCAGTATATGTTAACCCTGATGATGATGATGACTTCTGTTTCTGGGTCCTAAGAGGTTTCTAAGCACATCTTCTTGGCATCCGCTCTTTGGACCACTCAACCCTGGAGGTCAATGTTCATGATTAGAACCACATCCCTCCTCCCATGTTTTCCACCGGCCCAAGTCATTCTTCCACCTTTCTGTGCTGCTTCCATGATTCAAAATAAATGAAAGCAGAGGCAGGGCAAACTCTGAAGATCTAACTGATGAATAAGTATTTAGATGAGCAGCATATTAGATGATGAGAGAGGGATCAGTTTTTGCCTTTAAGGAACTTTCAGTCTTAATTGAAGAGTTAAAATTAAGAAGTGCACAATTAAAAGATGATTCAAAATTAAATGGAGTGCTGATTATATGGCATAAGTAATTAAAGAATAAATCAATAGAAAATTAATTCTTAAGATGTAATAACAAAATAACAGCAGTTAATATTTCTAAGCCCATGCTATGTATCAGATACTTTTTAAAGTGCTTTATGTACATGATTTAATTTAATTTAATTTGCCCAGAAGTTCTCTAAGGTAGCTATTATTAATATTGTCCCTTCCCAGAAGAGGAAGCTAAAGCTCAAACAAGTAGCTGCTTAAGGTTTTACATAGCTGGTAACCAAATAAGGGGGATACAAATAATACAGAATAAATGAGTTTAGAGGAGGCAGACAATGTCCGCCCAAGTAGATGTTTGTCATTAATTCTGGTCTTTTTTCAGAGTTCCCCTCTAGCTGAAGAACCATTGTCAACCCTCAGAAAGACAAACCGACAACTAACTCACCTAACCTTCCATGTCCTTCCATTGCTCTTTGGAGAAAGGATAAAGAAAAGTCCACTTAACAAGGCTTGGCATGTCTCCACTAATCTCTCCAGCAACTCTTTTACTTGTCTTCCCTCCCCCATGGCCTTTTTTAGTCCCTAAGATCCTGCCTGCCACAGGCCCTTTGCACATGCTATTTTCTTCTGCCTGCTCTCCTCCTCTGTCTTCTTTACCTAAGTAACTTCCACCCATCCTTCAGATCTCAGCTCAAGCATTCCCTTCTTCAGGGAAGCCTTGCCTGACATCACTGATAGGCCAAGTCTTCCTACTGGAAACTATGATTGCATGCTGCATCTCTATTTTGTAATGCTTGTCATAGCATTATATTTGTCTGGTTATTTGGTATCTATTTCTCTCACTAGATTATAAGCGCGATGAGAGGTGAGACTGAATCCATGTTTACTCATCATTAAGCACCAAACAATGTGCCTAGCACATAATGGCACTCAGTCAATATTAGTAGAATGGATTGAAGACTAAGTTAAGAAGGTTCCACAGAGGATCTAGGACATGGAGGGGCCTAAAATAGAAAAGAGATGGAGAGGTGAGGGAGAAACATTTAAGGAAGAGGAATTAGTGGGACAACTAGTAAGTAATCTTGCATTAATGAGCTGAAAACAAAGAAGACCTGAAAATGGCAGTCCATAGACCCATGTCAATGCCTATCATCTTGGTCAGCCTCTCCCACACTTTTAGAGTTACATTTATTGCTAAAAGCATATCCATATATACAAAACTACTCACTAAATTATGCCTTTACTCAGGATTGCACACATTCTTCTCTCCCTGTCACTTCTGAAATGTCTGGACCTCAACCAGATATAGAGGTTGGTTTTAGAAACCAGAATATTCTAGTTCTTCATCTTTCCCACTTCTCAGCCGGTCTTGGCAATTGCTGGATGCATGGGGAAGCAGTTTCTGCACATGTCATATTTATGTATAGAGGAAACAGAAGGATAAGCAGTGCTCTTCAGTGGGTAGAATCATGTCTCCCAAAAAGATGTGTTTTTTAAAAAGATTTTATTATTTGAGAGAGAGAGAGAGGAGCACAGAGAGGGAGAATGAGAGTTTGAAGCAGACTGCCTGTTGAGCAGGGAGCCTAATGCAGGGCTTAGTCCCAGGACCCTGAGATCATGACCTGAGCTAAAGGCAGATGCTTAGGTGACTGAGCCACTCAGGTGCCCCACCCTGCAAAAGATGTTTCTGATTCTAATCCCCTGTACTTGTGAATGTGACCTTATTTGAAAATAGGGTCTTTGCAGCAGTAATCATTGATGAGATCATACTGGATAAGGGTAGGCCTTAATCCAATCACTGGTGTCTGTGAGAAGAGAGAAATTTGGGCACAGAGACAGAAGACACACAAGGGAAGGGCCATGTGATATTGGAGTATGAATCTAGGAGAAAATGAACACCAAGGATTGTAGGCAACCCCCAGAAGGTAACAAGAGGCAAGGAAGAAACATCCCTTAGAACCTTCAGAGAGAACACAGCCCTGCTGACACCCTGATTTAGAACTTCTAACCTCCAGAACTGGGAGAGAATAAATTTCTGTTGTTTTGAACCATCCAAGTTTGTGGAACTTTCTTATGGCAGTCCTAGGAAACTAAGCCAATTATCTCTGGACCCAAAGCAGTCCTCAAAGCTCAGAAAAACAATTAGGACACAAATAAGGAGGCCCAGACTCTACCAAGTTTTGGTAGACCAGAGCAAGCAAAAGCTAAGTTCAGGGCACAGTAGAACTCTAGAAATGACAGGTACTCTTGACATTGGAGTCTACATTTATTGTCTGGAGCATTGCTATGTATAGACAACCTTTCATTTTGATTGCATAAGAAATATTCAAGGGTTTAGGGGGTGGCTTAGGCTGAAATTATAGCTAGCTTGATAAAGCATGTAAATAGAACAGTGGTGACAAAGCCATATGAAATCACCAAGGTGAATCAGAACTTTCTGTGATCTGTCTTTAGACTCTACGATTGCTTGCTACCAGGCAGGGTAAATTGGGCACCTAAATCCATGCTTACTTCTGTGTGCGACTGTCAGAGACAGAGCCCTGCTATGGAGAACTTACCAAGAAAATGCCTTATGGTGTTTTTTGTAGAAGGAGGGAAAGACTACCTGCTCATTCTCTTTCCCATATGAAGTATTATTAGTTTGCCTTCCTTTCATACATAGGTGCTATGTCAGTTATCACTTTATGGCCTCTTAGCTTTAAATGCACCCTTCAGTACCTGCTCTGTGATGATAGGCTGGACTCCAGGCATTTCTTGTACATGCTGAGAATGATGTTAAGTTGTCTCAGTAGAGGGCAAAGGAGGGAACTTGAAGAGGAAATGGTAGGCTTTTCTTCGTAGTTCTGGTGCATTGTGGTTTTCCTTTCTTGCTCTTGCAGAACAAGTAGTCAGTGGTGTGGCACTTTAGGACAATGGTGCTCTGTCCTCGCTGTTTGCTCAGAACGTGCAGTCTCTTGGAGACAATGCAAGCCAGTGACCACTTTCTTGTGGCCCTTCCTCTGTGGCTCTGCATGCTCCCAGCCTGCAGTGGTGCCCTTACTCCCTCTGCCCACCCTCCCACAAGCCTCAGCTTGCATGCACCCTGAGGAGTTGCTTCCTGCCTGCCCAGCAATTGTGGACCAGCTCTGGCCTGGGCAACCCAGAGAACTTCCTCTCCAACCAGCAGCACTAAACACAGCTTCTCCAGTGAAATTTGAAGCCCAGCCTCAAGATGCGGCCTCCCCTTCAGGCTTGTCTCTCCTTGGATATTCTCCCTCAGCCCTAAAGCATCCTTTACAGTTCTCTTCTCATCTGACAATTATGCTCCTATCACAGTCTCATAATTCTTACATTAAACTTTCCCTATTGGAATTACCGTGTGGTTTCTGCCTCCTGACTGGACCCAGACTGACCTAAATACAACCCCGCTTTGACAGGGAGCTGAAATGCACAGCCTTCTCTTTTTGTAGAGACGTTCTTTTTCTCCTGACATCTTGCTGGATTTCCCAGATCTGGATGCCTGTCATGCATAAATTGCAAATTCAGTTATGGTATTGAAGGGATCTACATGCCTGGCCCTCATCCTACTCCCCTTACTGGGCAGTTACGTCAGCTACATTGCCTTCACTGGCTTATTTTAGCTTTCAAAGGTTATTCATGTAGTTAGAGAATAATTAGAAGAGAAGCTCTGTGTGGCAGTGAGAGTCTTCTCTGTAGCCAACTAAGTCAAGCCACACTTTTGCTTTCTGAAAAAGATCAGCCTCAAGTTTATGATACAAGTAATATAAAAGAGTGTGTTGAATGCTGGAGAGTAGTTTCAGTCAGAAGAAAATATATTGCCTAAGTCCTAGGATGGTTATGAGAAGTCAATGAGATATTCTAGGTAAAATGCTCGGCTTAGTATTGGCACTATGTACACACTTAGTTGTTGTGAGTACTCTTTTTCGTTCATTCAATCATTCATTCAACTCATATTTAGGAAGCAGTTACATATCATGCAGGTGCTATTATTATTAGCATGGGGAATGAGGATGAATGCGATTTCACTTCCTGCTCTCCAAGAGTGGCCAGTCCAGTCTCTTGTTTAGTATACACTAAGGTACAAGCAATAATCCCCTTCTTCATCCTCTCCCCAAAATATGGGCTTTCAAGTAAGTGGAATATAACTCATGATTTAGTTATAAAATGTGCAACATGGAGACAAGTTCCACGCATTGAGGGAATTTTCTGCTATTAGTTTGATGTGAGCATTGATAAACCCAGACTATTGTTAGGACATATTCTTTTTCAGTAATTAACTCTATTTAATCACATGTGATATAGATGTTATATACAGAATGTTACCACATAATAGGCTATGTGATGAACATCATGAACAGTACTTAATTAAACCCTTAAAACTATCTTATAAACTAAGCATTATTACCCCCATTTTATAAATGATGAAGGTGTGGCTCAGAAAGTTTGAGAAATTTTCCATAAGTCACTCAGAATACAGGTATAGGGTCAGGATTCGAACAACTTCATCTGACTCAAAAGCCCATGCTTATATCAAAAATATAATATTGCTTTCTTTTGTTAATTTTCAGCTTGGTTGTGCTAAGGACTAACTGTCATTCCCTTACTCCTTCTCCACCACCCAAACTCATTATACCATCTTGTACTTGCCAGTTTGCTTGACTGTCTTTGCCATTAGGCTAAGACTTCCTTGGGGGTAGACACAATCTCCTATTCACTACTGTATCCCCATTCTGGTTATCTATTCCTGCTTAACAAAACCACACTGAAGATGAGTGGATCAAAATAACAAATCACGTTTCAGTGCATTGATGCAGCTTAGCTACAAGGTTTCTTCTTGGGGTCCCTCATAAAGTTGCAGTCAGGTGGTGGTTCAGGCTGGTGTTATCTGAGGTTCAACCAAGTTGGCCATCCAAGATGGTTTCTTTCTTCCTTTCTTTCTTTCTCCTTTCTTTCCTTCCTTCCTTCCTTCCTTCCTTCCTTCCTTCCTTCCTTCCTTCCTTCCTTCCTTCTTTCCAGGCTGTATTTATTTATTCTGAGAGAGAGAGAGAGAGAGAGAAATGGAGCATGAGTGGGATGGGGGAGGGGAAGAGGGAGAGAGAAGCTCAAGCAGACTCTATGCCGAGTGCAGAGCCCAATGTTGGGCTCCATCTCACAACCATGAGATCATGACCTGAGTCAAAATCAAGAGTTGGGTGCTTAGCCAACTGTGTGATCCAGGCGCCCTCAAGATTGTTTCTTTATCACATATCCAGTGCATGGCCTTTGACAGCTAAAATCGCTGAGGACTGGCTGGGCATCTTTCTAACTCCACATAGTTTTCTGTGTGGTTACCTAGGCTTCCTCACAGCATGAGGCACTTCTTACGTAGTGACTGTAAGATTTGCCCCAGAGTGAGTGTTCCAAGAGATTTGGGTGGAAGCTGGCTTTTTATGACTGAGGCGTAGGAGTTGCTCAGCATCACATCTACCATACTGTTGTGAGTCCCAGGGTCAACTGAGATTCAGTACGTAAAGGCAACTACATCAGGGCACACATATTGGGATGCATCATTCATTGGGCGCCATCTTTGGAAACTACCACTGAGCAGGGAGGGCTGTCCGAGGAGGGAAAACTCAGAGGAAAAGATACATATGTGGGAAGGCTCGGACGAAGATTTCCAGTTAGCCAAGTGAAGAAAGAGTGGGGAAGAAAAAGAAAGAGAGTGCGAATGGTCTTCCAGGCAGAGGGAAACCATGTATGGAGACATGGAGATAAGAAGAGGGGTTGATAAGCATGGGACATTCAGATTCTACCATTTACTTGACAGGTGACTTTGGATAATTATTTAACTTTTCTACATCTCCGTTTCCTCCTTTGTGAAATGGAGATAATCATAATTATTATCTACTAGCTCTGAAATGGTTAAATCAGTAGTGCATGAGGGGTTCTTTAGAATAGTATCTGGCACATGGAAAACATTCAGTAAGTGTTGGTTATTGTTAGTATTATACAGGGAAATACGGAAGTTAAATATGGCTGGAACAAAGGACTCCAGAGGATGGGGGCAGGGGGAGGTTTGAGTCTAGAATGCTAAGCAGGGGCCAGAGCATGACTTTAAGTTGTACAGAGGTGTTTGCATTGTATCCAAAAGTAAATGAAGAGACATTGCAGATTTTGGGGAGGGGAGATTTGACCAGATTTGGGATTTTAGGTAGATATCTATACTAAAGGTCTCCAGGGTGGGAAATACTTGGAGGGTAACAGAGATGAGTTGGAAGCTGCTGTGGTCCACAAGGGGGACATAGTGGCCTAGCCTAAGGTTATGGCAATGGGAATGGAGAGAGGAGAACCTACTAAAGGTCACAGTGCTGGCTTGTGACAGAGCAGGGACTAGAGGTGCTGACTAATCACACAGGAATTTCCTGCCAGGAAATTAGCCTTTTTCACTTGTTTACATAGGCACAAGTGTAATATGTGCTCTTTGATGGAGCCAGATACATAGCTACAAAAAACTGGGCAGGGATGGTTCAGGTGGGACATATGGTTTCCAGTTTCATTGCTTATGCCTACAACTGCTAATAATAAATAGATGTGGCACCCCCCCCCCCAAATCACTGCATCCAAGGGAAACTGCGCAAAGAGAGAGATTGTCTTTGAAGGAAAGCTTTTTTCCCAACTCTGTTTGAAGGTCACACCCCATTTTCTCATGACTGCCTCATTTGTTCTCCTTTGAGTCAGAATCAGAGTTTTGATTTGCTTTTTGTAGATTACTTGGTACATGGAACACCAGTAAGTTCTGATTGGCTACTCTGTGGGGGCACTCTTGCTCTATCATGCTGTGTTTCTCAAACACCCTCTGTGGACACAGGTTGCTCACGGAGTCCATAGTTCTTAGAGGGACTGGGAACAGCTGAGAATAAGTGACCCCAGTGGCTGCTACTTGGAGGAGTGGGCTCCTGAGAAGAGACATCTGAGGCAAGGGTGGCTGCTGGGACCTTGGGCAATGAATGAGCCTGGTGTGTTCATCCACTGACTTAGAGGACCCTGAAGGTCTAGATGATATTCTAAATGACCCCTGATGGGATTCACCCTAATCTCTTCTCTTGTCCACCAATGCTCCATTCTTGTTCATGGGTCCATGTGGGGCCTTCCTTGGTCGAGTCCTACACGTTCTTCAAGGCATAGCTCTGGTCCCACATCTGTGGGAGTCTCCTGTCACTCTTCCAGCCCCTGTGGGTCACTCCCAGACCCACCCCTGTCCCAGTTGGAAGAGTAGGCACCCTACAACTCAGTGCTAACTCACACAGGCTGGGTATATTGTTCTCCCAGCTTTATAAGAAGTCAGCTGAGGGTTGATGGTTTTCTCTCCCTTGTTTCCAGAACCCCTCTCAGAGTTTTCAAGCAACCTCTGTCGACTGACGGATCCAGAGGTTTGGAAGATGTGTTAGCCCTGACTTACAGATTGGGAAGTTGAGGAGGAAGGTATTAAGTCACCTGCCCAATGTTGTGAAGGTTGGCATTTACTCGGAAGCTAACCAGGAACACATTTTGCATGTATTTGTTGTTTAATCTTTTCAGCAACCCTAAGAGATAAGCCTTTTTTTCCAGGCTGTATTTATTTATTCTGAGAGAGAGAGAGAGAGAGAGAAATGGAGCATGAGTGGGATGGGGGAGGGGAAGAGGGAGAGAGAAGCTCAAGCAGACTCTATGCCGAGTGCAGAGCCCAATGTTGGGCTCCATCTCACAACCATGAGATCATGACCTGAGTCAAAATCAAGAGTTGGGTGCTTAGCCAACTGTGTGATCCAGGCGCCCTCAAGATTGTTTCTTTATCACATATCCAGTGCATGGCCTTTGACAGCTAAAATCGCTGAGGACTGGCTGGGCATCTTTCTAACTCCACATAGTTTTCTGTGTGGTTACCTAGGCTTCCTCACAGCATGAGGCACTTCTTACGTAGTGACTGTAAGATTTGCCCCAGAGTGAGTGTTCCAAGAGATTTGGGTGGAAGCTGGCTTTTTATGACTGAGGCGTAGGAGTTGCTCAGCATCACATCTACCATACTGTTGTGAGTCCCAGGGTCAACTGAGATTCAGTACGTAAAGGCAACTACATCAGGGCACACATATTGGGATGCATCATTCATTGGGCGCCATCTTTGGAAACTACCACTGAGCAGGGAGGGCTGTCCGAGGAGGGAAAACTCAGAGGAAAAGATACATATGTGGGAAGGCTCGGACGAAGATTTCCAGTTAGCCAAGTGAAGAAAGAGTGGGGAAGAAAAAGAAAGAGAGTGCGAATGGTCTTCCAGGCAGAGGGAAACCATGTATGGAGACATGGAGATAAGAAGAGGGGTTGATAAGCATGGGACATTCAGATTCTACCATTTACTTGACAGGTGACTTTGGATAATTATTTAACTTTTCTACATCTCCGTTTCCTCCTTTGTGAAATGGAGATAATCATAATTATTATCTACTAGCTCTGAAATGGTTAAATCAGTAGTGCATGAGGGGTTCTTTAGAATAGTATCTGGCACATGGAAAACATTCAGTAAGTGTTGGTTATTGTTAGTATTATACAGGGAAATACGGAAGTTAAATATGGCTGGAACAAAGGACTCCAGAGGATGGGGGCAGGGGGAGGTTTGAGTCTAGAATGCTAAGCAGGGGCCAGAGCATGACTTTAAGTTGTACAGAGGTGTTTGCATTGTATCCAAAAGTAAATGAAGAGACATTGCAGATTTTGGGGAGGGGAGATTTGACCAGATTTGGGATTTTAGGTAGATATCTATACTAAAGGTCTCCAGGGTGGGAAATACTTGGAGGGTAACAGAGATGAGTTGGAAGCTGCTGTGGTCCACAAGGGGGACATAGTGGCCTAGCCTAAGGTTATGGCAATGGGAATGGAGAGAGGAGAACCTACTAAAGGTCACAGTGCTGGCTTGTGACAGAGCAGGGACTAGAGGTGCTGACTAATCACACAGGAATTTCCTGCCAGGAAATTAGCCTTTTTCACTTGTTTACATAGGCACAAGTGTAATATGTGCTCTTTGATGGAGCCAGATACATAGCTACAAAAAACTGGGCAGGGATGGTTCAGGTGGGACATATGGTTTCCAGTTTCATTGCTTATGCCTACAACTGCTAATAATAAATAGATGTGGCACCCCCCCCCCAAATCACTGCATCCAAGGGAAACTGCGCAAAGAGAGAGATTGTCTTTGAAGGAAAGCTTTTTTCCCAACTCTGTTTGAAGGTCACACCCCATTTTCTCATGACTGCCTCATTTGTTCTCCTTTGAGTCAGAATCAGAGTTTTGATTTGCTTTTTGTAGATTACTTGGTACATGGAACACCAGTAAGTTCTGATTGGCTACTCTGTGGGGGCACTCTTGCTCTATCATGCTGTGTTTCTCAAACACCCTCTGTGGACACAGGTTGCTCACGGAGTCCATAGTTCTTAGAGGGACTGGGAACAGCTGAGAATAAGTGACCCCAGTGGCTGCTACTTGGAGGAGTGGGCTCCTGAGAAGAGACATCTGAGGCAAGGGTGGCTGCTGGGACCTTGGGCAATGAATGAGCCTGGTGTGTTCATCCACTGACTTAGAGGACCCTGAAGGTCTAGATGATATTCTAAATGACCCCTGATGGGATTCACCCTAATCTCTTCTCTTGTCCACCAATGCTCCATTCTTGTTCATGGGTCCATGTGGGGCCTTCCTTGGTCGAGTCCTACACGTTCTTCAAGGCATAGCTCTGGTCCCACATCTGTGGGAGTCTCCTGTCACTCTTCCAGCCCCTGTGGGTCACTCCCAGACCCACCCCTGTCCCAGTTGGAAGAGTAGGCACCCTACAACTCAGTGCTAACTCACACAGGCTGGGTATATTGTTCTCCCAGCTTTATAAGAAGTCAGCTGAGGGTTGATGGTTTTCTCTCCCTTGTTTCCAGAACCCCTCTCAGAGTTTTCAAGCAACCTCTGTCGACTGACGGATCCAGAGGTTTGGAAGATGTGTTAGCCCTGACTTACAGATTGGGAAGTTGAGGAGGAAGGTATTAAGTCACCTGCCCAATGTTGTGAAGGTTGGCATTTACTCGGAAGCTAACCAGGAACACATTTTGCATGTATTTGTTGTTTAATCTTTTCAGCAACCCTAAGAGATAAGCCTTTTATCCACATGAGGCTGCTGAGGAGACTGAAGCTTATGGTTTTTAAATAACTTGAGAACACTTCTGGCCTCTGGCCAAACCCACCCAGAACTAAAACCCAGATGGTCGTACTCCTCACTGTTTCGCATTTTCAGCACTCCCTACACTGTAGCCCCAGTTTACCTACCTGTCTCTGCAAATTAGACCGTTACCTTTTCTAAGGGTAGGGGGTAGGCTGTTGTTTTTATTTTAATCTTGGTAACCCCAGGCCTAGCACAGAACCTGATGCCTAGCTCAGGATCTAGAAGCCACTGTTAAGGAAATGCTAAGTGAATAAAGGGCCAGTGATAAAGCTTATTTGCAGTTCAAGTCAGTGCAGTCTCCCTGAGAAGACTAGGGTTGCTATGCTGCCTTTGAGAGTAGGATCTCATCGGAACCTCTGCTCCCCTCAAGGTGATATCAGAAACATGTGTGAGGAGAAATGTGGCTTTCTGGTTTCTTTTGGAAGCCTGTGGTAGGAGATTGGTGCTGTGCTGGACAAGCAGCTCCATTGGGGAGTGCAGGGAGCCTGAGGCCTGCTGGGCTGGGCCTCCCTTCAGATGCAGGGATTAGTCTCAATCCAGGCAAACCCTTGGAGAGAGCGACCATCAGCTTCAACGATGACGTGATGAGAAGCTCGGTCTCCGGCCAGAGAGATTTGGGATTGGTCCTGGCTCTTCCCCTGACCAGATTTGTGGCTTTGGGTCAGTTATTAACCTTATGAAGCTTCAATTTTCTCCCTGGAGAGTGGAACACAAGAACTGCCTCCCTCATGGGGTTGTTGTGAGGATTAAATAAGAAAATGTGTGTGTGGCCCTTGTCAAAGGGCACAGTGGATGGCGGCCATGGCTGTCTGCTAGCTACAGGCCTGGAGAGGAATGTGGCGGAGTGGCAGTACTAACGACACCAGGCACTGTGAAAACCCTCAAAGGGTTGTCCCAAGGCAACACTGTCAAACACTGGGAATTTATTTTCCAGGCCTTTCTATCTCCCGTCTGTGGCTTCCTGGTGCAGCACGTCCTCTGTTGGTATCTGTTGGTCAGGCTCTGTGAGGAGGTGCTCCCCGGGTGAGACCAGTGGGACAGCCGGACAGGGTAGAGGAAGAAGCCAAGTAGGGTGAAGCCTTGCAGGGGGCAGTCTCTGCCTGGCCTGCCGGAAGGTGGGGAGTTACGTAAGGAGACCTGACCACACCGGAGCCGAGGGAGTTGGAGCTTTCGCACCCTGCCCCCACACCTGCACCCATCAGGGCTCAGCCAGACCTTGGTTCAGTGCCACGGACAGGCATCAGTTCCTGGATGCTGCCGGCTTCTCACGGATGCAGGCAAGGTGGACTCCGAAGCAAGAAGATGTCTAGCAACTGTTCAGAGAGGAGAACTGGATTATATTTACACATAAGGTATGAACCGTAATAGATGAATATACTAGCATTTCATGCCATATGTACATTTTGAAATAAGACTTATTAATGCTCATGGTCCACCTTGGGGTGGAGGACAGGGTTCCGGCAAGAGATTTGGGGGGTTATATGGGCTTTCCCCACAGAGCTCATGTCAAAGGCTGGCTTTCCCTTAGCCAGACTTGAACTTGTCTTGTAAACCACTCACTCACAAACCTCTGCTCATAAAGCACCCTCCACCCCACCCAGGGTGTTTGCAAAGCAAATTATCTTTTTCAGTCTGGAGAAAGGGGCAGGGGGCTTTGACTATGGGTGCTTTGACTATGCATTAGTGCCATCACAGAAGGGAAGGCTGGGAAGTCAGAGCATAGCTGGTAGCTCGCATTGGTGCTAGATTGGTGTTTGTTGAGTGAATGCTTGCAGGAATGAAAAGCAACCCCGTAGTGAGACACATGTTTTAAGTGTCTTCTTTGTTATGTCTCATCTTAACTTACTCTTCAGCTCATTACATCTTTCCTGCTTTCTTTATCCCTCCAGGACAAATTGCTCTCTTTCTATTAAATTTCTGGTTCATTCACTTCTTTGTATTGAGATCTCTGTATTGCGATCCTGTGTGTTTTTTTTTTTTAAAGATTTTATTTATTTATTTGACAGAGAGAGATCACAAGTAGGCAGAGAGGCAGGCAGAGAGAGAGGGGGAAGCAGGCTCCCTGCTGAGCAGCGAGCCTGATGCAGGACTCGATCCCAGGACCCTGGGATCGTGACCCGAGCCGAAGGCAGCAGCTTAACCCACTGAGCCACCCAGGCGCCCCGCGATCCTGTGTTTTTAGGTCTGTTTCTCCTATTAGATTATGAGGGCCTTAAAGACGGGACTTACTTATGTCCTTCATCCCAGAGCCTGGTTCCAGGTGGGATAGTAAGTACTGACTGAATGCACGCATGAATGAAGCCAATGGCTAACCCTGTTGTCTTAAGTTATAATATGAATGTGTATGTGTGTGTCCTTAAAATTCGTTTAAGGCAAATCTAGCCAAGGAAATGAAAGAGTTGACTTATAAGCAGTAATAGCAAAGGAACACCAAGTGGACAAGGCTAATTAAGAGATGGGTTAGTCCCCGAGCCTTCCAGTTCAGCCAAGTGCCTTAGGTAGAGTCGCCTAACCAATCCTTCTGCTCCAGTCCAGATTGATACAGACTGAGCAGAGGGTGGAGTGAAGGTGGGGACCGGGTCCTTCTGTTCCTCGGGGCCATGGCACGCCTCCATGACAGATGGTAACAGAGAGAGGGGGCTTCACTTAGGTATGTGTGTCTGTGTTAGTTCTGTTTTTATGTTCTTACTTTCTACAAAATATCTTAACATCTGGGGGCTTACCTTATAACTTACCTCTGTATAGCAGTCGTTCTTACCTGCTAGGGTGTTGTAAACCCTTGAAACTCTCAAAAGGATACGGAAGTTCTCTCCTAAAAATTGTACAGAGACATTTATGAACTTTCTATAGTGTTGGGAGTCCAGGAGCCTCCTTCGGGTAGAGAACTTTGGTGTTGCAAGATGAGCACAATGCCCTCACATAGTAGGTACTTAGTATGTACCTTGGGCGGAATCAAACTGAGTAATGATATTTGCCAAGTCTTGCAAAAGAGGAACAGGTGAAGGAACACCTGATAAAATGATTCAAGGTCTTACAGGAAAGCGTTCCCAGCCTACCAAACTAAACCAAACCATTGCTGTTTCCTTCCTTACCTGGCTTACTAATACTTTCATATTTATAAAGACAGCCTCATGCTTTGGTGTAGATCCAGTTTCCACTAAAGTGCCCCAGGGGTAACTTATTAAACCTTATCTGTTCTATATCCCTTGCCATGAATGTGTTTAACAGCTTCTTGGCGCGGAAAATGATTGTGATAATGGATACAGAGCAAGTAATGCAGTGCCTGGAAGAAGAAGGTGCTCAGCAGATGTTAGCTGAAAACAGAAAAAGACAAAAGAGCAGATTAGAAGTGGGAAGGTGTTCAGAAAACAGAGGAGATATGGGGAAGGATATGGAATTAGCAGGAGTGGGGCAGTGGGGTGGGCAGGAGACCCCGGTCTGAGACCATGCCCCTCCCAGCCTGTTGTAGACTAGACTGGCCTTGCCCGCCAGGAACTCCTAACATGACAGGTGAGCTGAGACCAAGGAATGAGGTGAAGTTCCTCACTGATACTAAATAAAGATACAGCCACCTCACGGGCTGTCGTGCATCTTAGAATGCATAGAAATAAAATAATAGCACCAAACATGAATCATGGAAAACAGGCTGCGAATGGAGACATTTGCTAAGAGATGCCAGCCTGGCCCCAGTGAGGTCAATTTCCCCAGCTATTTTCACTGGGGAAGGAGAAACTAAGGGAGGAGCTGCGGTCCCTGCCAAACCTAACTGTCTACAGTCTAAAAAGCCGAGTGTTTAGGGCGGCTGGGGAACACCAGCTGCAAATGAGCTCAGCAGGGCGAGGCGTGCAGGGAGGCCAGGGCAGAGCCCACTGGGGAGCACAGGGCAGAGAGCACACAGCCTCAGCGTCCCTGCAAAGTCAGTCATGCTCTGGGCCAAGGAGCCAAGGGCAGAGGGAGAGGGAGGACGGCCTGCCTGCAGGGTGAGGGGCTGGGCTGTGTGGGCCTTGCTAGTTCTCTGAAGGCTGACCAACGCCAAGGCCGCTTACCTCTCCCGGCCTCAGTTTCTCATCTTGTAAAATGAAGAAAATAGCATTTGCTTTGAAGGGTTTCTGTAAAGGTCCAGGATGAGACAAAGAAAGCACAAGTGTGTGGACACTGAAAATTCTGGATGCCAGTTGTCACTGATGTGAAAAAGAAACGGAACGGCAGCTCAGGCTGCTGTAACAAAATATAGACTGGGGGGCTGGGGTAACAGAGTGTATTTTCTCGCAGATCCGGGGCCTCCAAGTCTGAGATCAAGGGGCCGGCAGGGTCGTTTCATTGGAGGCCTCTTCTCTTGGCTGGCAGGAGACCGCCATCTTGCTGTGTGCTCACATGACCTGTGTGTGTGTGTGTGTGTGTGTGTGTGTGTGTGTGCATTCGCTCATGCCCGGTATGAGGGTGGGGGGTTGGGCAGACATACATACAGCAAGCAAATTTTCTGGCGTCTCTCTCTTTCTTTCTCTCTTTTTTTTTTAAGATTTTATTTATTTGATACAGAGAGAGAGAGACAGCGAGGGGGAACACAAGCAGGGGGAGGGGGAGGGGGAGAGGGAGAAGCAGGTTCCCGCTGAACAGAGAGGCCCAGGCGGGGCTGGATCCCAGGACCCTGGGACCATGACCTGAGCCGACGGCAGACACTTAATGGCTGAGCCACCCAGGCGCCCCTCTGGTGTCTCTTCTTGTAAGAGCACTAATCCTATCATGAGCCCCACGACTCTACCCTGCTCTTATGATCTCATCTAATCCTAATTACTTCCCAAAGGCCCCATCTCTAAATATTATCACATGTGAGAATTTGGATTTTAACATGTCAACTTTGTGGGAGACACAAACATCCAATCCATAATACCAGTTAAAAAGAAACTATTCCTTTTTATGAATATCCCCCCAATGTATTTTATGTTTTTATTTTTTTAAGATTTTATTTATTCCTTTATTTATTTAGAGAACACAGGCCTGAGTCGGGGGAGGGGTAGAAAGAGAGGGAGGGAGACTCTCCAGAAAACTGTGCTGAGCTTAGAGCCTGGCATGGGGCTCAATCCTACCACCTTGAGATCACAACCTGAGCTGAAATTTAAGTCATATTCTTAACTGACTGGTGACCCTCCCTGATGTATTTTATTTTATTTATTTTTTTATAAAGATTTTATTTATTTGAGAGAGAGAGAGTGAGCGAGCACAAGCATGGGGAGGGGTAGAGGAAGAGGAACAAGCAGACTCCTCGCTAAACAGAGAGCCGGAAGTGGGGCTTGATCCCAGTACCCTCAGATTATGACCTGAGCTGAAGGCAGATGCCCAGCTGACTGAGCCCCCCCAGATGTCCCTTAGAGAAAGAGAGAGAGAGAGAGAGAGAGAAACCTTTGGTTTTTATAAAATACATTTCCAATAAAATGTCAAAATAGGGAAATGTTAATCCCCTGATCATGGGTTTCTCAGCCAAACCTTTGTTGGTATATCACTGCTGTACCCTTTAAGCCACTTGTAGGGATGTCCCTTTACAACTGAGAGCCAGGAAAAACCTGATCTGTGCTGGCAGGTACAGTGCCGGGGACATAGGTTAATAGTGGTTCTGCCTTTGATCGCTCCATGGATACCTTTGAGAGGGGTTCTCAGCTTGGAAACCCCCTTTGGATCCCTGGTGTGGCCCATGGAGCTCAGTTTCTGAGCCCCTGCATTGGAGAAACCAGGGAGTGCTGGTGGTCCTTGAGAGTATCAAGGAAGTTTCTTCCATGATTTTGTGGGTAGGAATAAGAATGCAGATTTTTAAAATGCAGAATGTAAAAGAGTTTGCTGTCTGAGTTGTTATCCTTAAATAAGACTGGATGTGGGATTAGGGTGATAAACAGCTGGCTGCCTGGGACAGGAGTCTGGAGACCTGAGTTCTAGCCCTGACTAGAACTCCCCAGGCAACTAGAGGGGACGTGCTCCACAACCCTTTGTCTCTGAACTTCAGTCTTGTCGTTGGTCAAGCTTGTTCTCACTACACCTGCTTTTATGGATGTGCATTGTGGACAAGACCTAGATGCCAAGTGCTACCCACACCCCCAAATATTGTTAATTAATAGTTCAACATTGCAGAGCATGGATGTATAACACACACACACACTCACACACTCACATGCTGTTCTTTTGTGGGAAGAGAGCCATATTTCTTTACAATGGGAAAATAAGCTTTCCCTAGGTCTCCCTTCGGAAGTTCTTTCTCAGGTGATCTAGGACAAACCTTGGTTTGGGGAACCTGAGAAGTCTTACCCAGAAATATCTGGGGCCTTCCACTTGAACGAGATGAAGGTGGCTACGTCTTCTCCCGCTTTCCCTTAAAAATCATCTTCTTTTCTCAATACTCGCCTTTGTCTATGCCTGTTTACACTGTTCCCTCCCCAGGTCGCACCCATCTGTTTCTTGAGAAGGTGTTTCGAGCAGTCGTGGTTTGGGGTAGGACAAGAGAAATAAGGAAATGGCTGGCGGGCAAGCGGCAGCCCAATGGCACCCTTGTTCTGGCTCCACACCTACCACTGCTGAGGGTGGGTTGGGAGCTGCCATGGCCACCTGTCCCTGCTGGCGGGCCCCAGGGTGTTCCCTGAGTGCCAGGCCAGAATCTTTCCACAGAAGTTTCACTCTGGTTTGGGTCTGTGTTGTCTTTGGAATTCGTCAGTTCATTAGTCTCCTGGGTTCCTTGGAGCCATTGGCCCATCTCTGGGATGAGACCAGAATCAGACCCAGATGTGGCCTGGGGCTGGAAAGCAGACTGGGGACCCCTCTCATCCCACCCCCAGGGGACACTAGTCCTTTTGGCCATGTTCCTTGGGGTCCCCCCATCAATGCCCTGAATAAACTAATAGCAATGAAAGAACAAGCAACGCAAGGTAACAATCTGCTGATTTTCCAGCCCAAGAGAGGAGACTAAGGACATTTTGATGCAAAGGTGATTTATTGATTTGGATAAGGCTCTTTTACTCATTGATTCAGTTTCATCTGAAAAACTATGTGTACCTGACACACAGTAGGCGTATTGGACAAGTTTGCTGAGAGAATGTACGGAGCCTTCTCTTTAGTGCTTTTGCGCTATAAAGGGGGAGCTGACACAAAGTGGGCCTTCAACTAGTATGTGGCTCTTAACTTTTCTTCCCTCAGGTTTTCATTCTTCCCATGACTCAGGAAATCATGATTGAGGCTGTATTATATATATTATATATATATATATTTTTTTTTTTTTTCAAAACCTCAGACTGGTCTGTATTGGAAAGCCAAATATTTCCCCTGCACTCAGAGGAGAATGGACTTTATTTACTGGCCTTCTTATCTTGGTACGAATATTTTCCTCAGTGCCAGTGTCTCATTAAGTAAGTTTTGAGCAAGTCCTTTTTCTTCTGTGGGTCTTAGCCAGGCCTACCAAATCAGAGACAGAGGGAGACTGGGGGCATTTGACAAGTTCGTTAGAAAAACAATTTTGGAAATAAAGGTCTTCTGCGTCTTCCTAAGTTGAAAGTCTGGAGCGCTCCAATCTCTGTGAGTAGAAATGTTTACATCCCTTTCGTCTTATTTTATTTGCTGAGCGATAAATGCTGTGATAAGGCAGAGGAAAGAATGTGTGGTTCTATGCTGGGACTAATGAATCATTGCTTGTAAACCCTTGAGAAGAAAACCCTTTGACTTTAAACTTGTGGAAGATGGCACAAGAGAGGATAAAAACAATACAGAAAAAGTTATCATTTAGGCTCCTGTCATATTTTCCCCCTTTGACTAAATGATGACCGACTTATTCTAAATCACTCTGGAGACTGACAAACTTCATGTGAGTTTCTAAATCTTAATATCTGGTTGTGTCACCAAATTGCTTCCCTACAAAAGTATTCCAATTCACCCAGCTCAGCCATGACGGCACAAGGGACTTGACCAAGAAATAATCTATAATACCACGATGCTTTTGAGAATCAATGAAAAAATCGCTTCTATTATTCTGTTGGGGAAAGTTGGTTTGTAATGTTTTATGGGATCATCCCAGTTTCAAATATTCATCCCACGGCTGGTCCCATAGGCCTTTACAAATGTCTTCGAAATTTCAATATTTAAGTCTTTATATTTTTGAAACTGCCTTTTGAACCTATGTGCGACACAGCGCTGTTCAGTGGCCCACGCGATTTCATTTTAAATTTTAAAAATGAAATGGTCCTTTAGAGAATAATTTATAACAAAAGCCCTAGTTGTTTCCTTTTAAAGATTTTATTCACTTATTTGACAGAGAGAGAGAAAGAGAGAGAGAGCAAGCACAGACAGAGGGAGGGAAGGCTGAGGCAGAGGGAGAAGCAGGCTCCCTGCTGAGCAGAGAGCCCAATGCGGGGCTCGATCCCAGGACCCTGAGATCACGACCCAAGCTGAAGGCAGACGCTTAACTGACTGAGCCACCCAGGTGCCCCTCAAGTTGTTTCTTCATAACACACATACTACAAAAAGATTTTCTTTTTAATTGCAGTTGACCCTTGAACAACACTGGTTTAACTGTGTGGGTCTACTTATATGTGGCTTTTTCAGTAAGTCCAGTTCAATGCTGTAAATGAATTTTCTCTTTCTTTTGATAGTCTCGATAACAGCTTGCTTTATTATAAGAATACAGTGCATAACACGGGTAACATGCGAAATATGTGTTAATCGACTGTTTCTATTGTTACTAAGGCTTCTGGTCAACAGTAGGCTCTTAGCAGTTGAGTTTTTGGGGAGCCCAAAGTTATACGTGGATTTTCCACTGTCCAGGAAGACAGCCCCCCAACCAAGGGTCCGCTGTATATGCAAAACCTCAAACCTTAGACAAGTCCTTGACTCTTCTCTCCTTTCCTATCCCACATTCAATTCATTAAGTTCTGTTGGCTTTATCACCAGAATGTATTTGGAATCTGGTCACTTCCTACTGTCCCCACTGCTCCAGCTGCTCTCTGCAGTCTTCTTTTCTAGCAGTGGCCTCCTACTGGCGTCCTGCTTCCAGACTTTGCCAGTCCTGTCCCTATACCTCCTGTGCACATTCAATACGGGGGGGGGGGGGGGACGCCCTTGTGTCACCCCTCACCGCCCAGGCTTCCTGTCTCACTCAGCGTAAAAGCTGAAGACCTCACGAGGATTCACAAGGGCTGAGGTGATCTGCACCCTCTTCCTTCCCCCCCGTCTTTTCTGACTTCAGCTCCTTCTCTCTCCCTTGCGCCTTCCTCCCCAGTCCCTGGGGCCTCCTTGCTGCTCTGCGAACATGCCAAGTTCAGGGCCTGCACTGCTGTTCCTGGATATCCGCAAGTCTCACCCCATTACTCCGCCTTTACTCAGGCCTTTGCCCAAATGCAGCCTCCCCCTCAGGGTCTCCCTGGCCCCCTAGGTAGCATCTGTTCCTCCACCTCCTCTGCCCAGCTGGGCTGATCAGAAGTGATTTATCTCATTGTTGCTTTCTTCCCTCCACTAACATGTAAGTTCCGTGAGGATAGACTTTGTCTTGTTCGCTGTGGACTCCCTACCTTCTGGAAGAATGCCTGGCCTGTAGAGATACTCAGTATATATCTGTTGTAAGATGAAATATCACAGGCTCATATTGGGGAGTGCAGAACAAACAGATAAGAGTGTGGGTCATCACAGAGCCCTAAACACTCATGTGTCTGAACCACATTTCCAAAAGAGCTTCTCATGTCTGGAAAGGTTTTTGCCAGACCAAAGATTTTTGTTCTTCTGAAATGCCTTCCACTACCTGGCTCTGTTATCCTCAATTTCCCTAGAATTCTCCTCTCAGTGATGAATTTTTTAGTGCTAGGCATCAACCTTTTTCATGGGCCTTTTTTTCCTTTTGTACTTATCCTTATGGACGGAGCACTTACATATAATAGAATGCATCCGTTTTTAAGGGCCGGTTTGTTGGTTTTGACGAACACACACAGCAGTGTAACAACCACCCCAGTGGAGACAATCGAACACATCCATGATCCCCCAAAATATTCCCTCATGTCCCTTGGCAGGAGGTCCTCAGTCCTGAGCGCTGGCTCTGAACAAGCACGGATCTGCTTCCCGTCATCACAGATGAATTCTGCCTGTTCTAGAATTGCATATAACCGGAAGCATACAGTATGTACTCTTCATTTTCTTGCTCCTTTAGAATGTTTTTGAGACTCATCCACGATGGTGTCCATATCAGGGTTCGTCCTTTTTACTGCCGGGTGAAATTAGCAGACCATTCTATTAAATAGAAAACCCTCCCAGGGTGGGCAGTTGGCAATCGTGGTAGTTCCTTAACACTTTAGTCTGAAATGAATTTCTTTTTTTTTTTTCGTTGAGCAATATATGGAAAGTATAAGAACATTCGGGTAACTGGAAATGAGGCGGGAGGCCTGACAAAGGCAAGAGGCTGAAAGGCAATTTTGCCAGCATCACCAGTTTGCTTGTCTTTCATGTACAGACTCTAGAAGCTGCCTTCCTGCCATTGGTGCGTGAAATCCAAGAGTGAGTAAATGAGTCTTGCTGAACACCTGCTAGGTGCTGGGTGTAATTCTATTTGATGTGCTTGACAACGCTGTGAATTACATGTCAGGCACTCCCTTCTTTCAGATGAGGAAACAGCCCCTGGAGCGGTTAGTGGGATTCCAGCCTGGTCTTCCTAACTCTGAAGTTCAATCATTCAAGCTCATTTTAAGTCCCTGGAGGGAGTGCAGCCCAGCTGGAGAGAGGGAGGGGGGAAAGGAGGATGAGGGAGAGGAGGAGAGAGGGGGAGGGGAAGAGGAGGAGGGAGGGAGGGAAAGAAAGAGCATGAAATGGGAGAGGAGAAAGAGAGGTCCGGACAGATCCTCTGAATGAGAGCTCCTGGGAGGGGGAGACTCAGGGAAGCTGCATTGGGTTTCCCAGCATGGAACCAGTCTGGGCACTTCACGGGATGCGATCCTCTAACCCAGGCACAGGGTTACTGGCAATAGCTCTCTGGTTTCAGCATGGCCGCCTCAGCGCAGAACTTCCCTCTGGAATTCAGACTCTTGAGTACGGGGCGCAATCGTAAAGCCAGTCCCAAAGCCAGTGGGGAGGCCGGGGCTGGCAGGGGGCCTGCTTCCTAGCCCACTCACTGGAGCCCCAGCGCTGGTGGCTGGCCAGCGTGCTGACCACAGGCGCGGGCTCCCTGCACCCTGCATTCCCGGGCTTCAAGTGTCATCTCTCCCGAGCCACACGTGTTTACCCTTTGCACACTCCACTTCTCTCCCTTCCACCTGGTGGAGGTGGGAAGGCAAACCTGGGCCGCTTCAGCTTGAAGCCCTTGAGATGCCCGCTGTGCTAGGTCAGCTCCCTTTACCATTTCCCATCACCAGCTGCTGGTGGTGGAGGGAGTGCGGAGGCGGGGGCGGGGGGGGGGGAATGAAAGATCGCCCACATTTCAGAGGTGTATTAGTTTCCTAGGGCTGCTGTCACAATGTATCACAAACCGGGTGGCTAAAAACAACTGCAGTTTATTCTTTCATTTCTGGAGGCTAAAAGCCTGCAATCCAGGTGTTGGCAGGGTTGGTTCCTTCTGGAGCTCTGAGGGAGAAACTATCCTGCCCTCCCTCCTAGCTGCTGCTGGTGTTAACCTTGCTGTTGCTTGTGGCCCTGTGACTCCAGTCTCTGCCTGTGTCCCATGGCTTTCTTCTCAATCTCCTCTGTGTCTGGGTCTCTCAGTGTCCTCTTCTTCTAAGGACACAAGTCACTGATTTCGGGCCCCTGGAGTTGCTGTCCATCTTAACATGGCTTCCTCTTGGGCCCCTGCTTCCTGCTCCAGGGAATGAGCTCCACATCGGGCTCCTGCTCAGTGGGAACCCTGCTTGCCAGACGAGTCCAGGATTCCACACTCAATCTGGCTGCTGTCCACTTGTCCAGCTTTGCCCCCCACTGCCCACACTTTGCCCTCGGACTGGAATGCTCCCCGCCTTCCTCACCCCTCTTCCCTCTCCAGGTGAAAAGCTCTTAGGCATCCTTGAAGCCTCTCCCCTGCGTGAGGGCCACCTTAAGTGCTGTGGGGAGTGTTGACTGTGGCCTTAGTCCCAGCTGTGGTCCTTGGGTGTTTCTCCCACGCAACACCCAACACAATGCATTGCTTTCCCTTCGTTATCACCCACCTCCCCACCAAACTGAGCACCTTAAAGGCAGCTACCATTTGAGGCCCCCACAGTGATACAGAAGATGGTTCACAGCTGTTCAATGGCTGAATAAGCATAGACGTTCCCTTCAGGGGATTGAGACCTAGGAGCATATTTCCCATACTTGTATTATATTCCTTACAATGCTTGGTGCGCAGTTGGCTCTCCGAAGCTTCCTGTACAGTTTAGCCATTGAATGGAAAAGCCACTGAAGTGAAGGGAAAGAAATGGGGGGGAGCCCTGGGCCTGAGGTTCCTGAATTCTGAGGTAGTGCTGCTTAAGGGGCCAGAACCAGGGCGCCTAGGTGGTTCAGCCATTGGGCGTCTGCCTTTGGCTCAGGTCATGGTCCCAGGGTCCTGGGGTAAAGCCCCGCATCAAGCTCCCTGCTCAGCGGGAACCCTGCTTCTCCCTCTGACACTACCCCTGCTTGTGTTCCCTCTCTCTCTGTGTCTCTCTCTGTCAAATAAATGGATAAAAATCTTAAAAAGAAAAAAAGGGGGGGCAGAACCAGAACATTGGTTCCTCGTTTATTTCTGCAATCAAGAGTGGGGATCAGGGGGGCGCCTGGGTGGCTCAGTCCATTAAGTATCTGACTCTTGATCTCAGCTCAGGTCTTGATCTCAGGGTCATGACTTCAAGCCTTGCGTTGGACTACACACTGGGCATGGAACCTACTTAAAAAAAAAAAAAAAAAGACTGGGGATCTAGGTGATGTTGGATGGTGGGGTGGGTAAGGGGGTGTCAGCAGGGACTGGGTTCTGGGACTCCCAGCCTGAGGCTGACCCAGGCCCATCCCCATGGAAAGTGACCCCTTGCTGGCCTTACAGCTGAATGAAGGTCCTTTCCAGCATCAGACCAGCCTCTTTTTTGGGGGAACAAGGCACACTTATTGTGAGGCTCTCTCTACTCATCTCATTTCCAGTCATGTGAGCTTCTCTTCTGTGTTCCTTAACAATGCTACCTGTCACTTGAAGCCAGGTAACACTCAAAGGAGGCTGGCTAACTAGAGTTGGAGTCACACCTGGGTCTCCAGATTCCCTTTATACCATTTCTTCCACTGATTTCCAAGGGCCTTCAACCTTGTTCTCCAGACCATTTTAGTCTAGAATAAGAGACCTAGCAAACAAATTATTTCATTTACTGGCCCCCTCCTTGTCCCCATCAGGGGTAACTCAAAATTACTCAGCTCTCCCATCCACCTAGGTCTCCACCCCAGCCACCCCCCACGCCACAGGGATTTTTGGGGGCAGAGCAGGGACTAGTAGAGGCAGGCAAGGTACCCAAGGCTCACAAGTGAGTGCTTAAAGAAGCACTCACTCTCAGGGCTGCATAAGTACCTCCTTAAATTTTGTATTCTGGGGTGTCCTGGCTTGGTGCTGGGCTGGTGTATTAATAAAGGGATGGGAGGAGAAAAAGAGGTTGAAAGGAGGGTAGAAGATTGAGTGCTGAGAAAACAAGATGGGGAATCTGAAATCATGGCAAAGTGAAGAATAATGGGTGTTTCCTTTAGGTAGATATCTACTAGTGCAATTACTGGATCTATTTTTAACTTTTTGAGGAACCTCAATACTGTGGAATTTAAGAAACAAAACAAATGATCCTAGGGGAAAAAAGAGAGAGGAAAACTGAGAAAGAGACTCCTAACTATAGAGAACAGACTGATGGTCTCACCCAGGGTGGGGGATATAAGGGGTTAATAAGTGATGGGGATTAAGGAGGGCACTTGCCATGATGAGGACCTGCTGTTGTATGTACCTGTTGAATCACTAAATTGGACACCTGAAATGAATATTACACTGTATGTTAACTGAATTTTATTTTAGTTTATTTTTTAAAGATTTTTAAAAAGATTATTTAAGCAATTTCTACACCCAGCATGGGGCTCGAATTCATGACCCCAAGATCAAGAGTTGCATGCTCTACAGACTGAGCCAGCTATTGGCTCCTAATAACTGGAATTTAAACAAAAACTTTAAAAAAAAAAAAAGACAAGAATAATGGGTTCATGTGGTCAGGGGTAGCTTTTCCCACAAAACTCACAAACATACAGCCTCGGATGTCCCAGATGTTACCCAGAGAACAAGAAGCGGTAGGGAGAACAGAACACAGTCATCCCTTTCTCATTAGGTTTCCCTGAGTTTCTTGTCCCAGGGAAGACAAAAATTGGAAAGAAATTTCCAAAGCCATGTCCTCTTTGTTTTCATTCCGTCCTCAGATACTTGACATCTTTTTCTGGTCATCAGGGACCTCGCCCTGGGCTTGCTGATTCAGAGTCTTAAAATGCCTGAGCTGGAGAGCCCTTAGGGTCTCCTAGTCCTGGGAGACACTAGCCACACAGGGCTTCAGAGCATCTGCAGTGTGGCTCCTCCAAACTGACCAGTGCCGGGTGTAAGACAGACACTGCGGTTCTGAAGCCCTAGTTTGAAACAAAAGAGTGTAAAATACCTCACTAATTATCTTTTAAAAGCGTGACTATACTGAAATGATAATGTTTGGGCTCTAATGGGTTAAATAAAATATAGTAAAATTAACTTATTTTAAGTGGCTGCTGGAAAAATATTTTTTAATTAAATTTTTTTTAATTTTTAATTTTTTATTAACATATAACGTATTATTAGCCCCAGGGGTGCAAGTCTGTGAATCGTCAGGTTTACGCACTTCACTGCACTCACCATAGCACATACCTTCTCCAATGTCCATAACCCCACCACCCTCTTCCTACCCCTCCAAACCTCAGTTTGTTTCCTGAGATTAAGAGTCTCTTATGGTTTGTCTCTCTCCTGATCCCATCTTGTTAATTTAAACATTTAAAAAATATATTAATTTTTTTTTTACACAAATCCTTGTATGAGGGGCTAACTTTCAGTAGATTGTGTGAGGGAGTTGCTCTGCTACCTACAGATGCCTTGCCCAGAAGCAGGTGGTCTAGGAATGGGTTAGTGCCCAGTTCCCCATTGAAAGGGCTTCTGGCCATGCCCGGTTTCCCTGGAGAGGCATTCTCTGCACACTGGCTGCTAGAAAATTTAACATCACATATGTGGCTCCCATTTGTGGCTTGAGTGGTAGATCTGTTGGACTCGGCCGGTCTTGTCCAACTTCCTCCTTGAGGAAACACGAAACAAGAAAACGGGGGCCAAAGACCTCACTTAACAGATGGCACACACTAAAAAACACTGTAATTTTCACCAGCCTCTCAGTTGCCCCTACACCCCCCCACACACACACCCACATACCCACCCCTGGGAGCCTGGGAGCCTGGGAGCCTGGGAGGGAGCCGGCAGACCTCAGAACCCTGGGCTGGAGGCCTCAAGCAAAATGTTCCAAGACTCAAGATGTTGGCTGTGGTTTCTTGGGAGTGAAAAGAAAACCGAATAAAATCACATTTTAAAAACCCAATAGACTCTGGAATCTTGGGGTGTGGGAACAAAGCTGGTGAGCCCTAGGCCTCCCCCTATGAATTCACAGGCACAGTAACACAGATTAGTTTACCAGGTGTGACAATTGGCACCTTAAAAGCCCTGAACCCCCCCACCCCATGACAGTTGGGGGCGGAGCCTTTCCTGAGACCTGACACGGAGGGGCAGCTACTCAAGGATTGTTTGACAAGTAAACAAAGCCAAGTTTCACTAGGATTGGCTTGATAAATGGAAGAGGAGTGGGCCGCGAGGGAGGGGGAACCAGACGCCAAAGGCAAATTCCTTTATTTCATAATTTTATCTGGCGTCCCCATTCTCATCAACGTTCATTGTCAAGGCTTTCAGAGAGGCAGTTAAGAAAGCACAGAGATTATGATGTCTGCGCCCTGGGACAACACTAATGGTGCTCATCCGACCAGTGGAGTTGCGGAGCTGACTCTGGACCGCCGAGGAATTTCCTTGGTTTCCACCTGGCTTTGGCTAGGAAGCCAGAGTGTGGTCAGCCTGTTTCCCGCGCCTGGCTTCCCATCCTGCACGGGTGGGTGAGAGTGATAGAAAGGCTAAGCCAGAGGGAAAGGTGAGAAAATCCGGCTGCTCCCGCAGCAGGGGAGGAAGGCCCACCTGGAGGTCAGCTCTCCTTCGTACCGACGCGCACGCGCGAGCTGGGGACCCGGGATTAACACAGGCGCTACCACCCCGGCCAGCCCTTGCCCTTGGCGGAGGGGGAGTGCCCGGCGGGGGTTGTGTCGGGGGTGGGGGGCGGGTGTCGCTCCCCGCAGCCCCCGCCCCGGACGTGACAGCTGGCGGCTCGATAAGGAGCGGTCCCCTTGTGTCGCCTTTCCTCCGGTCCTTGGGACCGGCCGGTGCGCGCGTCCCGCGGCCGTCGGATGCGCTGGGTGGGGCCGGGGTGGTTCCCCCTGCTCCCCCCCACCCCCCATTTCTAGAGTGACTGTGCCGCTGACGTCAGGCAGCTTTTGGTTCACTCCCTGGCACGGAGAGTTTATTTTCATGACAGCAAGCGGTGCCGCGGAACTGGAATAGGCGTGTCCTCTCCCCCTGACCCTTTCCCGCCTCTTGTCCCTCTGCTCACCCCCTCGCTTGCTCCCTCCCTCCGGCTACTGCTGCCTTTATAACCGCTCGGCGCCGAGAGGGCGGGATAGCGCCTGCCGGCTTCCCCAGCACCCAGGGGCTCCAGAGCTGCCTTCGACGCGCGGGAAGCGAGCAGCTCAAGTTCACACGCCAAAGCGAGGGCTTAAGGGTGAGTGAGGCGCACGCCGCCGGGGCGCGCTGGGCCTCCGGATTTAAATCTGGGGTGGGGAGTGGTGGGGTGCAGCGCTGGGTGGGGTGGGATACAAGAAAAGATAGCTCCTTGGTGATGGACTACAACTGTCTATGAGAGAAAAAAAAAAGAGAGAAAAAAAAAAATCCCAAGAAAGGAATTTGTCTAGTTTAACTCAACTCAGGTTTTTTTTCCCCGCTGAGCTTCCCAGGCTAAGACGGACGCGGAGAGCCAAAAGATTGGATAATAGTTTGTGCTCAGACACGTTGTAGAGACTTTTAACAGGTGGAATCCTAGCTGGGCAGGTGAGCAGTTTTGGGATCCTATTAGGGGAAGAAAAAAGAAGGAAGAAGATTTTATTTTTTATTTTATTAAAAAAATTTATTTATTTATTTGACAGAGAAAGAGAGCACAAGCAAGGGGAGCTGCAGGCAGAGGGAGAGGGAGAAGCAGGCTCCCCACTGAGCAAGGAGCCCGATGGGGGGCTCCATCCCAAGGGCCTGGGATCTTGACCCAAGCGGAAGGCAGACACTTAATCTTAACTGACTGAGTTACCTAGGCGGTGCTTCCCTGCCCCGTGAAGATTTTAGAGGAAGGGATTGGGAGTGCAGAGGGTTGGGGATTGAGAGTAGGGGAGATGGTGACAATTGCTTCTTCTCGTCTGAAAAGTTTCGATTGATTTTGTCCTTCCACAACAAGCATACCCTTCTGAGTTTTGGGAGGTAGACTGTAGAAGCCACAGCTTTCCTTCGTGTGTCAGGCTGTGGGCTCCGCCACATTCCCTCCCTGGCTGTCCTTTGAGTTGCTCAGGAACCTTGTTGCAGATGGAAGTTGAATATCCAGTAACAGCCTACCTTCTGGCAACAGCTAGATAGGACCCAGGTGTGGCCTCAAGGCTGTCTGAAGTGCTCCCTTAAACTCCACCGGAAAGGAAGGGTTAGTCATAGGGGAAGTCTGCTCTGAATCTAGGAATTTTGAAGGATTTTTGGTTCCTGACTTCTTTCCACACTGATTTTCTCCTCAGGCCACACCTGTTGAAAGGTTCAGTTGAATTAGCCGCTGCTTAGGGCTCATTCCTGAAGGGGAATACGTGAACCGCTGCAGATAGGGTGAGCTGGGGCCCATGGGAGGGGTGAAGATGGGGGTCAGAAGTCCAGCCTCCAGGTCTGTGTGCTGGATCCTACTCAGAGAGGGAAGGAAAGGCAGAAAGGAAGAGTCAGCAAAAGCGTTACCTGGGAAACAGAGGGGCTCCTCTGAGGGTATGGCGAGATGTGGGCTCCTAGGGCAGATAGAAAGGATCAGAACATTCCTGGGAAGTGCTCTCGGTCTTGAGTCTGGAAGACTGATTTCTCATCTAGGCTCTGCCTCACGGTGTAGCTATGAGGCAGCCAGGTCCTGGGCCTCGTGTTCCTCCTAAGGAGTCTCAGGAAGGCCCCCAGCTCCTTCCCATGGCTGAAATTCTAGCCCCTCTGTGTCTGCACATGTCCCTTTGGCAGTCCACCTTGGAATCTACTTCTTTGTGTTCCACTCCTTAGTGAAAACTGAAAACGGATTTATTTATTTTTAAAGATTTTATTTACTTATTTGACAGAGAGAGAGCGCAAGAGAGCACAAGTAGGCAGAGTGGCAGACAGGGAGAGGGAGAAGCAGGCTCCCCACTGAGCGGGGAGCTCTATGCAGGGCTCAATTCCAGGACCCTGGGATCATGACCTGAGCCAAAGACAGCCGCTTAACCCACCTAGCCACCCAGGCACCACTGAAAATGGACTCTAACTGTGATTTCATTCTGCTGATTTTGGAAGTTTGTCTTTAGGTCTGCTTCTAAGAATCCAGATGGGGCTGAGAAAATGGTCAGGAAGTGATGTGTTGGTATATTAGGATCTTAAAAAACAATGAGTTCAGTAGTATTTTTACTCAAGGGGTCTCAGATTTTCTGAGTAGTTTGGTGTGTTTGTTTCTATATTTCTGTATTTATTGCCGTGTGGCCAGAATACGAGTCTGTATTTTAGGATTTCAGATTTTTTGTGTGTGTGTGGTCTAAAACATACTGTTGTGGTTTTTTTTTAACTTTTTTTTTTTTTTTAAAGATTTCATTCATTTACTTGACAGAGATCACAAGTAGGCAGAGAGGCAGGCAGAGAGAGAGAGGAAGAAGCAGTCTCTCCACTGAGCAGAGAGCTTGATCCTAGGACCCTGGGATCTAGACCTGAGCTGAAGGCAGTGGCTTTAACCCACTGAGCCACCCAGGCACCCCTAAAACATACTGTTTTGTAAATGTTCCATAACCACTTCAACAGAAGTGATCATGTGGAGCAGAGGTTGATAAACTAGGTCCATGGCCGAACACATCTCACAGCCTCTTTTTGTAAATAATTTTGTTGGAACACAGCCATGCTCATATCTATGGCTGCTTTCATCTACAAACATATGACCTGCACAGCCTAACCTACTTATTAGTTGGCCCTCTATAGAAAATATTTGCTGATCACAGATATAGAGGATCTGAATTATATGATTAACAATGGGGATATGAACATATGAACAATAGATATGAACATAGAAAACATATGAACATAGAGAATATTTCAATTAAGGTATCCATAGAACATTTATAAAAATTTACCATATTATTATTCCTTTGTTTTTTTCATCTGCTGAAGACTAATAAAGAATATTGAAGTCTCCTAGAAGTATTAGAGTCTCCTATAACTAGTATTTCTTCTCATTTCTCCTTGTATTTCTGGTAGTTTTTGTTTTACGTATTTTGGTGCTATGTTATTCAGTGCATGAAAGTTTATAATAGTTGTATCTTAAGTGTGTAGTATCCCTAATTATCGAAAAGCAAGCTTTTTGGTCCATATAATATCTTTTTTTTTTTTTAAGATTTTATTTATTTATTTGACAGACAGAGATCACAAGTAGGCAGAGAAGCAGGCAGAGAGAGAGGAGGAAGCAGGTTTCCTGCCGAGCAGAGAGCCCGATGCGGGGCTCGATCCCAGGACCCTGGGGTCATGACCTGAGCCGAAGGCAGAGGCTTTAACCCACTGAGCCACCCAGGCACCCCTCCATATAATATCTTTTTGCTTTAACTAACTGTGTGTGATATTAATACCTTAACTTTTATTTCTTCATTTCTTTACCTTCAGCAAGCTATTTAATTTTGTACTTGATATATAATACCTGAAAAATAAACACTGTTATTATTACTTATATTAGAATTTATTTACATTTTTTGCTTTCAATTTTTTTTGTTTTATCTTTAGAGGGGGCGGAGGGGAAGAAGGAGAGGGGAAAAGAGAATCTTAAGCAGGCTCCACACCTAGGGGGGAACTGACCTGAGGCTGATCTCACAACCCTGAGATCTTGACCTGAGCTGAAATCAAGAGTCAGATGCTTAACCAACTGAGCCACCCAGGCGCCCCGACTTTGAACTGTTTCTGAATCCTGTTGTTTTAGGCGATGTTCTTATAAGTATTAATATAGTTTAATTCAGTCTTTTTTCATTTAATATTTTATTTATTCATGAGAGACAGAGAGAGAAGGAAGCTGGCTCTTCACAGAGCAGGAAGCCTTATGTGGGACTCGATCCCAGGAACCCAGGATCATGATCTAAGCCAAAGGGCAGACACTCGACCGACTGAGCCACCCAGGCGTTCCTAGTCTTTTGTCAGATGAAAACATTACCATTTACATTTATTGTAATAAGTGTTGCTTGTTATTGCCAAATAATTTTTGGCTACATGGTCTGCTCTCTCCGTCTTTTCCCACATTAGATAGCCTCTATCTACTTGGGTGCTTAAGTGGCTGGTTGTGTTATTTTAAGGGCTTAGAAACACAGCCTTGTAACGAGGGATGGTAAGTTTAGCTTGGGACTTGTTGGATTAAACATGAATATGTTCCCTTTGTATATTAAAATATTTAAGGGGTGTCTGGGTCAGTTAAGCATCTGTCTTTGGCTCAGGTCATGATCTTGGAGTCCTGGGATCAAGCCCCACATCAGAGTCCCTGCTTGGTGGGGAGTCTGGTTCTCCCTCTGCCTCTGACCCCGCTTGTGCTCTCTCTCTCTCTCAAATAAAGAATTTAAAACAAAAATATTTGTTTTAAAATAAAATCTTAAAACAAATATTTAGAAGAAGGTGTGTTTGAGGATTGTGAGCTGGTATACTAGTAGAGGACTTTATCCATCTTTTTCCTGGATATTTTATTTTTTAAACTCCTAGGCCTAATAGCTTTGGAAGTTTCACTCAAAATCTTATTTTCTTTTGTGTTTTTAAAAAGATTTCCAGGGTGCCTGGGTGGCTCAGTGGGTTAAAGCCTCTGCCTTCGGCTCAGGTCGTGATCCCCCAGTGTCTTCCTTTGGATGGAGCCCTGCATCGGGCTCTCTGATCAGCAGGGAGCCTGCTTCCTCCTCCCTCTCTCTGCCTGCCTCTCTGCCTACTTGTGATCTCTGTCTGTCAAATAAATAAACAAAAATCTTTAAAAAAAATATAAAAAGATTTCCAGTATTTTATTTTATATTACAGCATTTTATGTTACAATAATCTAAATTTCATGTGCTTTGTTTAAAATGGAGGAAGATGGTATGTAATGATCCCAGGGAACTACCCAAAAGTGACAAGACGGCCATCAGCACTGTAATTATACTTGTTTAGATCTGCCCAAGGAGGTTCGGTAATCTTTTTTTCTCCCAGTTAGTACAAAGAAACTCAATTCAGTGATGTTATTCAGATGTTATTCATAAGCTGTTGCCAAAATCATTTTTATGTCATCAGAATTAGGATGACTCCTCGGAACTGGGGATCCTGGAGATTTCCCTGCAGACACTTTCCATTTATAACTAATCCTTCATCAAAGGCAGAGAAATTCCTGTGGGACTCCACCCTCATCTTAGAACTCAGCCTAGATAAAAATACAAGGATAGGCATCAGTACATATTCATCTTCAGACCTTCTTCTCCATTACTCACACTTGATAATAAATAACTTGCTTTGAGTAAATAAATATTCAGTGTTCAGTCTTAGTCCAAGACATTGGCTCAGCAACCCCGGTGTAGAGCAGGGCGCCTATCGAGGATGATATCTACTAATGGAAAATTGGCTCTGTTATCTTAAGAAGCTTGTTAGCTGATGGTTGAGTCAACACTGATTTTAATGTTTAACATAAAACATATATATGGAAAAACTTGAGAGCTAAGAAATAATGAAGAGATCCACAAATTCAGAATGAGATGGCCCTAATAATTTTTTTTTAAAGATTTTATTTGTTTATTTGACAGAGAGACAGAGATCACAAGTAGGTAGAAAGGCAGGCAGAGGGGGAGGGGGAAGCAGGTTCCCTGCCGAGCAGAGAGCCCGATGTGGGGCTCAATCTCAGAAGCCTGAGATCATGACTCAAGCCAAAGGCAGAGGCTTAAACCACTGAGCCACCCAGGCGCCCCAGGCCTAATAATTTTTTAAAAACCTCAAGATAGAGGTAAGTTTTGGGCTAAGTTTTGAAGCAGTATGGCACATGGCTTGTGACTAGGAGGGGAAGGGTCTTTCTGGCTGGGAGAAAAATGTACACGTGGAGGCAAAGAACACGACTTTATCACAGGCCTTGGGTAAGCCCCAGTTCCCTTCTGGAGAGAAATAGCTCTTGGAAGAGTGGCTTGCCTTGTGTGGAGGTGGAGACGAGGGAGTTAGGAAGGCAGGAGGAGAGGGGTGGGAGGACCCACGGAGAAAAACCATGAAGCTCAAATTGGGACGGAATCTGTTATAACAGATAAAAAGGGGCTAATATGTTCATCCAGAGATCCCTTTCCTTCTTTGTTCCTCTTCCTTACAGCATTTAACTGTATCGACTGCTCTTTATTTTTATTTATTTATTTTTTGAAATTGCTCCTTGGCTTCTGGGAAACGACTCGGGCTTATCATCATCATCATCATCAACCCCTGATCATTTTTTTAAGCGCTTTTCGCTGACTCCTGCATTGACGAGGTGGTATTCCCCTGGTCCTACCTTTGGCCCCCTTCTCCATACTTGCTCCCTGTGTGATCTGGTTCTCCTCTTAAAGCTTCAGATACCTCCTCTAGAACCACCCGTGTAAGGTGGAAGCCTCAGATTCACAGGTCCGAGGGCAGGGGCGGGGATCAGCACAACCTGGGGTCCTAGAGCCTGGCTTCTAAGCGCCATGAGATCTCAGGCAATTTATTTAATTTCTTTGTGCCTCAGCTGTGGGAAAGGGGCAATAAGAAGAAGGGTTGTTGCGGGAATTGAATGAAACCGTGTGTAGCCCCGAGGAAGCTCTCAGGACTTCGTGCTCGTGGTTTCTGGATGCCCCCCCATTGCATGGCCCATATTCATCTTAGATTCCGAACAGCTCCACTTGGCCTCGGTCCTCACCGGCCTGCGTTTCTAAGTTCCATTCAGTTGCGTAAGCCAGAAATCTGAGAACGAACCTGGGCTCCTTCATTCCCCAAGCCCTATCTCTTTTGCCTTCCTAAAAATCTTCCACTATTTGCCGCACATCTTTCATGCCTCACCTCCTTGGTCTCTATAACTTAAAAAAAAAAAAAAAAAAAAAAGACCCATTAGGTGGAAGAACTCACTGTTTCCCCTGTGCCCTCAGCCTTCCTTGCACACCCTGTGCCTCCTTGTTTGTAGGTCGGTAGGACCCTACTGGTCCTCCCAGGGGCAGCAGCCACACTTTCGATCCGTGTGACTCATACATTTAACACAGTACCTGACACAAAGTAGGCACTTAAATGTTTGTTGATTGAGTGTAGGCTCGCTCACTGTGGAGACTTCTCAGAGCCCGTTTAAGTGGAGAGAGGCTGGAGTCAGGGAGAAAAGCTTCAGAGATCCTAACAGTGATTTCGTGATGAAATGAAAAATTACATTATGCTGAAGACTGCTTGTAAAGGGAGAGTCTTAGCAGCTACTTGACACTGGACATGTAAATTCTTATTTAGTTATTTATTTTTTAAGGAGAGCAATCGTGAGTGAGGGGGAGAGGCAGAGGGAGAGTCTTAAGCAGACTCAGAGCCCGATATGGGGCTGGGGCTCAATCCCATAACCCTGAGAGCACTGCTGGGCTCCATCCCACGACCCTGAGGTCACAACCCCAGCCAAAACCAAGGGTCCCACGCTCAACTCACTGCACCACCCAGGTACCCCTGGACATGTAACTCCTAAGGGTCAGTCTTCTCACCTGTAAAATGGGTTGTAGAAATAGTAAATGAGATAGATAACAGATGTAAAAACATGTAAATGAGAGAATACCTATAAACATGTGAGCAATCTGCATTTGTGCCTGGCTCGGGGGAGCTCAGTATGTGACACTAGTCCTCACTATTTTTACTCGTCATGATGTAGTGACTATTACAATATATCAAATGGGGCAATTCAGGAGGGAGGGAGAAAACTAAAATGCTAAAAATTCACACATTTGCCTGGCTGGGGTACGTGAGGACTCAGTTTCAACAATCACAGGTTATTTGGTATTTATTCCCCAGGCAGTGCTAACAGGTAGGTATTGTCCTCTACATTTTCAGATGACAGAATGCGATACCTCTCATAGGAGGAAGATAAGATTGGCTTTGGCAAGGCCTTGGGCCCCAGGTTATTCATGCTCAGATACTCTGGGGTGGGGCGCGGCGGGGCGAGGGGAGGGGTGCAGGACCTCTTGCCAGCCTGCTCCACCTTCCAGGTCTAGGTAGGCTTCAGCATCCCACCCCCCTGGGGAGGAGAGAGGAGTCTCGGGGGGAGCTGGAGGACTCATCAGTGCTGGCATTTGTGCTTGCCTAGCAGTCAGTGCCATACTTCTGTGTCTGTGAAGATTGAGTCTAGGTCTAGGGTCAGCATTGCACTACCCAGTGGCTTTGTCCCACAGGTATGCCTCCGCCTGGTGGCCCTCTCTTTGGCCTGCACTCAGACCCTGAGTCACCTCCAGCCCTGTTTGGGAGTTTGATCAGGAGTTGGTAGGATGTGTGCTTTTAATGACGGGAGGTGGGGCAAGAAGAAGAATGAAGGGGAGGAAAAAAGATTTGGCAGTTGTGTGAAAGGAGCTTCCTAGAAGGGTGAACAGTGAGACTGGAGTGGGTTCTCCCCCTCTCGTTCAGCACCCCACCCTCACTTTACAGGGGAGAGGAGGGACGTTCCAGGAGATTTGTGTCCACATCTGATGCAGTTGAAACCCCTTCTTTCTAAAGGGTGGGGTAAAGACTGGGCTTGGAGTTGAGCCCAGAAAGTGACTCCTGCCTCCCCCTTCCTCTCTTCCCTCCCTGCCTTTCTCCCTCCCCTCTCCCCTCTCCCCTCTCCTCTTGTGCTTCTTCCTTTCTGCCTTTTACTTCTCCTTTTTCTTTATAACTTTTCATGCCCTGACTCATTCCGGAAGGACTTAGGACAGTGCTGGGTGACTTCAAGGCCTCATTTGTAGGTGTTGGTGAGTTACTGGACAGTGGGTGGTTAGCTTAGTTAGCGGCTGCAATAAGTGAAGGGGGTCTCACTCTTATGACTAATGAAAGTCCGTTCCTCACGTCCCAGGTCAAAGGCTACATGCACTAAAACTACCATGTTCCTCCAAAGTGCAGGATTTAGTCATCAGGGAGTTGGGTGGGAACAGAGGACCGGATACTGGTAAATCACTCTCGGCTTACTGGGAAATCTCAGGATTCATGCTTTCCTGGGAGACCCCTGGAGTCATTTACACGGGAGCATGGTTCCAGACCTGGCCCAGAGCCCCTAGCCTCGGACCCAAAGTGTGTTCTAGACAGCCTGCAGGAGGAGGAGGATGGGAGAAAGGGAGGTTAGAACTCAGGACAGCAAACAAGAGCTAGTGAGGAAACCAGGTCCACCCCACCCCATCTCAGGAGCAGCCCCACTTCACCCACTAGACTCCTCTCCTATCCCTGTGCACACTCGTCCATCCTGGTTAGGCTTTTACCACGTGTTGGGTGCTGGTCCAGAGACTAGGGAGAAACATTGAACGTCTCCATCTACTCAGAGCCTTTGAATCCAGAGGAAGATACAGACTTAGCAATAGGCATAGCAGGGCTGTGTGTGCTATAGGAAGCACAGGGCAGGATTATGGCTCTTCCCCAACTCCCCCTCCCCCACCCTCCCACCTCCCCGCAAAGAGTGGCTTAGAGGGGACAAGCCCGGAGAAGCAGGTGGGTGTTTTGAAGTGGTCCAGGAGAGATGGACAGCCTTAGGGCGGGGAGACATGGAATATTCAAGAGATACTGGAGAGAGGGAAACCATAGGACATGTGTGTTGGGTCTGGTAATGTGGGACAAGGATTTCTCAGGCCATTTCCCAAATCAGAGGTAGATGTGAAGTTGGCTTTTAGAGCCTCTGCCCCAGTTTACAAATGGGGAGACCCCTGTGATGCCTCCTGGCCCGGTCTCACCGTCTCTCCCAAGACCTCCTTTCCTGCCCTGCCTCCTGCAGCCAGTCTGGGGGACAGTCACTGTTTTCCCATATAGGAATCTGAGGTTATGCATAGCTGGAACAGCTGGAGCAGGTCCCAAGTAGTCACGCCCATTTTCGAGGGCAGGTCTCTCCTGGCTCTAAAGTTCTTTCCAGACCAAGGGCTCCTCGGTGTAACTTTGGGGTTAGAGTTCCGGTTTGAACCCCCCACCCTGCCGTTTCCTTTCTGCATGACTGGGCTGAGTCAGCTGACTTGTGCCTCAGTTGCTGCAGGTGGAGGACAGGGGTCCTGACGGCACGAGCTATAGCACGAAGTGCTTGTGATGGTTAGGAGAGGAGAGCCCTAAGAGCAGGCGTGGTGTGCGCTAAGAGCGAGTTTGTGATGAGACTGTCTGTCCCCATTCAGAGCAGTCCCCGTGTGGTCTTTGTAGGCGCTGGTCTTTTCTTGGCTGGAACCTGGATCTCTCTGTCCTTGCTTTTGGTTCCAGAGGATGCCCAAAGAACCCCGGGTTGCATTCCATTTTCTCTTTCTTGCTCCCGCCCTCACATTCTTCTCCAAGGTGGTTTCGCTAGCTCCTGGCAGTTCCTATTCTCAAATGCTGATTGTTTCCTCTTTTCCCACAAACCTCGCTTTCTAGAAGTCCTTTCTAGCTTCTCAGAACCCTGTCCTTTCCCTGAGCCACCTTCCCTGTCTCTTTTACTCATCTGGGCCACTCCCTGGGTGACACAGGGTCTTCTCTGTACAGAGCTGCTCGTTAATAAGTCTGATGAGTTGTTTTTTTTTTTTTCTCTGACCAAATTCAAAGTACTTAGAACATTTCAGACCCATTGCACAATGCCTGTCATTGCTGGGGAAAGAGGTGGAGGAGGGCTAACGGAGGTGAAGTAAGGATAATTCCAACAGAATTAGTCACTCAGATAAAACGTGTTTGCTAAGAAAAATTTTAAAAAGAGGTTTGTGAGAGAATTAGGAAATATGAACCCTAACTGGATATTTGATATTACAGGGCTATTAACTTTTGAAGTGTGGTTAAGTTAAAAAGGAGTTTTATCTTTTAGAGATACACACTGAAGTGTTTGTGCATAAAATGACAGGATGTCTGGGGTTTGCTTTAAAATAATCTGGTGAGTGGGGGTGGTGATGGTGTTGGAGCAGAGTCGGCCATCTATTGGCAATTTCTGAAACCAAGTGATGAGCCTGTGGGCTCTTCGAGTCTGCTTGAAAATGTCAACATTTCTTTAAAAACAGTGGGTTTAAAAAAAATTATTAAGAGGGAGAGAGAAAGCCAGAGAGCAAGTAGGCGCAGAGGGGAGGGGCAGAGGAAGTAGATCCCCGCTGAGCAGGGAGCCCCATGCGGGGCTTGATTCCAGGACCCTGAGGTCATGACCAGAGCCAAAGGCCACTGCCCAGCTGAGCCACCCAGGTGCCCCTAAAAACAGTGTTCCAAAGGCACTTCAGGGACTGTTTGCCCATCTCCCCGAGTATGATTGGGGTGGGAGGTGGAGGTGAAATGGAGGGAAATTGCACACCCATGGCCCATTGCTCTCATTGGATCCCAGTCTGCAGATGCCAGGAGGTCCTGCACAGCTGCCACCAGAAGGGAGGGGCCCAGAAGTCTCAGTTGGCGGTCTCAGCTGGGGGCCAGAGGTCCGGCCTCACTGTTCCTCTGGCCAGCATCACGACCAACCGTCCTTCAGGCAAACACCTCATCTATCCCTGTCAAGATTTAGAGTCCTCAGGCCCAAAGTCCTTTGTGGTTATGGGGCCATGCTGATGACTGCTCCTTAATTTCTACCTTGAAAGCTGGGGAGGGATCAGCTGGCAGGGCAGACCGAGAGGGGGAACCACCTTTGAAGAGAGGCCCCAGCCTTATGACAGATTTGAAAAGGGGTGAGGTGGAGAGGTGAAGGTGAGAGCGGAGGAAATGAGCCCAGCCTGAGTCTCTCCCTTCCCCAGTGTACACTGCACTCGCAATCAGCTCTGGGCTGGGGCCTTCTCCCTCTCCCATGCTCCTGGCACCCCCCAGCCTGGCCGGTCTTCTCCTCCCTTCCCGGTACCACACCCGCAGTGGTTGTGCACCTAGGCAAGGCAGAACAGACCTTGGGGACTTGGGTTTCAGGGATGCCTGCCCTCCTCCTCCCATTTCTCATCCTGCGCTGCCCTGAAGAGGTAGAACAGGACCGTGATCCTTCCCTTGCTCTTTGCTCCGTGTGTGGTAGGCGTGACCCTGTGGTAGAGAGCAGGTGACACACCCTGGTGACAAAGGGCTGTGGAAAGCCTGTGGCAGTAGTGGCACAGTCTGTCTGTCTTCTGTCCCTTCTGCTCTGCTAGGGCACTCGTCTGTTTTCTCCTTAACCACTGACTCTCTAGCTTAGTGATAGGCACATGGTGGTGCTCAGGAAACATTTGTTGAGTGAATGGCTGATACAATACCAAGTTAAGTGTGGCAAGCCGAATTTCATTAAAAAGTTGGGAAGATAGGGATGCCTGGGTGGCTCAGTCGTTAAGTGTCTGCCTTCTGCTCTGCTTGGTCATGATCCCAGGGTCCTGGGATCAAGCCCTGCATCGTGCTCCCTGCTTGGTGGGAAGTCTGCTTCTCCCTCTCCCATTCCCCCTGTTTGTGTTCCCTCTCTTGTTGTGTGTCTGTCAAATAAATAAATAAAATCTTTTTTAAAAGTTAGGAAGATAGATTGAAGCTATACATTATTTGTTATTTATATCACTTAAGTTATTTTAACACACCACACCTATAATTTTCTAGCGGATGCATTATCGTGTATGTGTACGTGTGTTTTATATTGCATATATATACATATATAATTTTTTCCCCTAATTGCCCTGAGAATAAAACAATGCTAGGGTGAGGACTATCTCATCCAACTGAAATGCAGGTTTTATATCTTTTTAAAAAGATTTTATTTATTTGAGGGGCGCCTGGGTGGCTCGGTGGGTTGAGCCGCTGCCTTCGGCTCAGGTCATGATCCCAGGGTCCTGGGATCGAGTCCCACATCGGGCTGTCTGCTCTGCAGGGAGCCTGCTTCCCTTCCTCTCTCTCTGCCTGCCTCTCTGCCTACTTGTGATCTCTGTCAAATAAATAAAATCTTTAAAAAAAAAAAGATTTTATTTATTTGACAGGGAGAGATATCACAAGTAGGCAGAAAGAGAGGGAAGCAGGCTTCCCGCTGAGCAGAGATCCTGATGTGGGGCTTGATCATGACCTGAGCGGAAGGCAGAGGCTTAACCCACTGAGCCACCCAGGTGCCCCATATCTTTATTATTATTATTATTTTTTTTTTAAGATTTATTGATTTATTGGAGGGTGGGAAGGAGCAGAAGGAGAGAATTTTTTAAGCAGACTCTGAGTTGAGCACAGAGCCCAGCCAACATATGACGTTCTGGATCCCACGACCCTGAAATCAGGACCTGAGCTGAAACCAAACATCAGATACTTACCCGACTGTGCCACCCGGGCGCCCCTGGATTTTATATCTTTAAGGGAAGCAGGTGTTTGAGTTCTGTCTGCATTGACGAAGATGCTCGCTTGTCCTGGGCATTTAGCGCAGTTAGTGAGCAATGGCTCCTTCCATTTCCCTCTGTGCTGTTTCTCCGGGTTGAGGTTGGGTCTTGAAGATGTAAGATAGAAGAAAGAGACACGGGTGTTCTTTTTCCTTGGGGTGATCACAGCGTCCTACAGAGCTGTGAAGGGCCAGAGAAATCTTGTCTATAAGCATGTATGGGCATGTGGTGAAGACATTCTGGCTGTTTTATCTGCTATCAGGAAAGAGACAGGCTGTAGTGAATGTTTTGTACCTTCTCCTGCTTCCTGGTCCAGGGGTTCCCCTTCCTTCCAATTCTTTTCTGCACAGTGTGTCCCTGTTAGGGCTTAGAGGAGGCCAAGATCTTTCACTGGATATTTTCTGTGGAGGGGTTCTCAGTGAACCTTCTCTTCCTCCAGCCTGGTCCCCTACTCTCCGCCCTGACTGTATTTCTCCTCGAGTCAGTTCACAACTAACTTTTCACTGTGGAGTGAGCAATCCTATCAAGGCAAAGAAAATCTACAGCCCCCTCCCCCGCCCCAAATCTGTTGCAAATAGCATTTAACAAAACAAAAGGAATTGTGTCCTAGAGAAACAGCCAGATAATCTAGAAAAAAATGATAAACTTTTGAATTTCAACGTCTTTCCTGACATTGACTTTGGACTTTGAGTACCGTGTATTTTAAGGAAATGTACAAACTCCTTCCTCTTCCAGTTTCCCATTGTATCTTCCTACCATGCCCTGAATTCTTAGGAATTTGATTTCGTGACGTTTGGGACATCAGCTGGGTTTAAAATTGACGTGAAGTTTGTGGGAGCAGAGAAGGAAGCAGGTGTGGTAGATAAGGAGAGATATAAAGGAAGTATAGCCAATCAGGTTTTTTTTTAAAGACTTTGTTTACTTACTTATTTGAGAGCAGGGATCCTAGAACCAGATAACTTATGTTCAAATCCTGCTTCTGCCATTTTCCTCGTGGTATGATGTTGGGGAAGTAACATCCCTTGTCTCTGCCTCAGTTTTCTCATCTGTAATACATGGCTAATATTTTTTTTTTTACCTCCTGGGGGTGCAGTGAAATTTAGCTAATAACTATGATAGGTGATTGGAAGAGTTTCTGATCCAGAGTAAAAATGAGCAGTAGCTATCGGTAATATCTTTCACTGGATTATGCACTGGTTTTTGGTGTTTCCTCCAGGACTTCCCTCCTTACAGATAATTAATAAAGAACTCATTGGGGGGCACCTGGGTGGCTCAGTGGGTTAAAAGCCTCTGCCTTCGGCTCAGGTCATGGTCCCGGGGTCCTGGGATCGAGTCCCGCATGGGGCTCTCTGCTCAGCGGGGAGCCTGCTTCCCTTCCTCTCTCTCTGCCTGCCTCTCTGCCTACCTCTCTGCCTACTTGTGATCTCTGTCTGTCAAATAAATAATAAAGAAAATCTTTAAAAAAAAAAAAAAAAAAGAACTCATTGGGACAGAGAAGACTCTTTCCATCACTTTTTGGACTAAGACTAGAGCCAGCTTTACAGACTTTAAGGAGGGAAAAAAAACCCTTCTAACATATGACGGCAGAGCTGACAAAGAGGTTTCAGCGGTGGTGAAGTGGATGTTTGTTCTTCCACAGAGAAATCTGCAGTTCAGATTAACTCCTCGTATCCATGAAAGAATGGGATGCATACAGGGCGCCTGGGTGGCTCAGTTGGTTGAGCGTCTGCCTTCGGCTCAGGTCATGATCCCGGGGTCCTGGGAGGGAGTCCCACAAGGGGCTCCCAGCTCAGCGAAGCATCTGCTTCTCCCTCTGATCCTTCCCGCTCACGTGCTTGCATGCTCTCTCTCTCTCTCAAATAAGTAAATAGAAATCTTAAAAAAAAAAAAAAAAAGAATGGGATGTTTACAAATGCCTGAAACAGGCAAAGGTGGGAAAAAAACCCTCAAGACTGATACATGATGATTAAAGTTTAAGCTTAGAGATTTCCGAGTTCATGAATTCTGACACAGTACTAGCCCAATATCAGGAATCCTGGCAAGTTATTTTTTGAAAGGAGACCTCAGAACCCCTCACCAGAGCACCAAGTCATCTGGTGTCAGGGTACCCATTAGTATAGCTTAAGTGTGGGGTTTTCCTTCATCAGTCTTTAGAATTTGCCAGGAAAGCTGGAGACACGTTGCTTTATCTAAGGAGCCAAGTTCAGGGGCAACACCCTGGTCAATCTTTTTGGGTCCCCGTGCCTGAGTTTGTTAGGAGATTCACTTCTCCTTCCCCCCAACTTTGCTTCCACGCAGGACGACAATGGCCACCACATCCCCTCATGGTTGCCACTCCAACCTGGCCGCCAGGTACCACAGACTTTGCGATACGAATGAAATTTGGGGCATTGTCCTAGAAGCAGTGGCCGCAGTTGGGGCGGTGACCTCAGTGGCCTTCATGTTCGCTCTCCTGATTCTCGTCTGCAAGGTACAAGACTCCAACAGGCGAAAAGTGCTCCCGACCCAGTTCCTCTTCCTCCTGGGTGTTCTGGGGATCTTCGGACTCACCTTCGCTTTCCTCATCCAGCTCGACGGCAGCACCGGGCCCACCCGTTTCTTCCTCTTCGGGGTCCTCTTCTCCCTCTGCTTCTCCTGCCTCCTGGCTCACGCTTTCAACCTGACGAAGCTGGTGCACGGGAGGAGGCCCCTGTCCTTGCTGGTGATGCTGGCCCTGGCCGTGGGCCTCAGCCTCGTGCAGGACATCATCGCTGCGGAGTACCTCATCCTCACCATGAACAGGACCAACGTCGCCATTTTCTCTGAGCTTTCGGCCTCTCGGCGCAATGAAGACTTTGTCATGTTGCTCATCTACGTCCTCTTCCTGATGGCGCTGACCTGCCTCATGTCCTGCCTCATCTTCTGTGGGGCCTTCAGCGGCTGGAAGAGACACGGGGTCCACATCTTCCTCACCATGCTTCTCTCCATCGCCATCTGGGCGGCGTGGATCACCCTGCTCCTGATTTCCACCTTTGGCCCCACGTGGGATGATACCATCCTCAGCTCGGCCTTGGTGGCCAATGGCTGGGTGTTCCTGTTGGCTTATGTTGCCCCCGAGTTTCGGCTGCTTACAAAGCAACGGAACCCCATGGATTACCCCGTTGAGGATACGTTTTGTAAACCTCAACTCATGAAGCAGAGCTATGGTGTGGAGAACAGAGCCTACTCTCAAGAGGAAATCACCCAAGGTACAGAGCATGGCTGGGCAAGGATCCCTTGTAGAAGGATGGGGGGAGAACCGTAGGATATTGTAACTGTAAGGAACACTCAAGACAGTCCAGGTCATACCCTTGACAGAATAGATAAGGTCACCAAGGCTCAGATCCTGCTTAAAAATATCCAGCTAGTTAGAGTTCTAATGGAATTAGAAGCCGGCCTCTGGAGTCTTAATCTCGTACTTCCTACACAATACCCTGTGGGTTTCTCTGAGTCAGAATAAGAAGGAACAAAGGAATCACTGAAGAAATCTCTAGAGACAGGCAGGTGAGATTTTGTTCTTTATAAAAGAGAAATAGGTATTCCTTCCAGAAATGTAGAGCCTTTATAGATTTGAATAGAGAAAGCCGTGCCATGATTTCTTGCTATGGTCACAGAGCACGGAGGCAGGAGAAAGCCCTTTTATCATAAACCAGCAGGGATCTCCATAAAGCTACTGGGGATTCTGATTTATCCTGAAGAGCCACATCTGGGGCCGTGGGAGGGAAGAGGTTTTGTCTGACATGAAAGAGTCTAGCGATTTGGCTCCTGCCTGAAGTTGTGAGAAACCAGGTGTTACGTTGTTCTCACAACAAACAAGGGGCTAAACTGGTAGCTAGCCGACTGTCCTTGCCCCCAAGGAATCTATTCATTGGTTTCTGGGGCTTACATTGATTTCTGGGCCTAATCAAGGGAGGGGGATGGGTTTGGGTCAGGAGAGAGGGATGGGAGTGAGCGAGATTCTTCGCTTCAGCTAACAATTTTCTCTGCCCTTGCAGCGGGGGGTGCAAAGCTCCCTGGTGCTTCTCACAGCAGCTGCGGTCCCTCTCCTGGGCACTGGAAAGCCTGAAGGGAAGTGGGGATGGCTGGAAGGGATATTTTAGCTCCCATTGGCTCCTGTCCTTTCTCCTGCCTTGGCTCTATCACCACACTCCTGGACTCCCTGTTATCAAACCTTAACTACCATTCCTCTTTAAATTCATTTTATGGACCACTGTCACCCTCCTCTCCCTAAAATACTTCTTGGACTACCGCATTTTCCTGCTCACATACCTCGCTGGCTCCCCAGTACCCACCATATTTGCTCAGGGAGGAGGCTTTTCACAGCCAGAAGCCAAGACCCATGCATGGAAGCCATGCTCGGTCCAAACAATCCCAGTCACCGCCTTTCCCTGTCTGTGTGTCCAGGCTCCAGGCATGTCCTTCTCCCTGCCCTCGTCCATTTGCAGTCACACATTCCCTAGTCTCATTATTTACTCCGCCCACAAGCTGTAGAACTTTGAAATGCTCTTATCCGAGTGTGTCCCATTCCATAGCTATTTGTGTGGCTGTCAGATAGTCTTCCAGCGTTAGCCTCAGGCCAGGAGTCATTCTGGTTAATCTTTAGATTTTTTTTTAACGATTTTATTTATTTATCTGAGAGAGAGACTGAGAGAGAATGACAGAGAGAGAGAGAGAGAGAGAGAGAGAGGAAGAACACAAGCGAGGAGGAGAGGGAGATGCAGGCTCCCCGCTGAGCAGGGAGCCCAATGTGGGGCTTGGTCCCAGGACCCCAGGATCATGACCTGAGCCGCAGGCAGACATGTAACTGACTGAACCACCCAGGCGCCCCTGGTCTTTAGATTTTCCACAGGATCTTATATAGAGAAAGTATCTGAGGTATGTGTGAAGTGTACTGAACAGGTACATTTTGGGGGGAAGTCAACAGATTGTTTTAATTGTATTCACGATGATTGTATGCGTTTTCTCTTGTTCCAGAGTTTAAATCCCTCTCATTTTCCCTAAAGACACAGAAAACAATTGCTCAAAAGTTCTGCCCCCTCCCAAAGAAAGTAAAAAGAAAAAAAAAATTTTTTTTTTCTTGTGGACAGTTAAGGAAGTGTGTAAATCCTCAGTGAGATTCACTTCTGGCCAGATCTATATCTGAAAAGACTGGTTTCAAATTGCTTTTGGGGTGGTCTTGGGATGAGGTGCCCTGGCAGGGAACTTTCTGGAAAGGTGCATCCCTAGTGATCCTCTGTTGGTAGCTATTCATTTATTCCTTCAGTGTGGTGTGTGCTTTGTGCCTGGCCCTGGGCCTGGGACAGTCTCTTCCTCCATGAACCTTAATGTTCTACTGGGGAGACAGATAGCAGGGCATGACTGACTGACTGAATGGCGGTGAGCACAGGCCGGAGCAGGAAGCCCGTTGGGCCCCGGAGCTTTAACCCCTCCTCCCCTCCCTCTCTTCCAGGTCTTGAAGAGCTAGGGGATACGCTCTACGCTCCTTATTCGACCCATTTTCAGCTGCAGGTAAATGGTTTCTCTTTTTTCGTCAGGGGCATTAGCTCTCGGGTATATTCGTCCTTCAGGAACACAGGCTGTAGCCATTCTGAGGGCCCCTAGATGGCCATCTTGGAAGGACAACGTGTCTCCTTTCCTGTGATCTGCCTCAGGGGTTAGCACTGGAGGCTGGAGTATTTCTAGTGTTCTGGATTATTCCCAGGGCACAGGGAGGGGCAATTCAGGGGGAGGGATGGGAGAAGGGGGAGAAAGTTAAGGTTCCTGCCCAGATCGGAGCTCTGTTGAAATTATCAGGGAATTGGAGTGGGCTTAACAATATGGCTGCTTCCTTTTCAGAATCGGGCCTCCCAAAAGGATTTCTCCATCCCACGGGCCCAGACTCGGACTAGCCCTTACAATGACTATGAAGGAAGGAAAGACGGCAGTTAGCCGTTCTGAAGAGTGGGACAGACAGCAAGTCAGCCAACCAGTGGGGAGTTCCGAGGGCTATGGGCTAAATCCCGAGCCACCCGAGGAAACTGTACAAAACCTTTTGGGAAGAACTTGTCTTGCCCTGGCTTCTGGAGTTGCTGGGCGGCTAACAAGACTCCAAGGCCTAGCACTCTAGTATTTTCCTTTGTCCCAGGCACTTCTTTTAAGTGGGAGGGAGCCTCCAGCCACTCAGGGTGTGTCCCTTACTGAGCCCAGTCATTTCACCAGTGACTAAAGCCGTGGTCATCTGACGCTTCCTGGCTCAGTGAGCTTCAGGAGCCTGCTCTGGTCGCTCAAGGCTGGTTTGGGGAGGACTGCTTGGCCCAGAGCAGAACTGCAAATCTGAGCGAGAAGAACCAAGGCCTGTCCCTGTTGAAATCTACACTGGAAGCCATCTGACTGGCATGCTCCCACCTTGCCTGGGTACGAGAGGCCACAGGTCACCCCAAATGTACCCATCTCTGTGGCACTACCACGGGGCCCTGTGGGTCCCCAGCACCAATTCACTGGTCTCCATTTCCAAATTTGGTGTCCATCCCCGGACATTTGTCCCCTGTCTGCTTTCCCAGAACTTTCTCTTCTGTATCTCGTGGGCAGGGGACAAGCCCCGATTTCTCCTTGGTGGGAGAATTCATGCTCTGTTCTTGCTCTAAATTCCTGGCACGGATTCTTCTATCGTCCCCTTGCCTCTCAGCTTCTGTAAATAGCTTCACACTGTGTTCACCACCTGTGTTCTGTAAGTGGGCATTGTCTACAAATGGAGAGTGTTCCTTGTAGAATAAATTTTCCCTGCTCCTCACGTGGAGACGCAATAAAGATATGGTGGCAGGTCCTTGACGGTGGCAGAGGGACAGTATGAGGGGTGTGCGCTGGACCTGAAGGAGAGACGGCGGGCACTCATCTTCACATGGAGCTGAGGTCCTGGAGCTGAAGTTCAAGGTTCAATTCCACTGGGTGTGCACTTGACCCTTCTCTAGACATTTCTCCTTCTCCTCCTTATGTCAAAGACAAGTGTGTTTTCCCTATTTGTTGAGGTGAGGGGCAAGGGTGACACGGGGAGCCAGGAAGGGTCACAGATCCTGAGGTTTTGCTGCAGGAAGGCAGAGGAGTCATGACCTTGGAATGGGGTTTGGAAGGCCAAGTCAGACAGGGACGAGCTTTCAAAGGCAGCTTTACGGTCCCCAGGTTTAATTGTAGGAGGACATATATTCAGATCCCTATTTGACAAAAATGGTTCATAATATCCTTTGGAGAAGACACAGTACCTGACAGTTTTTATTTACTTTATTCCAGAAACAGCTGTGTGGAGCAGGGCCACAAGGAACAGTGTTTGACGAAGAAAAAAAAAAAAAAAAAATCCCCATGTACTGAAACTGGATGACATTTAAAAACCTTGTAGCTGAGTTAGGGGGTTACCTCCTAAGAGCCCGATGCTCTGCTTTTCATCAAAAGGAAAACCTGGTGTGGGAAGAGGGTTGAGGTGATGTTGGCGGTGAACCGACGACACTCTGAATTAAGGATATGTACATGCCACAGAGATTTGGTTGATTGTTTCTCACATGGCTTTGCACTAACATTAGCCTAGTTTTGCACTGAAAAGGGGGAATTACAAATCATGATTTGGATCCTTCTAGACCATTTTAGTCTTTTCTTAAGAGGCCATAACGTGGTGAGGTTGTTATGAGGGGAACACAATATAATTCCAAGTCAGTCTGTCACAATGTAGGTACTCGAGAAATACACATCCCCCCCCCCCCCACCTCTTTTCTTTCCTCCTCTGGACTTTAGCCCATCAACCAAGCAAAGGGGGCTGAGTGAAAGGTAAAGCCACAGAGGACCCTGGATCTGCTTTCTTGTTAGGGAAAAGCATCGCCCAGACCTTTGTATCTCTTCAACCTCTTCAAAAACAGGGGAAAACACGGGAATGGCACTCTCTTCTAAGAAATACAGCATTGGGACAAGTAGACCATCCCCTCACTGAATTCTTTTCCTTGCCAGGAGGTAGATAAACTCTCCCCCCATTCAAACAGCCTTTGTCATCCCCGTGGCTGCTACTCCGTCTTCAGGTCTTACGTGGTCAGGACATAATTAAACTCTTCTGTTAAAATAGGGACATTGCAGGGACTGAAAGTGTTGGCACTTGGCGATTGCTGTGGTACCGGAGAAGAGGGTTTCAAAGACTTCCGGTTAGGTCTCCACCATCCCTGGGCTGAAATAGAATGTGCAGATTTAGCCTAGCCTGGTCCCTGAGTGATGCCCATTGATTGACTATTGGGAACCCAAATGGCCTCTCCTTTGAACTAGGTAATGAAAGGAACCTCAACAATCTTCCTCCCAGCTTTCACCGCCAGGTGGGAAATAGACCGTCTTCCCTCTGGGCCTCTCACTTCAGGCTGGAGCCGCTCCGCGGCCGCCATACTCCAGGTGTCCACTTGATGGCGGTAAAACCTCAGGGATGGCCCTCGGGGAGCCGAGCCTCCGCGAAGCAAACCTCTTGCAGCAGCTTTCCGGTGACGTTCAATGGGCTCTGGGCCAATGTGTCCCATTTTAAAAGGCTCCTGTGCCTGAGCTGTTCACGCATTCCCTCCCACCATCGTTAGAGGACACATCTCCTTTGACAGACTTTCGGGTCCCCGTGTCTTATTTTTGTGAAACCCTCCAAGGTATTTGGAGCCCATTTGCATGCAACCTGGCATCTTTGCAGACAGCGGCCTCATATGCTGTTATTAATGTGGACGAGTATTTATGTGGTGAGAACATCGGCTTTCTGTCAGGAAAAGTGTGCCCAAACAAAGAGCACTGCCTGGCCCTGGAAATGGAAATCCCCACCCCCACCCCCGCCCCCAGCCCCAGTCCCAGCCTGCATTCTGGGTTCCCTTCCTGCATTTCTACACTTGTCCTTACTGCTAAGACCGAACTGTGCTCAGCTCATCTTCTCCTTCCTGGCCTGCTTCCTTCTGTAGCTCTCAGAGTTTGCAGGGCTGCCTCCATCCAGCCCCAGTCTGAAACATGGAGTTGTTTCAGAACTGGAGGTGGAGGCGTCAGAGAAATCTTTCTCCAGCGTCCTGGACTGCTGAGATCTGGGATCCGGGCCATCGGCCTCCAGGTTGTAGATGGGAGGCCTTTGCACATTCTGGGGGTTCAACCTGTGGTCATCTGGAATCCCTTCCACACAGGGCTGACAATGCTTTGCCCCTGCCTTGGCTTTAAGACAATCCGGGTATGCAGATGGCTCTGTGTGGCCGTGAATCAGGGCCTGACCCTCATTTCTGTAACCTCCAGATTGCTAGAAGATTCTTAACCCTTCAGAATGGAACACGCCAGTGTCTAAAATGTCGGTGCTTGAGAAGGTCACAGAACTTCTTTTGTTGGTGCCTCATGGCGTTTATTGTACAGAGGAAAGAGCTCAGGCCTAATGGAGTTAAGACAACTGGGACCAAATTTCTGGTTTTGTCTACTGCCAACACTTGTGTGGTCAGTTTTAGGCCTTTTTCCCCCAAAGTGGATGTGTCTGAGTAAGGAATCAAATAAAATGACCATGGTCACTCTCTATTTTAAGTTTTCCTCTTATTTTCCTTTGCATCAACCCCCTTGTCCATTGCCTTTTCTTCCCCTGATCTCCCCTCTAGTCATTATCTTTCCCTTCTGCATGTAAGCTGTGGCGAGAAGGACACGGTAAAGATGGGCATATTCTGGTTAACCCCACGTCACACTCCCATGAGCTCCAAGCCAAATGAACATTTCCCTCTCGGGAAAGTAGACTGGCAAAGGAGGAGTTGTAGGACAAGGCAGAAGTATAAAAATAAAAAAATAATAATAATTTAAAAAGGGGCACCTGGGGTGTCCAGTTAAGGTTAAGCGTCTGACTCTTGATTTCAGCTCAGGTCATGATCTCAGGGTTGTGGAATCAAGCCCAAGCAGGAGCCACACTGGGCATAGAGTCTGCTTGGGATTCTGTCTCTCTCCCTCTCCCTTTGCCCTTCCCCTGCTTGAGTGTTCTCTCTATCTCTCAAAAAAAAAAAAAAAAAAAAGGGACGCCTGGGTGGCTCAGTTGGTTGGGCAGCTGCCTTCGGCTCAGGTCATGATCCCAGCGTCCTGGGATCGAGTCCCACATCGGGCTCCTTGCTCATCAGGGAGCCTGCTTCTCCCTCTGCCTCTGCCTGCCATTCTGTCTGCCTGTGCTTGCTCTCTCTCCCTCTCTCTCTCTCTGACAAATAAATAAATGAAATAAAAAAAAAAAAAAGTCAGAGTTCTTCTTTTCCCTGCCAGCATGAAAATCCTTCAACTTCCCTGACTCCCATATTAAGTCAAAACCCATACAGGTCTCTCCTGCTCTCCTTTGTTATGTGAAGCTAGTGCTTCCCTCAGGGGACTTTGCTACAGCCAGGGGAATGGGCGTCCTCACTCCCCCTGTAGTTCCTGAGGGCAGATTTCTGAGGCAGTCCTTGAAAACCTTTGGGAGTAACCCTTCTATTGTCATGACCTGAGCCATGTGTCTCAAGTACCAGATCCAAACAGGATCTTCTACAGAAAAGAAGGTGACCCTTGAATGGAATTTGGTTACCACAGGTACAACACCAAACCATCCGGTCTCAGCTGCTTCTCCTCCAGGCTTCCTTCCGTATTCTGATCTATTAATCCTGCTGGATTTTTATCAACTCAATTTAAAAAAAATGAACCTCTGGCAAGCCCATGTAGCTACGCCCTGAGCTCTCGGGCATGGTGGTGGGGGCCAGCACTGTACCCAGGGATTACGTAAAACTATTACCTCTCTCTAAGAAGGAATAATTCCAGATCAACTTTTTTTTCACCCATAAGAAATTGAAACAGGAAAAGCATATATTGCGTTTGGCATGCTATCTTTATGAACAAGATGGGAAAAGGCAGGGGTAATGGTAATAAAGTTAGGTGGAGTCCTAAGTCAAACATTCCAGAAGACCTGATCATTTAGAGATAGAGGTCTCTAGTGGTTTTCCACAGGGCTCTGCTTTGGCTCTGTGTGGGTAACACTTTAATCCACCACTCGAATAAAGATAAAACATATTTATCCAGTTTTGCACATGACACAACATTAGGAAAGACTGAATAATAAAATGGAAGGCAACTGTATTGCAGAGGACTGGAAGCAAGATTGCACACCAAGAATTTACTTTAATAGATGGAAATGTATTCTTACCTCCAAAATAAATCACATAAACATTGTTTGGAAAGGCTTGGTTTGACAGTAGTTTTCATGAAAAAGGGCTGGTAGTTTTAGGTGTCTACAAGACTGACAGCACCCAGTGATGTGGTTTAGAAGAGTGAAGAGCCAATGGCATCGTAGGCAAGCATTGGTGAAATCGTGAAGCCTGGGTCAGGGCGGGTGTTGTTCCCGCCTAATGAGGGGGCACAGTCTATCACAACAGAATATTAAATCCTCTTCTGTGCATCTCACTGTGATGGAGGAGCTTCTAAGACGGGAGCTCTTTCTAGAATGACATGTTACACAACAGGGTTGATGGAATGGAGATCTTTGACCTGGAGAGGGCAAGACTTTGCAGGGCACGTTTGCATAGCGAGGAACACTTACCATGTTCCTCTTCTGTGCCAGCTTCCTTTTGAAGGGCTCTGTTTGTGCAATATCATTTGCTACTTATAGAAACGTTATGAGTTATTATGATTATGATCTTGCTTTTGCATCATACCTGCAGAAACGGAAACACAAAGGTGACACAGCTACCAAATGATAGGGCTAGAGGGTCAAAGCGGGATCTCTTACACATAACCCCATGCTGCCGCTCAGCTGTCTTTAATTAGAACAGCCTAAGAGGTGGCTCAACGGTAAGAAATTTCAGGAAGGCAGATCCCAGAAGAGCTTCCTGCCAAGTGGTGGGTCATCTTCCACTGGAGGTGTTCGAGCTCAATGACGCTCCATTGAGGATGATGGGGGAGTTCTGTTAGAAGTCGGCCGGAGTAGATAAGCTCCAGGGAGTGCTGGAACTCTCAGGGTTCTGGACTTTGCAATGGCTGTGTTGCTCCTGGTATTGGAGTCTAAAAACCATGGAGGGGTTATCAGTGTTACCGTAGTTTTCTTCTCCCACACCTGCAACCCCAACCCACCACCCCACCCCCAGCCTTCAGGTGAGAACAAAAACGCTCTTCATTGTTGGCACACACCCTTACCTGTTTGTGTGTCAGTGTTGGTTGTCACAATCTATCCCCCGGCTAGTAGTTTTATTTTACAAAACAATTCTTCACAGCCTTGCTTAGGACTGGAAGGTGCCATGTGAAGACCTTGCGTGCTATAGTTAACAACACTTTGTTGGCAAATGATGATTATGTAGACTCCTCTGCAAAGGCACTTGAACTTAACAGAAACTGGGGTGCCATATCTGCCTGAGGTCCATGCAGCTAGTGCCTGAAATATCGCCCGCTTGAGTTCTTTACACAAAAGCTACCATTTTTTTTAAGTACCAAAAAACTGGTCCCTGTTGTCCTTTGAGGTTGATTCATTGCATAAGAAAGAAATCATGGTTTGTATTGCTCAGCAAAGTCAAAAAGGTTTGTGGGTTGTGCTTGCATAACCTGAGCTTAGAGTCTGAGTCATAAACCCATGAACCCTGTGAACACTTGGGAAGCAGGCAGCAGGTCAGAGTAAGCATGGCTGTATTGAAGTAGCAGTGAGAGAGGGAGGAGGACCAGGCTGAGTTGGGAAGAAAATGTGGGGGTGGGCTGAAGCGGGAGGGAGAGAAGGCTGATAGGTGGGAGGGAGGGTTAGAGAATCAGGGGCTGGCCAAATAATGAAGAAACAAGCATCATGAGGTGAAATGGAAATTAAGGCCTTAAGAATCAGAAATTCAGGAAAACACGAAGTTACAATTCCCAGAGTGTCATGAACTGTCTGTGCAATTAGGCAACCTCACCGCAGAACCTCTTAGTAAGAGAGGCTGTTTTTGCATCTAAGTTCCCAGAAGGTCATTTGTGATGAAAGAGGGGGATGGTGTGAGGGGAAGCAGCCTCCAAAAGGCACAGACCCTGGCGTGTGCAGGTGGTTCTTTTAATGACATTGACCAACCTCCCCCCCCACCACCTCCTTTCAAAGGCACTGGCTGGGTCCTCTGGCCCTTCCTTTTCCTGACACGCCTGGTAGCTGGGACATACCACATGGGAGCCTGAATTCTTTGTTTAGGTGGCTGGTGTGTGTATGTGTGTGTTCGTGCACATGCACATGTGTGTTGCAAATTAAGAGGAAATGAGAAGAGGAAGAAATATAATGCTTTATCAGTTCTGCATAGAGGGAAAGTGGAAAAGTTTTTAGGCTCTCCAAATATTTTTTTCCAGCAGTCTGTGAGAGTCTCTGAGATCCCTAGTCTATGTGTGGGGTGTCTGCTGGTAAACGCACCTGAATGTTCACCCCCACCCCCACAGCACATCTATACATGTGTACATAGATCAGATGTTGACCATCAGGTACACAGCCCTTTCCACAGTGAGATGAGATCATATCCTTAATCTGACTAACTCTAGGTATGCATACAGATTACGGTGCCAATAAAAAATAATTTCCATTCACATTAGTTAACAAAACAGAAGATTGTTGGTGGTGAAGCAGAGAAGGAGGCATGCCACCAGCTGTCCCTTCCCTAGGGCTCACAACCCACCCCTGTGACCTAGCTTTCCACAACCGTCCCCATGTAGCCTTAGGGCGGTGTCACAATCAAATAGCATTACCTCACTTTCTGCAGCTTTCCAGATCCCTGTTCTTCTCAGCATGTGTCTTCGGCCAGACATGTGTTCCAGTGTGAAAGAGCTTCCTATAGATAGTGAAGAAACTTGAGGAGGTATCCTATACACATAGTTGTGGTTAGTCCCAGGTAGGTAATTACGAGGCTATTGGGGTGGGCTTAAACCCTGAAGCAGGGCCTCTCAAACATTTTCACCTATTGGGACACTTAGAAAGTCACACAAATATTTTAAATGGGTGGAGGTGAATGGGGAGGGGGGGTAAATGGATGCTGCCACTCATTGCCGGATGTAGCCAGTCTAGGGCGCTGGTCACCTCAAACCCTGCCTGGCTGCCCCTGCATCTGGGGAATCAACATTCCGCCATCTTGTAATGGACTCACCGTCTGGTTTGCCAGTCCTTCTTGGGTCTGAATCTGCAAGTTAGGGTTCTGGATGGTTTCAATCATTCCCTTAGAGACAAATTTTCCCTTAAGTCCCTCCTTTGAGGGAGGGGCCAATTCTACATGCCTCCCACTTGGGTCTTACTCCAGCTCTTCCCAAAGCTCTCCAAAATCTTCTTCACGGTGTTTACACCTCAGTCCAATATGGCTTCCTTTGTGAGCCCTCATCCATCACGGTAATGCTGGGGTCTCCCAGTAGCTGGTCTTCAGTGGATCGATCTGTTTTCTTCTGAGCACTTACAATTTGATATTGTATTTATTTGCTGTTTCACCTGTTTTTTTTTTTTTTTCTTTCTTATCCCTCTGTATGCTTCAGGAAGACAGCAACTTGTTTTCTATTCCCAGAGCCCAGCATAGTGTCTGCACACATAGGAGCCTTTGTTGCATGAATGAATTTAATTTTGGGGAGACGTATTTCTTTGCTCATCACAGGCTGATGGGGATGGATTACCTCATTCAGAGAACACCACGGTCAGATTCTGTCTTGTCTGTTCAGGGGTCTTCAGTGCCACTTCTCCTGAAATAATTTTGATGAATACCTGCTGATTAACCATGAGTTGATTTTTTTCATATACAAACACTTAAATCCACTGTGTGAAGAGCTACTCACAAGCCTGAGGCTTGGAGATAAGAAAGGAGCTTCTCCAGTTGTTGGGCTGCGTGCGTTTCATTACATCCAAGTTTTATTTCCCCGAGGCTTTTCTTTGTCAAGCTTGGGAAAGCGCAGTTTCCTAGGAGAACCACACAAGAACAAGCTACAAATATAAAAGAGGAAAACATCCCCCAAAGCAAAACTCGGAGAAGCGTTTTAGATTGATTCCCCCCAAAGATCAATTGTAATCTTTTCTTCCTTTCAAGGGCATTATTTTTCTAAACTGATTCGAACCAAATGGATGAACATGGACCTTTCAGTCTGTATAAAGCTAACTGGAAATAGATGAACATGCCAGCAGATAGGTTCAGGAAGGATTTATCTTCCTAAATTTCAAGGCAGCAAGCTGTTTTTGGTAATGTTTTCTCTTAGGAGAACTGGGTGAGTGTGTCCGGGGTTGAACATCACACTGGGCAAGGGGAGGAAAAGAAGACATACATGGGAAACCGAATGTTTCCAGTGACAGGACCAACTCATAAAATCTTTCCACTGATTCTGCCATATCTAGCCAATCACTTCCTGTCATCCTGGGCCAAACTAGAAAAGCCCAGACCGTCTTTGCTACAAACCAGGGCAAAGAGGGAGAATTTTCTTGTCCACAGAGCAGTGCTTCCCAAACTCACACACTCTCTCTCTCTCTCTCTCTCTCTCTCTTTTTTTTTTAAAGATTTTATTTGTTTATTTGACAGACAGAGATCACAAGTAGTCAGGCAAGGCAGAGAGAGAGGAGGAAGCAGGCTCCCCACGGAGCAGAGAGCCTGATGCAGGGCTTGATTCCAGGACCCTGGGATCATGACCTGAGCTGAAGGCAGAGGCTTTAACCCACTGAACCACCCAGGCGCCCCCAAACTCACACTCTCTTAAGAGTCACATGGGAACCTGTTAAAAATGCAGAGTCCCAGGGCCCTCTCCTGGAGGTTCTCAGTGAGCAGCTCTGAGTCTGAGTATGAACATTTCTATTTGGAACAGGTGTCCTAGCTGATTCTTCTGATTCAGCAGGCTTGAGGAAAGACAGTGGATAATTAGTTGTGTTTCTTCTTCTTTGGCGGATCAACCAAGGATTTTGTAGGCACGCCCTGGTCACTGCCTCCCTAGCATTTGAATTCCGAGCCAGAGGAAGAATCCCAGTATGTTTTTCCAGTGCTATGATGTGGTTCTACAAACAGTACTGAGGTCCCCTATCTGGAGGGATCTTGGTGCACTTGCTGCCATGGTTAAGATGGAACTGGGCGTCAGGAGAGAATCCCTTTAGGGATGGAATGGTCTTTTTCAGCAGGAGGTCCCCACCTTGGGCCCCCTCCTTGTGCTCCCGGTATAATCGCACCTCCTCTCAACTTCTACCTTTGCCTCTACGCTCCTTCCTGAGTCTCTATCTCTACTGGAAGGTCCATAGCCCTATGTTCATCTGTGCATTTCCACTTCAAACTCAGCTAGTACAAGATAGGACACATTTGCTCTCCTCTCCACCCCCAGATCTGTTCTCTCTGGAACCCTCCTTCCTCCGAGTTAGCTCCGCTACAAAACAGAATCATCATCCACTTGCTTTCCCAGGCCAGGGTCCTGACTTTTCCGTCTTCCTCGTTCCTTACATCTAATCCCACATATCTTGTTTAAGGCAGTGGTTTGCAACCCTGGCTTCAAAACAGAACCATGTGGAAAGATTTTAAAATGCACCCATGTTTGGGCTCCAGTCCCAGAAGTTCAGATTTAATTGGTTTGTGGTGAGGTCAAGCCGTGGAGAGCCTTTAAAACGTCCCAGCTGATTCTGCTGTGCAGCCCAGGTTCCATCTCTGTTCCCAGTCCCACCCATCCACGCAAGGCAAATCGGATCAGCGGGGCTGGGGCTGGTGGGGAGAGAGTAAGGCACTTACCTGGGGCACAAAATTCAAGGGAGCACCCAAAACCCCAGTGACAATATGTCTAAAAACCAAAATCAGTGCCCAAAAGTCCATGATAAACAACACATCACCATTTTATAAAAACAGGCTGCTGTGGTTTGTCTGTTTGCCCTGCCTGATTTCACAACAGGGGCAATGGTTTCCCATGGGGCTGCCATTCCCAGGCTTGTGTGGCTATCATGTCCCTCCCTAGGTTTATGAGGATTGACAAAGTCATGTAAACAGATTGGGCAATGGGCTTAGATTTGTTTCAATGGAGAGTTTCCAAATGGATAAGTGTAAACAGGAGTGCTCTTTTTGCCTTCTGCCTAAGAGTCCAGCGGGGCTCAACACAGCATGGGCTCCCCCCGTGCAAGCTCCTCACTCACACCCTGGCTCGATTCCTGCTTTTGGGGTGTTAAGTTCCCTGTGAGCTGAGCCAGCCCAGCTCTGCAGCCGTCTCCTGTCGCTGCCCACACCGTGCATGTGTGCTCTAGCAATAACGCACGCTTTACGGGTTTCTGGACGGGTCTTGGTTTTGCTTGCAGCTATGCTTTTCCCCAGGTATCTTTTTCCTGCCTTGCAGATTTGGGTCATCAGCTGAGCAGGTTTTTGGTGGTGGTGTTTTGGTTTTTGGTTTTTGGTTTTGTACCGCCAAGAAACACTTGGCTGAGATCGTGAGTGGAGTTGGAAAGCAGCCTTGCTTCACTTAATAAGCCCCGTGTCTTGGCACAAGTCTGCATCCCTGGGGTTGGGGGAGAGGGGCACATTTTCTAATTCATCCACCCAAAGGGGGCACATTTTTCTAGTTTGCACAAAGACCCTGCTGGTGGCTGCTCTATCATTCCCTCCGTCATCTGCCCTAGGAATTCCTGCCTACCATTTAAGACGGAGCTCAGGCTTTTGACCTCTCACTGGCAAGTCTTCCTTGCCCTCAGTGGCTCAGCCAGAGTGACTCTGTGTTTTTAAGTTACCACCTCACTTCACCCTTCTACATGCTTTTAGGATGGCAGCTATCGCAGTAAATTGTAATTGTGGGAACAACGGTGGATCGATGTGACTGGCAGATCATTCTGGCATCTATCAGTCAAGAACAGGGTTGTTCTCCTTTAATCTAAGGATGTCTTTGAAGAGCATGAGAATGATCAGTGGTAAAATAAAATATTCAGACAAGTAACTCCTCCTTTTACTTTAGGATTCCAAACAACCTTCTCATGGCCAAGTCAGTGAGAATGGGCTGGGCTGGCCATTGTAACTGCTCAGACTCTAGGCGATTTAATAACAGAGTCTTATTTTTTGCTCCTACTACATCTTCATCTTGGAATCCAGATGGATAGAGCAGCCACTGCTTGCCACCATGGTAGAAAGAATTCAATTTCCTGAGGGTCTTAGACTGACAATTAATTGCTTCTGCCCGGCATAGACTTTGGAACTGACATCATTTTTGCTTAATGTATTGACCAGAATTAGTGTCATGGTCCCACTCAACTTCAAAAGTGCAATCCTGCCATGTGCCTGGAGGTGGGAGAATTTGAAAACATTTGGCAAAGAGCACTTATGGCTACCAGAGTTAACACTTCATATAAAATTGACTTTATTTCCTAAATAGACACATTCTGCTGCTTGTTTTGGTGTTTAGAAAAAAGAGTTATCAATAGCAGGACATGGTGGTAACAACTGTAGCTAAAAGCCAAAAGCACAGTCTTTTTTGGAAATCTTTCAGTGACATCTCTGCCCATAAATAAGGATTCTCATGGGATATGTGACTATTTCATTTTACAGATGCAATTTAAATTATACTGTTAAAAAATAGCAGAGTGGCTGTGGCCCAAACACAATTTTAGATGAGATTCTTAGTATCTTAGAATGATATATATATGTGTAAATATATATATATATATGTAATCTGTATATATAAAAATACATATATGTAATATATAATACTGTATAAATATATAAAATTAAATATATAACTATTGTATTAATATATATAAACATTAAATATATATGTAAACTATAAATATATACATACACACACATTGAAATAAACTGCCTAATCTGTCCAATAGATGAAATGAGACAGTGGATGTGAAAACCATTTGTAAATTGTAAACTGTCACCTATAAAGTGGTATTTAAAAGTGAATTGCCATTAGCCTAAGGGACCAGTCATCCCAAATATCCAGATGTTAAGATTTTATCCTGCTATGGGCGTTTCCTTGTTTCTTTTCCCTAGGTTTTCATTTGCTCTTAAAACAAATCCCTAATAATATCAGAGATATAGCAAACATTTTTTTTTAATGTGAATCAGATGTAAATTCAAATAAAAAATTAAAAAGCTCAGTTTTTCCAGACAGAATTGCCCTGGGAATAATGACATTGAATTCAACATTTAGGAATTTAAAAATGAATTGCAGATGACTTCTCCCCAAGATTCTTCTACATACAAATAAAGTCCAGGTGGGATTTACAACAAAATGCTCCCTTTGTAGAATATATTTTTAAAAAATCCAACCCTGTTTGTATATTCAAGTGGGTCCTGTTTTACGAAGATGTGTCATTTGTAGACCCTTAAAAAGAGAATAACTAAGAGGTAAATTTCACATAAAAAGGAATTTTAAAAGCTGTCTCCCTTGGTGCATTTATATCACATAAAAGAACATGTGAGTGAGTTAAAAACGTCAGTTCCATAGATTAAAATATATATGCAATACCACAATTTGTATATTTTCTTTACCTGTGTTTTACACCTTTTTTATGGATAGCTTCCTCTGTATCTGCTTACAGCATGTACTCCATTATGCTACAGGAATTGGACAATAACAGATACAAGTGAAATCCCTACCAGTGTAGTTTACCTTGCCCTATGATGATGCCATTATCTCAAGAACTTGGGACTATAATCAGGTGGGAGTCCTGTTGAAATGAAACATTATGTCTGACCCCAAATGAAAGAATTTATGTGTAAAATAAAGTGTAACTACATCTCCTATCAAATGTCAAACTTTTACATGTGAATAGTTTTCTCTAAGAACATATAAAAGTCAATAAAATCTTCTTACTTTTTACATAAAAAAAAAAAGTCTGCTTGGAGGATTCAAGCTGTTGGTGATCTGGTGCAACTTTTCTAAACCCAGACTTGATTTAACCACTTCCTGAATGTGGTTTGAATTCTAATAGTTCCACCATCTTTAGAAAAATCCAGAAAGATGTCCAATGGCATTTCCAAAGTGCACTTGGTTATACTTTGAGCGATGGGTAAGATCAATATTAGAAATACAGCATTCAACTCAGCTCTCAGTTCTGACAGAGACCATCACCACAATCCAATCCCAGTGATTTTCTTGAGGATTTCTTGAAGGCATTTCCAGGGAAGGCATTCTAATAATGTTGTGAGCAATGGATGCGTCCTTGTGCTTCCTGAGTCTTCCACGTTGAAGTCCTTTGAATAAGTAAGTTCTGCTACATGTTAAAATGTAAACCTAATTCTAACTCATCTATCTGTGAAGAGCAGCAAATATGATCTCTCACAAGAGACCAACAGCTTAGAAGTGGCCTGAGCCATGAAGATATTTTCAATGACTCCAAGGAGAAATCTTTATGGAGACGTCAAGCATGTCTTCTCGGAAGTCAAGGTCACGATTGTCCCTGTTGAATGTTAATTGAGAAGCACCTTCTTTACATGAAAAATACAGAGGCTTTTGTAACAAAGGAAGCACAAATAGATTTTCTAGTTTATTGCTCATAAATTAAATGTGCTTTTAAAATAGATGATTAGGCTTACTCTGAGGAAAAGGCTATAGAATTATCCCCTTTACCATCTGAGCTTGAGCGAAAGAGAACCTCATTCTGCTATAACTTAAGGGCTTGGTGTGTGACAATCCTGGGTCCTTATGTCATCAGAGAAAGTTTCTGGGAAAAGGTAGAGTTGGAACTGATTGTGGAAAGAGGAAAAGAAGGATAATAAGGCATGAATCTGGCCAGTCTGAAGTAGACATAATCTTAGGAAAAGGGATCATTTGTTTAAAAGAAGAGAGAAGGAATAATGATAGAGTGAGAAAATTTTAGCCTAACCAGACCACAGCTTCAGATAAGGCATGATATCTGGAAGGCCTTTAAAGCTTATGGGGAGAGCATGAAATTTAATGTGGAGGGAAACAAATCTTTGGTGGTCTTTAGGATCAGGAAAAAATCATCAAGATGAAGGATATGTTAGCTCTATAGGTATTTCATTAGCATCATGCTCTAACTGAGATAACCAGCTGCAAGAGGCACTTGTCACCAGGGAGATACTTCATTTTTTTTTTAAAGATTTTATTTCTTTATTAGGTAGAGAGAGAGAGAGAGGGAGGGAGAGGGAGAAAGAAAGAGAGGATGAGCAGGAGGAGGAACAGAGGGAGAAGAAGACTCCCTGCTGAGCAGGGAGCTTGACCTGTGTCCTGATCCCAGGACCCTGAGATTATAACCTGAGCTGAAGGCAGACAGTTAACTGACTGAGCCACCCAGGTGCCCCACAAGGAAGAGATTTTATAATAAAGGTTTTCACCGATATACTTCCTTTTGAATAAATAAATAAAAATCAGAAGAGGATTATCTAAAATACTTAAAAGAATTAGTGCCTTTCCAATTATACAACCCAGGACATATAAGTAAATGAGTTTGTTTTTATTTTTTAAAGGATTTTATTTCTTTATTTTATATATAGAGAGATAGCACAAGTAGGCAGAGAGGCAGGCAGAGGGAGAAGCAGGCTCTCCACTGAGCAGGGAGCCCAATTCGGGACTCGATCCCAGGACCCTGTGATCATGACCTGAGCCGAAGGCAGCAGCTTAACAGACTGAGCCACGCAGGCGCCCCAGTAAATGAGTTTAAATCTTCAAGTAATAATTGTTGAATTGAGTCAATGAGTACAATATGCCCATCACAAATAGTTTTATCTATTCTTTTAAGTAGTTCTTCATGGCTCTTGACTTAGAGGACTATTGGAGTTTTTAGCTTTATGGAAATTGCTGCATAAACTTCAAATTTTAATTTTCATTAAAATATTCTTTAACTTCACAAAATCATATTTTTCTGGACCAAGCTCTCCTGTGTTGGCCACTCATGGTGCATGCTATGCCTTGCTTGCTGGAGGATAATTCCCTGCCCACACCTTTCCGCTGAGGGAGCAGACATATGTGACCAAGTCTGTACCGCATGATCAAGCCAGGCATAGCTGAATGGACCAAAGGTGGGGACGGGACCCACAGGCAGTCGGTCCACAGGCTGACTGTAAATTAAGAGGGCCACTTCCAGAGATCTTCCAGTCAGAAGCAATGATGGTCAGCTGGACCATTCAGGCTCCCTCTCAGGAATCTGAATATGACACATGGGGAAAGAACCAGTCAGCTGGTAGAGGGTGAGTACGTGAAAATACCTCAAAAGGAAATTGAGACAGTGAGGAAAGTGTCAAAACGGCTGAGGGGAATTGCAGGGCTGGGGTGAGATCAACATGCTCCTACCAACACTTGATGGTATTCCATGGCCATGAGGCTGGCTGAGTGGCTGTTCTGGTTCGCAGAGAAGAGTTTTGTCTCCCCGCTGCCATATGTAACCTTACACCACAACTCCATTCTGGAAACAGCCTGATCGAGGCACTTGTCACCTTACAATCCCCCCAAATCTAACTAATATGTAGTCCAAATTTTGGCACAAAGAGGTTCAATTTTACTTTTACTAATACTAAGAAAAACATTTTGGGAAACAAAATGGGCCATCATCTATGGTTTTAATGGGTTTATTAAAATGTGACAGCCAACTCAACAGAAACATTTCCTGCCTGAAACACACCACACCACACCACACCACTCCGCTCCCACCACAACAGAATTATGTTGAAGATGCCATTGTCATCATTTTTAGGATTAAAAACTAGGAGCATCAGTGATGATGATTTTCTTCCAGAGCTGTTCTAAGTTTCCATGGGTTGTTTTCCCTCTCAGGTTGGGTTCTTTATGTGGTTTGTTAAATAGTGTGCCACCTAATAGATAGGTCAGAGTCTTAATGTTTAAACCTTCTCCCTCAATTTGGTATTACCAATAAGAGCAGAAGGTCAAATTCTTTGGGCATTTACCTACATACTGGTTTGTTCTGAGAACAGTGCTCAGGATGCAGATTTTAACAAGGAGTTGCTATCTGAGAGTAGCAGAAAATCATATGAAGTGTGGGAACATTGTGCAGAGGCTGAGGGAGCCTTTGAACAGTAGCTCGAGATCTGGATTCTAGTTGATTCTGCCACTAGCAAGCCATATTATTCTGGCCAAATCTCTTTCCTCATCTGGAAAAGGAGGGAGCTGCGTTCCTGAAATTCTCTGCATTGTGTTATCTCCCCCAGGAAAAACACAGGCTCTACCAGAGCAGCATTGTCTGCCTTATCTGCTTAAGGCTCAACCCAAGAACAGCTCCTGGTACCTCACAGGTGCTCAGGAAATGCTTGGTGGCATTGAGCAATTCAGGCTGTATATTGCTCACAAAAAAAAGGCTGGTTTTTTTTCCCCATGTATGGAGTCTTAGCTATTTTTCAGATTGCTTTCACATAGGAGGCACTCAACACTCATTGGTCTGAACTATCACATTTGGTTCTTAGTGGGTCCACACATTGTCAATACAGAAATACAGGCATGGAGAAGCCTTACTGAATGGAAAGAGGAGTGGCCTATGAGTTGGAAGACTTGGACTCCCACTAACTACTGTGTGAGGCTCTGGGCAAGTCATTTCATTGCTCTAGAGTTCTGTTTTCTTATCTGGAAGGTGAGAGGGTTAAATCAGACCCTAAGAAGCCCTCTGGTGGCACACTTCTAACTCTGGTCCTGTTGCACTTGTTATGTACAGCACGTGGGTCGTGAGAACAGGTGGGTCCGTTGGGAAGGATGTGGGACTGCAGGAGGAATGAAGGCAGAGTAATTAGTGCAGAGGCCTCAGCTCACTGGAAACATCAAGACAGGCAGACTGTGCTTTTTATATGCACCACCTAAAATCATTTATGAGCATCAACTAGGGTGGCTCTTTCTTTGCTGTTGTTGGTTCATCAAAGCAGGTCACTGACCTCAGCCACGTCTGCTGGCATGGAGTGCTAAAACCATGGGAGAAGCCCTGCCAGAATCCAAGCCTTGAAGTCTGTGTTATTTAAAACGTCCAATCGAGGGGTGCCTGGGGGGCTCAGTCCGTTAAGGGTCTGCCTTCAGCTCCGGTCATGATCTCAGGGTCCTGGGATTGAGTCCGCATCTAGCTCTTTGCTCAGCGGGATGCTGCTGCTTCTCCCTCTGCTTGTTCTCTCTCCCTCTCTTTCAAATAAATAAATAAAATCTTTAAAAGAATAAAATAAAATGCCCAATCATGGGGATCCTGAGGATTTTGCTATAACTTTTATCACAAATTCTGGGTCAATCATATTTATACAGGGGCCCTTTATAAAAAATGACTACAGAAGTAATGCAGGAGTAAGTTGCTACTAACCTCTATATTTTATCAAAGTACATGACCCTAATTTTTTCAGGCTAGGGTCTTTTGGCCCCATTAGTAAGAGCTGCCAATTTGTTCTCACACTGCTAAGGAAAGAAGTCCTTCAGTTTCAGGAAAGAAGAAAGAGACACATAGTCAAGTTAGGGTGGCCAGCAAGATTGTAATTATGCTTGAGACAGTAGTCTTCTGATGAAGGGTCCAGATGGATGGAAAGGGCTGGGAAGCAGGGAAGGAAGGATGAGCTGGTACTTGGCTGGACCATGACTCTGGGCTCCCCAGTGACCCATCAGGGCTACATTAGGATGGTCTTCTGAGTTTCCACTATGCATATTTCCTGTGGACTTCATATTTCTGCATCTTGCTGGGGGCTTGGTTTAGCTGGTGGGATGAAACACTCTTGTGTGGGATCAACAGTCTGGAAAAGAAGAAAGGCCATTGTCAATTTTCTGAGTCAATGCAAGGAGTGATACTTTCCAGAGCTATGTTTGAAATATCATTTCAGCATCACTTAATCCTTTGTTAAGAAAAAAAAAAAAAAAAAACATGGAGGCTACGCACATAAAAACTTTTTTTTTTTAAACCCTCTTCCCTTTTAACCAGTAACAAAGCTATTTCTGCAAGATTCTTGAATAGCTGATCACTGGAAATTGAAGTAATCCAAGAAATTCTTGGAGAGGATGATAAATATTTTCTCATCCTATTAATGCCCTCTAGAGGGTTAATTACAGCAAATGCTCTCTCTGTGTCCTGGTCTGTGTGCCCTTCTTCCAGGAAAAGGCCAAGCCTCAGGTAACAGACCAGAGGCATTAGCTAGTTAGAGTGGCCTCGTACAGTTCTTCGAACAACCAGTGTGAGCATGACTTCCACCCTCAGATTTTAGTTATGGGGACCAGAATATAAAAACTGTGTCGCAGTGTGGTATTTTTGGCTGCCTGCCTCTGTACGCCCTCAAGTCATCCGACACAAACACAAGTCACCTCCAGTTCTGCTCAGTCATGCTCCTTCCGCTTTTGCCTGAAAGGATTAAAATGGGTTACGCCCATCTGGTGACGAGGGAGGGTGACAGCACTAACCCAGTTCTGGGGGGGCAGCTTGGGCTGTAGGAGCTACACAGTGACACAGAGAGTCGGCTAGCAGGGCTCAGGGGATTCATTTAGACCACCGATAGACAGTAAAAACAGATCTGACCTCATACATATTTACAATTCCCTGCGGTCCCCAAGATGAGAAGCAGTGAGCCTCTTCCTCGTCACACTCACACCAACCTTTCGAGCTGCTTTTCCTTGCCAGCGGCATTTGCCTATAGCCAGTACCTTGTTGATGCGTGGCGGTGGGGATCGGGAGGGGCTTGGGCAGAGGCGATGGCATCCCTTGCCTTTATTGCCCTGCCCCGGGACAGGTTTTATCTGGACAGCTCAAGCTCCGCAAGCTTGTGGAGACGAGCCTACCCTACCTCTCCTCTCTCAGGTCAGTACAGACATTGGAAATGAAGCCTGACAACTCTCCTAAGGAAGGAGTCCTTGCTCTGTCCCTCGGGGACCGTAGATGAGCACATTTACCTGCGGCTGAATGAGGGTACCATATGAAGTTAATGCTACATCCTCCTCAGCTCCATCACTGTCTCGGGCTGAAAGCCAAAGATGGGAAGGGCTGGGTTAGTGTCAGATTCACCTGGAAACAGCACACGAGGACTATGAGAAGACCTGGGGGCTTGCGAAGAGGCTCTTGACCCTTTGAAAAGGAATTCTCAGTTGAGGCTGTTTTTTGTTGTCTTTGGTTTTGGTTTTGGTTTGTTTTTTAAATCTATGATTTTTAAAAAGAGTGTTTTTAAAGCTTATGAGGAAGATTGGCTATGGGTAGGATCTGCGTATTCATCTGTGTTTCGTGACTGAAGATACCGAACATTGGTCATCACCTAGAGAAAGAGCGCTGCTCGCAGTGGGTCAAGGTCTTTGCTCCCGTAGTATTACCTGTGTGACCTTGTGTACCTCACTGTCTTCCACAGGAAAATACAAGGCCTTACCTAGATCATCTCTAAAGCCCCTTCAGGCTTGATACTCTGCAAGCTTTGGTTCAGCTTTATAAAAAAACCAGATGTAATAAAACAAGATCCCTAGAGATCATTTTTTCCTGTCATAGAATAATCACATGCATGGTTATTTGTTTAATGTCAGGCTCCTCAACAAGACTGTAGGCTGAGGACAGGAACCATGTCTGCCCTAACACCAGGGCCTCGCTCCATACATATTCCTTGTTTGACGGTCACAGGTGTGGCCTCACCCTGAATGTTCATGCTTAGCGGCTCTCTCACTTGCTAGCTGTGGGCTAACCTAGGGCCCCATTCTTTAACCTTTGGTTGCCTTTGTTTCCTGATGGGAATAAAAGAGGGACAATGATGATCATAACAGTAAATCTACTTCATAAGCTTGTCTTGAAAATTAAGCTAATCAATACATATAAAGCCCTTCAAATAGGGCATGACGTATAGAAAACACCATACTGCTGGGACGCCTGGGTAGCTCAGTCCTTGAGTGTCTGCTTTTGGCTCAGGTCGTGATCCCAGGATCCTGGGATTGAGCCCCACATTGGGCTCCCTGCTCAGCGGGAAGCCTGCTTCTCCCTCTCCCACTCCCCCTGCTTGTGTTCCCTTTCTTTCTGTGTCTCTATCAATCAATCAATAAAATCTTAAAAAAAAAAAAAGAAAAGAAAAAGAAAACACCATACTGCTGTGCTTTGAGAATTAGTATCCAGTGGTGTGGTCATAACTGGTGCTCTGACATCATCATCCTACTGATATTTTTTAGAGGGTTGGATCCTGTGAAATTTGGAATGCCCTTCCTTCCTTGGGGGCAGAATAAATTGAATTCTTGGTTTAACTTTGCTCCTTGAGGCATAATTCCTTGAGTTCCTTGAGACTTTCTGACACTCAGCTCCTGGGTGACCAACATTCATCCAACATTCTCATCAGACTAGATCATAAATTGGAGAAGCCGCCTTCTCCAGAAGTTTCCAGCACTAGTTGTTGCTCATGGATTTACCAAAAGGCTGAGTGTTTCTCTCTATTAAACCTGCAACCATTTTGTGGTATGAAATCTGAGTTGAGTAAGGAAGACCTTCTGTTTACATGGGGAAGGGGTGGGGACACTATAACTATCATTTAAAGACTAGGAGCCTGAACTCCTAGAGGTTGAGGAGCTTGGTTTTGCTCGAAGTTGGCAGGCAGCAGAAGTGAGCCTCAAAGCCAGGGCACCCAGATTCTGCATTCTTTCTGCTGCCCCATGCTGCCCAATTTTCTCACGCTCCCTGCCTCTTCAGGAACGTCGAATGCTTGCTGTATCTGTCCTCAGACCAAACAAGTCCTGCCCAGACTCACTGTCTTCTTCCCTACTTTATGCCACTTGTCTCTCTGTCACTTGTAGCTCCTGAGGGTAAGAAAACAGTTTTGTGATTTGTTCCTGCAAAAAAACAAAAATTACACTGCTTGGGACCGTTGAAATTGGGTTTGTTCTGGGAAGGAGGAGGGGGATGTCTTGAAGAAAAAAAAAAAAAAACAACGCTGAAAATTGCCCAAAAGGGTTATCCAGCGAAAGTTGGTATTTGCAGGGCACCTGGGAGGCTCAGTCGGTTAAGCGTCTGCCCTTGGCTTGGGTCATGATCTCAGGGTCCTGGGACTGAGTTCCTTGTTGGGTTCCCTGCTCAGCAGGGACTCTGCTTCTCCTTCTGTCCCTCCCCTTGCTCATGGTCTATCTCTCTTTCAAATAAATAAATTTTAAAAATCCCTTATATTAAGGATTTTATATATATATGTGTGTGTGTGTGTATAGAATTTCCTTATAGCAAATACCATATATATATATATGAAGCTGGTATTTGCTATAAGGAAAACAACCTGATGGACTTAAGTTTGCAAGACTATTCTCTTGTTTCACATCATTTTATAGTTATTGACCCCCTTTTACACTGCATAGACTCATTATTTTTGTCTTAATACCTGAAAAAAGAATCATACTAGGTTTGTCTGTATACCTTCAAGCACTGAACAGAAAAAAAAATGCCCATAGCAATGTGATAGTTTAAAATATACATGGGTCTTGCTTTTAGCAAACTTAACATAACAATACCTTAAATACACTAAAGCAGATAAAGTAGTGATAATTCTAACGGGAGTTTTCCCTCCATAAACAAAAGAGAGAGAGAGAGAGAGAATCGTGGCTGATAGTCAATATTTAAGATCTCCACAAATTATACGGCATTTAAAATTCTCAGTTAAAAGGGCAACTGATTTTTTTAAAAGTGCAATCAATATACAGCTTTCTAGGAATGCATTTATAATAGAGGGCAAAAAATATTTCTGCCCATTTGTTTGGGGGTCCGTAGTAACATTCCTGAATGCATTTTCATTCTCCAACCAGATGTTTTTCGATCTTGGAATTAAGTTCATAAACCACTTCAGGAAGATAAAGCCTAATCTTCTTTTGAAAGACTCTCTCAGGGAAATGGAGTCCTTAATCCCCTTTACCAATCTATTTCAGTGTTTACCAACTCTTTTATTTTCACTTTTAATCTAAATCCTTCTTGCTTTGGTTTGAGTTCATTTCTACACCTTGTCTTTCGTTGGAGACAGAAAGCAACAGGACAGCAGCTTCTTCAAGAGAGGTCTTCATACTTGTGAAATTCCCCACTCATCTCCTCTGGTCTTATTCTTCTTTCTGATAAATAATTCTGGTCCCGCAACCCAGTGATAAATAAAATGGTTATGTGACCGGAGTCACAGCAACAAACAGTAGTCATCAGAAGAATCACATGACAAATGCATGTCTCATGGACTTGAACAAAATGTCATGTTTCAGTACAGAATTTAGAGAGAGAATTTGAATAGTCTATGATGAAGGCACATTGGGAACCTGTTTCATTGTCTTAACCTTTCCACTTTGGTCGCATGTTATAACCCTTTAATTATCTTTGTGGTTCTCCCTTAACCTCCTCAAGTTCCCCCGTACTTCTCATTGGTGGACCCCAGAACTGGAATGGGTATTCTCTTGGAGACTGACCAGTGCCAAATACAATAGTCTGATTGTTCTCGCTGACCACACGTCTGTTGATACGGTACCGTGACTGTTTTTTGAGCCAATGAAAACAAAGACAGTGGTAAGCTGCTTTCCTCTCACCAGCTTGTGACCTACAGGGCACACTTAGGGTTTTTCAAGTTCCTGTTATCAGACTCTACTTGTCTGGTTCTTATCTATCTTGTGTTGTATGTTTTTCCCAGCTTGGTGTAATCCTGTATTTTGTACTAAGTTTTAATCATTCTTCTAATTTTTGATATTTGTATTTTTCCCAGCTGACCTAAAATCTGATTCTGTTGTCCAACTTTAAGTTTCTGGTTATTCTGCCCAATTTGGAGAGCAATCTGTATATTCCTTACTACATTATTAATTTTTTTTATAAAAAAATACATCATGGGGTGCCTGGGTGGCTCAGTAGGTTAAAGCCTCTGCCTTTGGCTCAGGTCATGATCCCAGGGTCCTGGGATCGAGCCCCAAGTTGGGCTCTCTGCTCATCAGGGAGCCTGCTTCCCTTCCTCTCTCTCTGCCTACTTGTGATCTCTGTCTGTCAAATTAAAAAAAAACAAACAAACGACATCAAACTACATTGATAATGACTATCACTGGCAGGCCATTTCCCGTTCAGAAACGGATTTTCTAACCATGCATGAGTAATGAGGATATCACCGGGAAACGTGTTTTTTGCACACCCTTGTTCTGCCACCAAGACATCCTGAGAACATTTGAAACACTTGTGTTTTGGGGTATAGAATATTGGTTGTTATAAATCCAGGTATGTTTGGGGTATTATAAAACTCTGAGAACTCCTCTCTCTCTCTCTCTCTGACTTTTGTTTCCTGGAAACATACGACAACAATAAAACAGACACAAGAAGTTTTATCCTATCTGCTGATGAGGACTTTGAGAAGTAGTTTTGGGGACTGACTGTGCAATTCTGCCACAAACCTTAGTGATCTGATGATGCACCATCAACAAGGAAAGAAAAACTCTTATAGGAAGGATGTATAGCGTCAATTTCCGACTCTGTCAACTGCACTGAAAAGAATTAATGGATGCATCTATCTGAGCAGCATTTAATTTGAATGTGTAATTAGCCATAGATTATAGCTCAAAAAACATGTATGCACTTAAAGGGAAGGCTTCTATTAATTTTTTTGAGCCTGGTGAACATTATGTGTGCTCTACAATATATAAAATAACGTAATTTTTGCACATTAGAAATAAATTGTAAGGAATCAGATGCCTATTAAGACATAAAAATTGATGTAAAACTATGATATTGGGTTATGAATAATAGGCCAGATGTTTCAGAAAGGAATGAATGTGTTTTGACATATTTCTAGATAACCAGAATTAGCCACTATTTCCCCCAGGTTGTTAGAGTCCGAGCATTTTTGTTGTCAAAGTTAATCTACTTTATTCATTAGCAAAAAGTATAGTCAGGTGGCTTGGTCTTCGAGAACGATAAAAATCTGACCAGAAATTTTTATGAAAATGTCACATAAGCAAGTTGCTTTTTTTCTATTAGTGATGACACATCTGAGCCTTTATTAGAATTCTGATTCAGTGGCTCTTCCTGTCACTTTTTGCAAACCTTGAAGGCTTTCATGCAGTGAATGGTATGAAAAGTAGAAATCCAGGAGTTATTGGGCTTTGTGCTGTTAATGAGGTGATGAGTCCTATGAATCAGTTTATGATGATGTTTGGGCAAACTAACTTCAAGACTTAAATTAAAAAAAAAATCAATCACCGTTGCTGGGATTGACTTGTGCCCTTGATAGCCAAAACATCTGGACTTAGCATTATACATCATGCAATTGCTTGGTCCAAGCCTAATTTGGGGCTGGTTAACTCACTTTATAGGGGGTGCCTTTCTTTACCCAGCATGAGCACTTAGAGCCACACCCTCTTTATTTAGGGCCTTTGATTCATTTCTGTCTTGGCCTCTTCCCCATAACTCTCGGTATTTTGGAAGCACCGATTTCTCATAAAAGTTTAACATCAATTCTGGGTGTTTCTATCTTCATGCTGGAACTCTGAAGTCACCCACCTATATTGTGGCCATTTCCTTATTGTTCCTTCTTGTTCACCCGGTTTCTCAATTTCTCTCCTGTTTCTCCCTAGGGAGAGCCTCCCTGCTCCCCAAATCCCCTGGGAAAGTACCTCTTGAGAGTTCCTGGTTCTCCACTCTGAAGCTGCATTGATAGGCTGGGGCAGGGCAGGTGTTTCCTGGTAAAGGGCAGTTCTGCTTGGTCGATCTGTAGAGAATGCAGAGCTCCGGTATGATGTACAGCAACAGGAAAACCCATGCATTGGTGACCAGGGCAATACAGATGACGGGGTCATCCCACTGGGGCTGCCGCTGGAGCTGTGGGTTGCCTCTCAGGAGCATGGAGATCCACACCACCCAGATAATGATGGAGATGAGCACAGTGACAAAGATGAGTCTTCCGTGTTGCTTCCAGTTCTCACATGGGCCACAGAAAGTGGCTTTGGAGACGAAGAAGGTGAGGGCCATCAGGAAGAGGACATATACCAGGAGGACAACAAAGTCCATGTTGAGCTCACAAGGGGCCATATGCATAAACATCATGCCCCTGGTCATCATGAGAGTCACGTACTCAATGGCAATGATCACCTGCAACAAGCTGACACCAATAGCGATGCACAGAATTGTTGTCCAACAGAGGGAGACTCTACCTCGGACCAGCTTCACCAGGTTGGAGGCATGAGCCAAGAGGCATGAGAAACAGATAGCAAAGAGAACCCCAAAGAGAAAGTAGCGCACAGGGGCAGTTTGCTGATTGAACTGAGCGACGAAGGCAAAGGCAAGGCTGAAGAGTCCCAGCACACCCAGGAGGAAGAGGATCTGAGTGGGGAGGGTATTCCACAGGCAGCAGTCTTGAACCCTTCGCAGGAGGAAGAGGAACGCCAAGAGTAGTATAATTGTGACCACTATGCCGATTATTGCCAAGGACTCGAGCACAATGCCCCACGTGCCCTCGTTTTCACAGACAAAATAATAGTCCTCAGTGGACTTGACGCAGTCCTCATACATGGTGACTTGTGGGTGGACCTCACGAGAATGGACTTCTGTCTCCCTGCAAAAGAAAGAGGGGACAGACTTCGGACTACATCCTCATGCAGAAGTGCCTGTTGGCTAGTCCGGTTTGGGCACCATAATGTCTCTCCTTCCCAAATATGCAAGAGCCCCAAACCATCAGACCCTTAAAATTCTTCTAGCTCTGGGGCGCCTGGGTGCCTCAGTAGGTTAAGCCTCTGCCTTCGGCTCAGGTCATGATCCCAGAGTCGTGGGATCGAGCCCCACATCAGGTTCTCTGCTCGGCAGGGAGCCTGCTTCCCCCGCCCTCTCTCTGCCTGCCTCTCTGCCTGCTTGTGATCTCTCTCTCTCTCTCTCTGTCAAATAAATAAATTAAATCTTTAAAAAAAAAAAATTCTCCTAGCTCTGTCTTGCCGGGAAAAGCAGAATACTCTTCACTCGGAGGTTCCAGATACGTCATCCATTTTCATGTCGCAGTCTGTACCAAGACTTTTTGAAATTCGAGGCAGAACCCTTTTCATAAAATAGGGTGTGTGACAACGTTTGCCTGATGGGTGAGATTACAGTTATATCAGGCTCCAGAACAAAGGTTGTCAACATCAGTGGATCATTGGATCATTCAAGATACTGCCACACTGCCTGAAGGAGACAGGCAGATCATTTTTCTTCGTAGTTCTAGTGGCTGTTCCTTCTTTTAATCTAAGCCATTCCAACGCAACATGTTACTGCTAAAAATCTGTTCTTTGTTCATCAAAGAATTATACAGAAGGGTCCCTGCCTTCAGATAACTCTTTCAATAGTTGAGCACCAAAATCTATGTCTTTCCTGAGGTTGCCTAGGAAAAAACTCCCCCTATTTATGAGGAAACATAGTACCTTGCAATTGAATACTCCTAGCTCTCTATTCCTCTTCAGTTATTGCCAAGCCAGATGGCTGGAGCCATCTGGGTTTATAGCTACGGGCATGGCCCCTTCATTCCGACCTACCTTCTCTGTGTCCACGCTGGAAGTTGAGGCTCTACTGGCTGCAAGGTTGTAACTGCCAATGAGTAAGAAGGAGACAATCTCAGCTTCTTTAATCTCTCCCCAAATGGGCGGAAGGAGTAGAGGCCCTCACTCAGGTTCCTGCACTGCCTATAAAAAGAACCGGAAGGCCAGAAAGACACGCCTATTCCAGTTTCCCAGCAACTTTTCTACAGAAGTATCTTTGGTGAGAACAATTATTTTCTATTCTATTGCTAACCAGAGGCACCTTGGCCTTAGGAGGTGCTGGAGGTGACTTTAGGGAAGACTTCTTCCTCTCCGTAGACTACACTGTGTTTAGGAAGCCCCAGTGGCCCTTGGTTGGCAGTACATCGGGATACTTCATTCTTCTCCTGTCCTACTCCCTAAAGAGCCCTCTCTGGAGTCCTCCTTACAGCTCGATTTTTGATTGTGAGAGCCAAAAGAGCATCCGTTCAACAAAGGAATACGAGTTTTACTGGACCATAAAGAGGGGTCATAGGCATTAGAAGGGCCAGTAGTTGGCAAAATTGTGAATTAGGGGAAATTTGTCTTCTCTCCTACTCCCTTTTCTTCTCCATTGGAAGTCTTTTCTCAGGCTTTGGCTGTCCATCAAGTGCGGGCCCCTACCTGGACCAGCTCTTCCTCATAATACTGAAGGCTTTGGTATAATTTCCCTTCATCATTCCTCTCCTCATCCCCATCAGAACACACTTGTTCTGAGTTTCATTCCATTGGGGCATCCCTCCCATGGCCCAGAACAGAACTCACAGTTGAATCTACTAGCTGCTATTATAAAAATTCTGTTCCTCCTGCTACAACATACAGTGGAGCACATAGCAGTGTTCAGCCTATACTGACTGCACCTCCACACTCCCTACTCCAACTGACTCCTTGTTTCTTTTCCTTGGATATTTGCATTTTGACAGAAGACTTCCAGATTCTCCAAATCAGTACCTGCTGGTCTGGTTTCAAGTCACCCCTGTGATCTGACCTTATCTTTCTCATCCAACGTATTTCTTTCAGGTCTTCTGGCCCTATGGTTTCCCCAGGTCAGTTTCCCCACTGCATCATAAAGAAACAAAGCTCCCATCTGCTTGTGTTCTCTTAGATGTTGTCCGTGGCCTGAGTTGCCTTTTGTTTTATTCCCACCGATTCCGTTTCCTAACCAAATACTTCCCCTACCTCTAAGATATAGCTCTTATCTCCTCGGTGAACTCTCCTGCCTTCCTTAATCTCTGGAGCCCTCACCGCTTACCTCCTACCAGCAACTCCTACCTCCTACCGCCAACTCCACAGCCTGTTGGGGCTGTGCTGTTCATGATTATGAAAACCATATTTTCTGCCCATTTTATCTGCATCAATTAATTTTTAATAAAACAATAAATTAAAAATAGCAGTAAGTAATACATTTATTAATTTATTTTATTTGTACTAGCCTCATCCCCTTGATTCGATTTATAGCTGCTTGGGTGGTCAAGTTCCACATTTTATACCCTCATAGCACCTGGCCCCGAGGCGATCACCTCCCAGGTGATGGGTAGACTGTTTAGTTGAAGGAGGGAGTCTAACGACAGAATTCCAGGACTTGTGAAGGTATGTTTTTAACGGTGTGGTTTTCCAACAGAAGCTTTTTAATGGAAACCACCTGCAAATAAGTCAGGACCTTAACAAACTCCAGACAAATTCATTCTGAAGTGGCATTCTATCTTTAGGGACTCCTCAACTTTAAAGAGCCATTTTTTTCCCCTTTGAGAGAAGAATATTTTATGGAGGAGAGTCCTCTCCTTTATTTTAGGCATAATTATTATCTGTCAGAATCTGTTAAAGCAAATCTAAAGTTTACATTAGGGTAAAGAGATTTTCCTGATAGATGAGGAGATGTGACATCCATGAGAAGTCACTCAAAGAGCTTGGTGAGTGGTTAAACTACTATCTTTAGAAAGGCAGCGGGTTTTCCATTTAATTCTTCCAAAAGAACTGTTCTGGTGTCCCCTTCCCCTCCTCCCTCCTTCCAGCTAGTTACTCATGGCCACTCCTCACTGTGGTGATGTTTCCATTTCTGGCATGCTTGTCTTCTAAGGAGATTCTTCCTGACCTGATGGCTTGAGGCTGGTGAATTAATGGGTTAATAACCACAAAGCCCTTTGAGTACCTTAGATAAAAGAGCTCGTCTCAGGTACTAATTACTGCTATTCTAAAACCTGGGGTCACGGAATTAAGCCATATGCTGCTAGGCCTTAAGGAAACGAGGTCTCCCTTTGCCTACACAAACCCACATTACTCACGTTTCCTTTCTTTTGACTTTTATGTAGCAACAACATCACACCAAACAGCTCAGATACGGCTTTGATGAATCCAAGTATATTGATTACAACAAGTCCAATAAAGATGAAGACAAAACAGTCAAGAGGTCAAATGCCTTTTGCCAAACACCCATTTGTGTTGTCTCTCTCTTCTAGAAACAGAGCCGGAAGGTAACCTGGTCTAACCCTTCCACTGATAATTAATACTAAGGAAACCAAAATTATGGCACGAGGAATTTCATAATACAGAGGCAGAGGCCGAGAGTGAGGAAGGGAGGTACCCAAGGTAGGGAATGTGAGAGAGGCCAGCCAGGGTTGTCCGGCTGCTGGCACGTTTTTGTTGCCATCCTCGGCTGCCTTCTTGACGCTTCCCATATCAGGAGGACAAGCCTTGAAAGCGACAAGCACTTAGACATGACATGTGGGTCAGGACCAGGAGGAAGGAAAAAGCCTAGGCTATGAGAGAGCATCAGATGTTCTGCCTCCTGTGAGAAACACTATCGCTGTCGTGACTGGCTGTGTCATGGCGGGAGTTGCTGGCCAAGGAGGGGTTATTTGCTCATTTTACTCTCTGTCAGCTCCCGGGCTGGCTTCATGGGTGTTCAACCAGTAGGGTTGTTCAGGAACTCCCACTCAGAAGGAGCCCATGCTGGAAATTTAAGGCTTTGTTGTTGCTATCTTGAAATTCCTAATTTTGTCTTTGTGAATTTGTGTTTTCAACGTGAAGTCAGATGCGACAATGGAGCATGCACTCGGGACTTGGAGCTGGGGCTCAGGGATGATTCTGCCTCCCTTTCCTTTCCTGCTTCCCTGAGACAGCTTCTCCGTCACCCTCTCCCTATTGTCCCTTGGTGCCCTGGGTCACTTGGCTTCTCCATTTCTGCCCCTGTCCCGTGATTGCTGCCACACTCCACCTGTGTGGTCACCTGTCCCCATGGGTTGAGGTGGTGAGTTCTTGGAAAGTGGGAATTGACCCACCTATGTTGAGGAAGGGTGCCACGTTCTCATTCTGCACTGGGTCCTGCAAATTATGTAGCTGGCTTTGGGGATCTCATTAAACTTTCTGGTATAAGATGGTTAATTTGATGAACATTATATTGGGATGTTAACAGGGTACAGTTTAGCTGTATATTAATAGAAAGCATAGTTAGTTGTGAAGAAATGCAATGTTGTTTTTTTTTTTTTTTTTTTTAAGACAGGGAATACTTTATTCAAACCCATCAGAGAAATGGACAGCTTGGGTCTATAACAAAGCGTTGTGTTTTAAAGCATAGCTCAGTAATTATATATGAGAGTATACACTGCTACATACAAATTAACTGATCAGAGCACAACTTTTCAATATTCAAAACAGAATAAGCTTCCCTGTAAAAGCAGCACCTTTGTGACATTTTTAACTTTAGTATTCCTCTCCTTCTTCTTCACCCTCACCTTCAACAGAATCCACACCAACCTCCTCATAATCCTTCTCAAGGGCAGCCATATCCTCACGAGCCTCAGAAAACTCTCCTTCCTCCATGCCCTCCCCCACATACCAGTGAACAAAGGCACGCTTGGCATACATCAGGTCAAACTTGTGGTCCAGGCGAGCCCACGCCTCAGTGATGGCTGTGGTGTTGCTCAGCATGCACACAGCTCGCTGGACTTTGGCCAGGTCTCCACCGGGCACCACAGTGGGAGGCTGGTAATTAATGCCCACTTTGAAGCCAGTGGGGCACCAGTCCACAAATTGGATGGTACGCTTGGTCTTGATGGTGGCAATGGTGGCATTGACATCTTTGGGAACCACATCGCCACGGTACAACAGGCAGCAAGCCATGTATTTACCATGGCGAGGGTCACATTTCACCATCTGGTTGGCTGGCTCAAAGCACGCATTGGTGACCTCTGCTGCAGAAAGCTGTTCATGGTAGGCTTTCTCAGCAGAGATGACAGGGGCATAGGTGGCCAGAGGGAAGTGGATACGGGGATAGGGCACCAGGTTGGTCTGGAATTCTGTCAGATCAACGTTCAGGGCTCCATCAAATCTGAGGGAAGCGGTGATGGAGGACACAATCTGGCCTATCAACCTATTTAGATTAGTGTAGGTTGGGCGTTCAATATTGAGGTTTCTATGACAGATGTCATAGATGGCCTCATTGTCTACCATGAAGGCACAATCAGAGTGCTCCAGGATGGTGTGGGTAGTGAGGATGGAGTTGTAGGGCTCAACTACAGCTGTGGAAACCTGAGGGGCTGGGTAGATGGAGAACTCCAGCTTGGACTTCTTGCCATAATCGACAGAGAGATGTTCCATCAGCAGGGAGGTGAACCCGGAACCAGTTCCCCCTCCAAAGCTGTGGAATATCAAGAAGCCCTGAAGACCTGTGCACTGGTCAGCCAGCTTCCGAATTCGGTCCAAGACAAGGTCAATGATCTCCTTGCCAATGGTGTAGTGCCCTCGGGCGTAGTTGTTGGCAGCATCTTCCTTGCCTGTGATGAGCTGCTCAGGGTGGAAGAGCTGGCGGTAGGTGCCAGTGCGAACTTCATCAATGACTGTGGGTTCCAGGTCTACAAACACGGCCTGGGGCACATGCTTGCCAGCGCCCGTCTCACTGAAGAAGGTGTTGAAGGAGTCGTCTCCTCCCCCGATGGTCTTGTCACTTGGCATCTGGCCATCGGGCTGAATGCTGTGCTCCAGGCAATAGAGCTCCCAGCAGGCATTGCCGATCTGGACACCAGCCTGGCCAACGTGGATGGAGATACACTCACGCATGGTTGCTGCTTTGCGTCTGCCGAGCAGATGGCGGAGAGGAAGAGGAGAGGTTGTTGCTTCTTACAGCGGCGCGACTCTTAGGCGGTCGATGTAAGAGAACCTCAGAAATGCAATGTTTTATCTGATTGAGCAAATTGTCAAGACTCAATTGAATGTCATTTATGAATGTGCAGGGTGTGTTTTGGAAGAGAAATGATCTGACAGTTTTTTCCACTTTGTAACTATTATAACATTTTAATTGAACTATTGTACATTGCTCTCATATTGGGATGTTTTATCAGCATTAGAAGAAAGCAGATGATGTGAGAAATATAGAGGTATGTCAAGTTTAACTGCTGGATGGGAGTGTAAACACACCAAGATTGAGAACAATGCTGACTAATAAAAACTTTGATTTTATTTGAGATTCATTATAAAAAGGAAAAAGTAGACGGAGGACCTTAAATATGAAGATGATTTAAATGGGGTTTAATTAACTAGGCAAAGCTGAATAAAAATGATGGAGTCCACATATAATTTATAATGAAATTTTTACAAATGAAAACCTACAATCCTCAAAATTAAAAACACACCTGGAACACAGCAGGACATCCTGTCGATAAGTCCCTCACATGTTTCCAAAGAAAAATACATACATTGATCAATACTTTCTAGGTTGTCAACTATTATTCATGAAAGAGCCTTCTAGTCATCTATTTAGTAATATTAGGTGGCAAAAAAGAAAACAGGCCCACAAAGTTATAATTTTTGAAAATAAAATGATAAATCAGCTGACAAATTAAAAATTATACCCCTTAGTACAACAGCCTCCTGACTTACCATGGTTTAACTTCTAATTTTTGACTGATTATGATGACATGAAAGAGACACCCATTCAGTAGCAACTGAACTTCGAATTTGAATTTGATCCTTTCCCAGGCTAACGATGGGCTGAATGAACCTCTCTCATGATGTTGGGCAGTGGCAGCCCCAGCCCCCGGCCAGTCACGTGATCACAAGGGTCTACAACCTGTACACTTGCAACCAGCCTGTACCCATACAGCCATTCTGTTTTTCATTTTCAGTAGAGTGTTCAGTAAGTTAACTGAGATATTCAACACTTTATTATAAAATAGGCTTTGCGTTAGATTGTTAGAGGATTTTTGCCCCTCTTTATGCTAATGTAAGTGTTCTGAGCACATTTAAGATAGGCAAGGCTAAGCTAGGATGCTGGGTAGGTTAGGTGTATTTTTTTTTAATTTTATTTATTTATTTGAGAGAGAGAGTGAGCGAGCAAGTGAAAGAGAGGGGCAGAGAGAGAGGGACAAGTAGACTCTCCACCCGGCAGGGAGCGTGATGTGCAGGGCCGATCCCAGGACCCTGGGATCATGACCTCAGTTGAAGGCAGATGCTTAGCCAACTGAGCCACCCAGGCATCCTAGGTTAGGTGTAGTAAATGCATTTTCAACTTACCAGATGTTCAGCTTGTGGTGGGTTTATTGGGATGTGACTCAATGGTAAATTGAGGAAGATCTTTGTACCATAATGTCTCATCAAATCTGTACTATTGCAGAACATAGAGAAGCTATGTTTTATCATAATTATAGTCTCAGATAAATTTTGTGATTTGATTTGATAAAAGCACTGATGTAAGTTGTCAACACTTCCAGTTAGATCAGGTATGAATGACAAGACAATTTTGGTGGAGGACTTTTTTGTGTTATATACATTTAATTTTACTTACAACTGGATAAGCTATGATGTCTGAGTTGAAAAAATATGTCATTGATTCAGTATTGTTTAGACTGGAGAAATTGTAAAGGAATTATAGGCTTGGACAACAAATATGACCAGGAACTATGTCAGTATTATTAACAACTCATTAACAACCATGGTTCATTCATCATGAATCTTTGACACCTAAAGAAATTTCTCTTGAATCTCATGGATTTATTGAAATCAAATGAGATGACATTTAGCAAAACTTAAATATTTTGTTCAGATGTTGGAGCTGACCATATCTACTTATTAGAAATGGTAGAATTCCTGGTTGCCATAAGATAAAATATTTAGGAAAGCATGATACATAAACTTGGAAATAAGATTTAGACTTTTTAAAAAAAGAAGGTGAATTCATTTTATTTTTTTATTTTTTTGAATTTTTTTGAATTTTTTGAATTCATTTTTTAAAAAGATTTTATTTATTTATTTTTCAGAGAGAGAGAAAGAGAGAGAGCACAGGCAGAGGGAGAAGCAGGAGGCTCTCCACTGAGCAGAGAGCCCGATGCGGGACTTGATCCCAGGACCCTGGGATCATGACCTGAGCCAAAGGCAGATGCCTGATGACTGAGCACCCAGGTGTCCCAAGATTTAGATTTCTTGAATTGGGAAAATAGCTCATTTGGCAAATATCAGGGGACCTGATACTTGGATAGTAAAAGTGCATATTTGGCTGATTTCGGATCATTCTTCACTACAATTTTGGAAGAAAACTATATTTTAACACGTCAAGTACATTCAAGGATTCCAAAAGACACAGCAGTTTTACAAAGATGGCTGTCATTAATGTAACATTCCTCCCATCAAGACTTGGAACCGAACTCCCCTCCACTTGAATCTTGGCTGACTTTCTTGTAACTAATAAAATATGTGGAAGTGAGGATGTATGAATTCTGAGGCTGGGTCAAAATGAACCTTGGCAGCTTCTTCTTTGGTCCCTTGGAATACCTGGTCTCCTGATGATTTCCCTGAGACACAGCTGTGAAGCTCTGAGGCTCCCAAGCCACATAAGAGACCACATGGAGGTTTGCTGGTCAACAGCACCAGTCGAGTCCGGTCTTCCAGCCATCCACGCCAAAGAACCAGACATGGGAATGGAAAAGCCATCTGGGAAATGAATCCTCTGTTCCAGGTGTTCAACTGAAAGTTCACTGAACAGATTTTATGCACATGTCTATACGCAAGAATTATTCGCATTACTATGAGTTTTCTACAAGTTCGTGTTTATTTCTACAGAGTTCTAAAAGAGCCAAGTCAATACTGGGCGAGGAAAGCCACTTTGAAGGCAGAGGTGACATTAGCAATCACTACTGAGTGGATTTGCAGAAGGGAGTCTGACTTCAAAAGTCTAGAAAGATCTACACTAGTAAATTTGCGTTGGTCTTTTTTTTTTTTTTTTAACTGACTTGCCAATGTGCTATTCTCCTGTTTTTCATTTCTAGAGGTGAATACCTACCTTCTTACCCACTGAATGGTCAAATGACCAAAAATTAGCATCTGGAAGAGTGCATGGTACTTAACAGGAGAGCAAATATTGGCTTAGTTAATATTAGAAGTAATGAATATCTCTGGAAAATTTGTGGACAGCAATATTTGTGGGAAATTTGTGCACATCAGGCCTACCTGATAAATATCACTTTAACAAACTGTTGGATTTTAATAGAAGGCTCTGTAACCCACTGATAAAGATGTCTTAGTGACAGGTCACCTTTTTTCTGTAGTGGAAGTACAGATAATATTTTTCAAGGACTTTCATACCTTAATTATCAACGTGCAAACTACTATGTTTAATTCAAATGTTAGGACTACGGAATAACGTAGCCTATTTATTTACTTCTAGAGCCTCTTTCTCTAAATGTATTATGGCATTCATTCATTCATTCATTCATCCATTCACGTATTCGCTCTTCTAATGACTCTTTTTGAGTGCGTGTTTTGTGCCACTACCGTGTCTGTGCCTGAGCTGCCGCAGCTCATGAGAACTAGGACCTGTTGTCCGTACTCAAGTTGCTTACAGACGGGGGTGGGTGGAGAGTGAATGGATAATGGAAATATCGGGTACTCAGTAAATAATCTGCGGGTATGCCAGAGGGGAGGATCAGAGAAGACCTGTCAGAGGAAGAGATGTCTAAGCCGAGCTAAGCTATGTGAAACGAGGGGTCAGAGCGCTCCAGATGGAGGAAACAGCCTGCCCGAGCAGTGGCCAAGGTCAGAAATGGCAAGTAGGTCAGAGGGGGGTGCGGGGCATGAGCGGGTGAGAGAGGAGGAGGGGCCCAGGGCCTCGTATTTTGAAGGGTATAGATGTTATTCTGAGGGTAATTTTATTTACTGCATTTAAGCTTTATGTTGCATTACACTGAATAGAATTCCTTTATTCCTCTACCCAACACATCGTTACAAAGCATCTGTGAGTGGTTCCCGTGTCGAATGCTGTGGGTATAGCGGTGAAGAAAACAGACACATTTCTCATCTTGTCAAGCTTACAGTTTGGTGGGAGAGCAGACAGTAAAACGGCAAATACAAAATATCTATATTTACTGATTGTGGCAAGTCCTACGAAAGATGCTATAATAGGGAGTAAGGAAGTGGGGTGCCTCTGTTAGGGCAGGTTAGGAGAGGCCCTCCGAGAAGACAACACTGAAGCCGAGACCTGGGTGAGGACAAGAAAGAGCTGGCCACCGCCACAGCCATGCAGAACGGGAGGAAGAGCCATCCCAGGAGGGAGGGGACAATGAGCAGGAGCCTGAAGGTGCCAAACGTGGAGTGTCTGAGGAATGGAAAGAAGGCCGCCATGTCTGCAGCAATGGATGAGAGTGGAACAGGAAGGGAGCCTCAGATGTGCACGTCTTGGGACCCCAGGATGCCATCCAGCTGGGCTGTTGACCCTGTAACCAGCCGAGGAACTGGAGGCGTGGGAGAGTGGACTGGAGAGGATCGGGATGGGAAGCAGGAGGCGAGGGGAATGTGATGGTGGCTCTTAGTTTCCTAGGTCTGGGGGTGCGGGGCGGTGGGAGAGAGCCCGTGAGATTTAAGGGACACTCTGGCAGTGGGATCTCGGTCTTGCTGGTGGTTGAGAGACAGAGAATGAAGGAAGATTGGACGCCCGAAGCCCCGAACCTGCTTCTCCAGCCCTTTCCACCTCGCAATTTACGGCCAGTCCTCTTTCCAGTTGCTCAGATTGGCGTCATCTTGCCTTTTTCTTTCTGCGCCATACATAATTTAATGGAAGATCCTGTTAGTTCTACCATGAAAATATATACGGACTCTAATCACTTCTCACCACTTCAGTGTCGCGGGCCAGCTGTGGTCACTGTCACCCCTGCCTGCAAGGCTGTAGAAGACACCTAGCTGGCCGTCCCTTTCCTGCCCCCAGGCCTGTGCCTCTCACGGGACATAGTCAGTCCAGCAGACAGAGGGATTTTTTCAAAGGCTGGCTTTGATTATGTTTCTCCTCTGCTTAAAATCCTGTGATGGGCTTCCCGCTTTTGTACAGAGGAAAAGCCAATGCTTTCAAGTGGCCTCAAGGCCTCAGATGACCTGCCCTTCTCGTTACCTCTCTGACCTCACCTTCTGTGCACTTGCCTTCGCTGCTCCGGCCCCCTCCCAGCCAGGTTCCTCAGTCACACCGGCTCACCTTGTCTCAGGGCTTTGCACTGGCTCTTTTCTCCAGGCTCTTAGCCTAGAAGATGCCTCCCCCAGAGACCCACACGGCTAACACACTCGCTGTCTTTCGTGTTTGTTCTCCCTGGGGCCTTTCCACACTAGTGAAAATCTCACACTGTCCTCTGACAATGCCTGTTTTCTCATCCTGCTCTACCTTCTAATTTTGCCATAGCTTTTATTACTTTCTAAAATATAAGGTAGTAAGTGATTTATTATGTCTACTGTGTACTCCCTATATCCCCAGCTCCCCAAGGACAAGGATCTTTGTTTGGGTCACTGATGAATCTCATCACCCACAACCGTGCTTGGCGTCTACTGGGGGCTTGGTAACTGTTTGTGAAATGAATGAATGCGAGAAGGATGGGGAATGCCTTACGCTGGAGAGTAGAGCCTAATGCGATAAACACAGGCTAAAGCCTGTGTTTACAGGTTCATGGTTCATAGCCATGGTTCACAGGGAAGACTCAGATGCAGGGGGTCAGCAAAACGCATGCCGTCCCCCAGACTGTTGCTCTTAGCCAGGCTTGGCTGGAGGCACTGTGGGTCTGTGCTCCAGGAGAGCGTCTCCATTCCTTCCCCACCCCGCCCTCCATTCTCTGTAAGAGAAGTTGTGAAACAACTGGGTAACCGATCAAGTTAAAACAGGGGCTTTCGGGGCGCCTGGGTGGTTCAGTGGGTTAAGCCTCTGCCTTTGGCTCAGGTCATGATCTCAGGGTCCTGGGATCAAGCCCCACATTGGGCTCTCTTCTCAGCAGGAAGCCTACTTCCTCCTCTCTCTCTGCCTGCCTCTCTGCCTGCTTGTGATCTCTGTCTGTTAAATAAATAAATAAAATCTTAAAAAAAACCAAAATAAAACAGGGTCTTTCTAAGAAGGAGAATGGCCTTGTTGGCGAGAGGGGCATTCTGATCTCAGATGATAGCCATGTGGGATAGGAAGAAGCTGCTTGAGGACTGCCCAGCAACCAGGGAAGACTTGTCTCTCCCCAGGGTGATTTCCAGGTCTTTGCCTTGAGCTAGTAGGCAGATGGTGTGCTATTTAGAGAGATGAGGAGGATGGAAGGAGGAAACATTTTGGGGGATCAAGAGTTCAGTTTCGGACACGTCAAGTCCGAGGTACCTGAGAATCGCATGTGTGAATGTCAAGTAGTTTGTTGGATAAATGCAATCTGGAGCTTATAGCTTTCTTTTTGCTTTTTCGTCCTTTTCTTTGTGTGCCAGCTTCCTGTTGGCACCAAGCTGGGTGGCAGACAGGGAGACAGGTGGCCAGGGTGCCCCTCCACCCTCAGTTTCCAGCTGTCTCTCAGCAACTGTATGAATTAGGAAGCACATTCTTGCATTTCTTCATCGCACAATCAGACAGGGTGCTTTCGTTAAGAGTTAGTGTTCTTCTGGGAGCTGGGAGGACAAGAACGCATAATACTAAATATCGGCACTCAAGAAATCATGTCTCCTTGGTGAGATATGCTGACAATATTGAGATTTATGCTTTCTGTGGCGTGTGTCACTTGAAGAATAAATGAATACATCCATTTCCTACCAGAAAAAAGACCCCCAATGAGGGAGCGTCTTATTAATGACCTATTAACCCCCATGAGTGATTATTTCAAAGGTTTTGTTATGTCTTTGTTTCACGGAGCGGGGAATGCTGTTCAGTGTTTGTCTCAGTAATGGACCTATTTCTTACTTCCACATGCCTGCGGGGACACATTCTGGAAGGAGATGGGATGCATACAGAAGTTAAGTCAGGGGTGCCTGGGTGGCTCAGTGGGTTAAAGCCTCTGCCTTCGGCTCAGGTCATGATCCCAGGGTCGTAGGATGGAATCCCGCATCAGGCTCTCTGCTCAGCAGGGAGCCTGCTTCCTCCTCTCTCTGCCTGCTTCTCTGCCTACTTGTGATCCCTGTCTGTCAAGTAAATAAATAAATAAATCTAAAAAAAAAAAAAAGAAGAAGTTAAGTCAGAGGATGGGGTGGGATTGAATACTCGGGAGTGACCAGCAGTTGGCTGGTCGCAGAAGCCACGGGCATGATCTGTGGCATCGTGGATGGGCTTACCTGGGGAGGGTATGCAGAGTGGAGTGATGCGGCAGGAATGGGGTAGAAGATGCCCGCCCCACCCTGGGAAACACCAGCGGCTAAAGGGCAGAGCAGGGAGAGAGAAGCCCACGAAAGTGGTAGGGGGTAATCAGAGGTAGGTGCACCCGAGAATGACAGATCACAGGTGCCAAAGGAGGAATGCCAGGGAGAAGGGGGGGGGGGCTCTCTGTCACATGGTACAGAGGAGCCATCTACCCTGACAAAGACGAAAATGTACCTGCTGGACTTTGCAAATGAAGATCAAAGAAGGTCAGAGAAAGTAAATGTCTATCAATAGAGTGAACAAAAGGAAAGGAAATGAACAGTCTGTGTGTCAAGTAATTTGTAAGGCAATTTGTGGAGGAAATGAGAGAACTGAGATGGTACTGGAAACAGGAGAGGACCAAGGGAAGTTTCTTTGCTTTAGCTGGAGGGTGTGAGATAATTCCATGTTGAAAAGAGAGAGCCAGGGGAGAGGGAAGGATAGAAATCACAAGGATGGAGTACGATGGACCAGAATTCCAACCCCAGCCAGCCTGGATGGACTTTGGGACCCCTCATCCTCCAGGAGAGGGAAGGAATCAAGGATGGTGTTCTCCAACGACCACCAAGCCCTTCTCCTAGGAATTACATGGACTCCCATGACTCCACTTCCTCCATGGGGCCTTTGCAGGTACAACCAAGTGCTGAAGGTTCCTCTCGGTTTCTAGAATGGTCGAGGCTTGACGGGGCTCTCCCTCTAGGGTAAGCCTCTTTATTCACGAAGCACATTCTGCTTACCCAGCAAACATCCTATGTGAATGCCCCCATTTGGTGGCCCATAAGAAGACTCTAAAATCAGAGTGGAGTCAACATAATTATGGACACACATTATATATTCAAAAGTACATTGTAGATGTCATTTATGAAAGGGCAATGGTCCTGTGTTTGCGTGGGTGACCCAAGACCTTCTCTTAGCTGGATTTTTTTTGAAGATTTTATTTATTTATTCCCAAAAGAAAGAGAGAGAGAGAGAGAGGCAGAGGGAGAAGCAGGCTCCCCACTGAGCAGGGAGCCCAACGCGGGACTCGATCGCAGGACTGTGGGACCACAACAAGAATGAAGGCAGATGCTTAACCATCTGGGCCACACAGGCACCTTCTTTTAGCTGGATTTTAATCTATAGAGGGAGAGAGAGACAAGACAGAAGAGGCTGCTGGTTGGACAGGTGGCAAACAGATTGCTGCTGGGTATCTGTGCTGTTTCTGCAGTTCTAAGTTCCTGAGGTTTGTTCACTGAAATTTCAGGCAGCGGCATATACCCTAGGGATATAGGGATGATATCACTGCCACTTTGGCTGAGCCTCAGAATAAGTTACACAGAGAGGAGAGAGCACCCCCCCCCCCCGCCCCATACACTCCCTCCTAGCCTCATTTCCTTCTTGCCAGAGGAGGAAACCAGGCAGTGAACTGAGTGTTTAGGAGTGTTTGGTCCTGGAGTCCAACTTCCTGAGTTCCCGTCCTGGCTCAGTCAGGTGCCATCTGTACAGCCTGGTATGTGTCAGTGAGCCTTCCTGAGCTGCCCCAGTTCGTCTATAAATGAGACGGCGGAGCCCGTGAAAACCTCAAGGGCTGTTGTATAGGATAAAGAAGGTAATTCATGTAATGAGTTTGCATAGTGCCTGAGACATGCTGGATGTTCCATGAGCATTAGTTACCAAAGGCTCTCATTTAAAAATTCAAAAGAATTGATATTAGGAAGACCAAGCATCCACTGTGCATGTATCCTCACACACTGGGGGTGACAAGGGGGAAAAGGGGGTGACCCGGTGAGCAACCAGGGAAGAATTTGAAGTCTCTACAGCTGAGATTTGAGGGACAGGCAGAGGAAGGACCGGAAGGCATGGGGAGGTTCTAGGTGGGGGAGCTGTGTGAGCAAAGGTGCAGAGCCGGGAAGTGAGGGGCCTCTTGGGGGAACCAGCATTTATGCTCATGCTCCTGCAGGATGAGGAGCCCAGGAGAGAAGAAGAGTCATGACTGGAGAAGCTGGGTTTGAGCCAGCTCACAAGAAGACTTTTCGATGAAGGTCTGATGAGTTCATTGCCAAGGAAAACTTCATTCAAGTTTTACCCGAAGTCTGATGACGACATTGCCCCACGTAGCCATACCGATTCCTGCCACACCTTCGGTCCATTTTGGCATTTCCACCTCACACGGGTTGATTCTCAAGTCTGCATTTGTGCATACTGCTTGGGTCTCTCCCCAAATGAATACTGCTGTAGAAACACCGTATTTCCAAAGAGAAAACCTAGAGCTAGTCAAGAATATAAATTCAAGGGCAAGATCCATGGCATTCAACCAAATAAATAGCCATCCGTGTGGCATGCTATGAAGCTTTAATTACTGTGCTCAAGATCAAAGTGACATTACTCAAGAGTGGAGAAGCCAAATGTAAACCAAGGAAGTCTTCCTTAAACAAGTGATGACCAATTCCCTGAGCTTAGTCCAATATTCCACTGTATTTATACCCACAATCACCCAATGACCCTTAAGCACTCGTGTAAGCAGGAGAGTGTGGTATTGGGCTGTGTCGTGTAGGACAGAGTTTACTGGGTGGTGCTCACAAAACATGCAAGGATATTAATGCCCCAGGAAGATGGCTTTGGGCTGAAGGCAGAGTATCCTTATATGTGTAGTTCCAGGCTGTGATCCCGAGTATTAAACCCTGAGCCTAGTTTAGATATTTGTTAATATCTATACTTTACTGTTTCTGTTTTTCCAACTTCATTACACAATAACCTAACATATTAGCCATCTGCTCTACTCCAGACCCTAGGGAGAGGAGGAGTGAGATGGGGCCAGAGGGTCTTTTCATAAAGGTCTATTTTGGGAAAGATACAGACAAGAAAGTACTTGGGAGTCAGGAAGAGAGATTGCTTTACTGGTCCATAGATCAGAAATTAGAAACCCTGGGGTCTGTAGTTCTGGTTTTCATTATTAAATTCAGATTGAGGATAAACACTTTATTTCCTTTGCTCCTGTCCCTCTTTTCTCTGAATTCACAATATCACCAGCATCCAGTCACCCCATGTCCTCTCTGCAGGGTAGGAGACTGAAAACCAACCCCTTCTTCACCTTGACTGATGCTCCACTGTTTTGGGCTTTCAAAGGGGGAGAGAAGAGAGATGGGGGAACAGGAGACACTGCCAGGGGAGGTGGCAAAGTGCTCCTGAGCCATTTGCATGAGCTTAGAAGTGAGGAAGTAGAGTTAAAACCTTCAAGATCCTTTGCAATGTGGCCTCAACCCATGTCTCCAGAGGTCTCCCATTTCTTAGTCTTCCAAATTCTTGGCTCCAGGTATCCACTCCTACTCATTGACCCCTTGCAGAAACCCCTGTAGATTTGCTATTCCAAAGTCATTCTGAATATCATTCTCCTTTGCTGCTCCCCACTACAGAGACTGGAAAGGCAAACACACACTTTCCCCATCTCTGTTGCAGGTGTGGGTGAATCTGTCAGTTCTGGCCCAGTAGATAGAAGTGGAAATCTGCTGGGGGAGCTTCTGCCTTTGTTTCCTCATAAAATTAGACAGATACTACCGATACAGTCTTTCCTCCTCTCCCTTTTTTCCTGCCTTGAACATGGACGTGATGGCCGGAGCAACAGCAGCCATCTTGCAGCCATGAGGGAAAGAGCAAGTGCGGATGTAAGTAAGGAGCTGCTGCACCTACAGCTAGATATCTTGCTACATGAGAACATAAAAGTGTTTTATTTTAAGCTGCTGTTGGCTCAGTTGTCTGTTACTTATAGCTTAATTCATCCCTAAATGTGGCCCTGGACTAGGTCCTGGGGTAAGCGGAAACAAAGCAGATCTGGTTCTCCGCCTCATTATCAAGAGAGAGAGAAAATGAGTAAGTCTCCAAACTGCAAATACAAATGGTGGTTTGTATTAAGAAGGAAAACATAAACACAACATTATGATAGAGAGCAGTGGGGGGCCCTAGCTTAGACGGAGGGGCTACTGAAGACCTTTTTGAGGAGGGGGTTAAGTTAGGACCTATAGGATGAGAAGGGCCAGCCGCTTGAAAAAGAAGTAAAAAAGGTTCCATGCAGACATAACAGCTAATGCAAAGGCCCCAGCACAATAAAGAGCTTAGAGTGTTCAAGGAGGTAAAAGTTCAGGATGCTGGAGGATCAAAGGCAGAGATAGAGAGAAAGGAAAGGGAAGGAGTGGTCAGGGGCCAAATCACATGGCCTGGCAGGGTGTGAAACAGAGTGTACATTTCAGTTTAAGGGCTAAGTGAGAGTTTTAAAGCCAGTCCCTCTTGATGTTGCATAGAAAAGGATTGAAGGGAGGTAAGACCAATTGGGAGGTCTCTGCAGGTGTCCAGGGAAGAGAGATGGTGACGTGGCCTAGGATGGTCCAGTGGACAAAAACTTGCCTCTGTGGCACTTACTGATGTAGTAACACTCACTGGTCACCTCCTCCTTGCTGATTTTCTCACTTTCCTCCCATACCACCAGCTGTGTGTTTTTGATCGTTGTTAGGCTCTTTTCCTCTGCTCTTCTCTGAACATCGGGGTTCCCCTGAGATCTCACCTACATTCTCTTCTCACTCCACAGCCTTTCCCTGGGAGCAGCCATAATTCATCCACTCCATCAGTACCTTCGTGACCTCCACACATAGTCCGCAGCTCAGATTTCTTCTTTAGCATCAGACCCTCCTTCCGGCTGCCTAGGAAACAGCCCCACCTGGGTGCTCCATGGGCCTGACCCTCTTGTAAATAGTGCTCTCCATCACGGGCTTCTCGCCTGTGCTCCCTCCCACCGAGAGGGGAGGGTCCCATCCACCCCGCCTTAGCCAACTTCCTGGGCATTGTCCTTGACCCCTTCTCCCTCGTCTCACCCACCTCTTCTCCTCCAAGCCCCATTGATCCTGTTTCTCTCAAACTGTCCCCTTCTCCAACCCCATGCCATCATCCTGGCTTCTAGGTCTCCCTCATAGAGTTTCCTGAGTGGTCTTCCTACCACCAACTGCATTCCCTTCTATTTTCCACACCGAGGACAGAAGTTTCCCTTTAAAACATGATGGTATCATGTTCCGGCTCAAAGTCATTCAGTTACTTTTCATAAAATTCAAAACCTTTGACATGACCTAGGGCCCCCGTGGCCTCACTTTTGTCTCAATCCCGAGTTCAGTGTGTGAGCCTGTGGGCCCTCAGCCATGTGTGAGGGTCACGACGGTAACTTCCTCACAGGGGGTGTACGTGGGGCACGTGGGGGTGACTCAAGGGACCCAGCAATGGGTCTGGCAGGTGGCCAGGACTCAGGGCCAGTGTGCTCTCCCACTGATCTTCAGAGAGGGGCCTAGCCTGGCCCTCAGAAGGGATTGCTATTCTAAACGGTTGCCAGGAAAGGTGATGGCATACCTGTCACTCCTTTCCTTAGCAAATCCCGTTTTATGTCCAGTGAGAACCCTTCCTGGTGAGGATTCAAGCTCATGTTTGTTTCTTTCCTCACTGCTTGTGTAGTGACTTTCTGATGGGTGCCAAGGTGGTTTTCTCCCAGAAAACCTGTCCAGCGGTCCCCAGGGTTGAGGGGTTGGGAGGGTGCCTGTTGACAGGGCCAGGCTTTGGCACACCCTGGGAGGATCAGCATACTCTCTACGTGCCCTGTGACCTGCCCAGCTTTTTCTGTCCTCTTGCTGACCCACACATTCTGTTCCAGCTCAGCAACTTTCCCACCTGCCCCTCACAGCCTCGGGGGGCGGGGTGTGTGTCCATTTCCTTCCCTACAGGCCAAACTGCACATTCTTCTTCAGTTCATCAAACTTGTCCTCAGCTTTTTCTCACTTCATCTTATTCCCACGGATAAATCCTCCAAGCAGTTCTTGCCTCCAGGGATATGTATCAGAATGTGATGATTTTTTTCCCCTTGGTTTACTTTTGTCCCTCCTGGAACGCTTCATGGGCCACAGTTGCAAACAGGATCCTCAACTTCTAATCATAGAATCCCTATGACACGGTCGTGGTAAACATCTATCATGTTGGGACGGTCTAGCATCTGGGACACATCTTCCCAGACCGGGGTCTTTGATTTGTAATTATGAAGGATTTTGGAACTAAATTTGGGATTCCTGTCCCAGTAAGCGTCATCATTAGTACTTATAACATATTATTTATAAGACTGTGCCATCTTGGAAATAACTATACTCTGGATTTGTCTCAGTTTAAGTCAAAGATCTTTATTTTCAGGCCTCTTTTAGACAAAGGTCTTGCAAGAATCAGAAATGACAGATGGTGCACAAATCACATTTTCTCCTCCACCACAAAAGGACAGGGTCAATAATTTTTTGTGATCTGTTTTGAGTGACCCAGATAGCTGGGAAAACATTGCTGGATTTTTTTTTCTGATCTACCACAGAACTTTCTAAGTCAGTTCAAATGTTCCTTCCTATTTTGGCTGTCTTAGTTCCTACCAGGAGAGAAAGAGCATAGACAGAATAGGCGTATTTCATAAAACTGGCAGTACACAGCTTTGAAGGGACGTCAGCGAAGCTGGAGACACAGTTGGCAGCTGTGCCCCCTCCTTCCCCCCTCGGGAAGTGGACCCAGAAGCACAGGGCCGGGAAGTTGTAAGGCGGCGAGTTCCTCATGCTTTCACCAGCCAGACCTCATTGCGACGTCCGTAGGGCTTCATGGGAGGGTCATATCCAGTGCAGAAGTAGACGTCACTGCAGCAGGTGGCCGTGCCCTCCAAGGCTGTACGCAGCTGGGTGGCATGAGCTATGTAGTCGGCCTCCTTCGCGTAACCGCCGAACTGCCTAAGGTAGAAGCAAATGAGGGGTTGATTAGGAGAAGACATGATCCCCAAGGGGGCGGGGGGAGTCTTTCTTATTTTTTATTATTTATCATTTTCTAAAGATTTTTATTTATTTATTTATTTATAAGTAAATGGTGCAGGCAGAGGGAGAGGGAGAAGCAGGCTCCTTACTGAGTGGGGACCCTGACATGGGGCTCAATCCTAGGGCCCCAGGATCATGACCTGAGCCGAAAGCAGAAGCTTAACTGACTGAGCCAACTGGGTGACTTTTTTTTTTTTTTTTTTTTAATTTTATTGAGAGCAGGGCATCTTTAAAAAAAAAAAAGAAGTCATTTGCCACTCTCAGTACGACAAGCGTGCTAGAGCAGGGGCTGTCGCTCCCTGAAAGGTGGATTTGATCCCTCGGATCCTCACTTGCGCACCTGGGATAGGCTGTTGTTTTTCCTCCGGGGTCGTTATGAGCTTTAAATACAATAATGGATGTGAATAGCTCTAATGCAGAGCCAGAAACACAGCAGTCAAGTACTAAGCATAAGCTTGCCTTTCCTTCCCGAAATGTCCCCGAGGGATGGTAGGCTGACCTTCCCCTAGGCCATGGCTTCACCTTTCTCTCTAGCTCCTTCTTGCCTTGGCAGCCCTTCCTCCAGGCCCCTCTGTCTCCAGCTGGGGAAGGAGGAAGATGGCAGGAGCATTAGGTAGGATAGAGCTGTAGCTAACGCTTCTCCCCCAGCAGATCCTTTCTGATGAGTGAACACATCACAGCGGTGACAAGTAGCAGCTTTGTTAAAAAACAGAGGGACCAAAGGACCCCAAGGAAGTCTTGGGAGGCCCCATGGCAAGCTTGAAGCATGCCCCAAATAAAGAAATCACTTCTCATAAATCCCTTTTCCTGTTCAAATCATGAAAGCTTTCTTTTTCTAGTAAGTAAAAAGACTTTCCTAAATCAGGCTTCTCTCTTAATGGCAGAAGGTGGGTACAGAGAAGGAATAAAGCTTGCCTTTTCGAGATGATTATTCCCTCCTTACGTCATCTGCCTACGCTCCAAAATTCATCCTGTGGCTTGCCCTAAATATACCAGTCTAAATCTGGGTTGCACTAAAATCTTTATTAGAGTCAAATATGTCCCCATTTCTAATGAGCTTCATGACTCAAAAGTCTGAATCTGCACTAGGCCAAGATTAGGCCAAATGCATTATTTTTGGTGGGGTTCTCTGAGTCATGCTTTGCTCTTTTATAAGTGGTTAGTCATGCTCGACAAGCATTCAGCATGTTGATTATAGGGTTATTGATGTAAAAACACCCAGGATTTCATCTTTAAGGGATTGGTTCTTCCAACGTCTAGACAGTCGCTAACAGTACACGGACAGAGCCGAGACCACTTTGGAATAGAGGAGGCTTGGTTCAAGTATATAGAAGAGAGATCATAAGGCTGATGAGGAAAATTGAACTCCAGCTTCACTGAGGCTCAAATGAGAGGAAAGTGGATTAGTAGACCCAGGGTGAACATTAAGGGAAGACTGTCCTGGCAGTAAAAGTCTGCAAGACTATGGGATTACTTTGAAAGAATGTCTATAGGTTGAGAACCACTTGCCTGAGATGAATCAGATGCTGAAGGTAGGAGCGGGTGTTGAGTGTCCGCTGTACCCCGCATTCAGGCTGTGACACTCAGTTCTTTTCCTTGAAAATGAGCCATGTTGGCTCTTTAGGCTACTGGATTTTAGAAATGTCCAAAGGAAGAAGGGTCCTCAACTCATCAGTTGGTGACAAGAGGGCTAGCTGTGTGCTCAGTCCTACCTCAGCCCCTCTCTCGTTCTTGGTCTTGTGCAAGGCTTCAACTTCTCTAACCTTCAGGTCCTTTGTGTGCTAAATAGGGCTGACCAATCTGTCTTAGAAGGTTGCTGTGAAGACGGAGGGAGACAAGATGGAGGCTGCTGTGCTCAGTGCTGGCTCATAGTAGGCCCACGACAAACAGGAGCTATTACTGTCATTTTGCAATTGCTCAGGACACCCATCGGGTTCCCTGCCTCCTGGGGTGAGGGACATGATGGGAATCTCAAGTAGTATCAGGAACCCAGGAAGAGAGCCTAGGAATGACCAGCTGGCTCGATGAACTATCTCACCTTCTCCCCTGGGCCTTCTCTCAAAACCCTAATCTTTAACCCCACTCCCTTTTCCCATTCTTTTCCCTTTTTCTCTTTCTTTTCTTTCTCACTCTCTTCCCCCTCCGCCCTCTTCTTCTTTCCTTCCTTCTTTCCTTCCTTTCTTCATTCCATCCTTCCTTTTCTTTCTTTCTTTCTTCTTCTCTCTCTCTCCCTTCCTTCCTTCCTTTCTTCCTCAGCACTTATGACCTTCTAACATACTATATAATTCATTTACTATGTTCACTGTTTATGGTCTGAGTTTTCCGGTAGAGTATAGGCCCCATGAAGGCAGGGATCTTTGTCACTTTCTGTGCACTGGTGTAGCCAGAGCACCTAAAAGGTGCCTGACACATGTTCGATCCCTTGGCCAAGTCAACAATTCTGGGGTAAACAGTAAAAGTTAGTGTCTTCAGGTCTTCAGGTTGATAGATCTCAAGATGATTGCACTTAAGACTGTTTGCCTCCACATTCACTCACTCATATAATGAAATCTGAAGCACACACTAAGGGTGGGAATTCAAACAAGGAAACTGGACTGACTGGAGCCACACTGGGAAGGGCCTTGAATGCCATGCTGACGACTTTGAAAAGGTGGGCTTACGAAGGCTTTGAAAGTAAGGGGCTGACATGATCAGGTTTGTTTTGGAGAAATCCCTCTGGCGGCAGTGGAGGGAAAGAGATGGAATTGTTGGAGGCCAGGAACTACCATGTGTGAGATGGCAAACACCTCTGAACAAAGGCAAACTTGACAGGTGACTAGAGGTGAGGGGAGGCGGGGAGAGCAGGAAGTTGAGGATTCTCCAGGGTTTCCAGGGCAGTCTCTGGATAGAAGCTGCTGCTAGGGATGCTAGGGTGAAGAAAAGGAGGGGTGGGGGAGACTAATAATATGGTTTGGGGGCCATGTTGATATGAAGGTATGTCTATGAAATACATTCATGAAACAGCTGTTGTGTGCCCAAGTGTGTGTCAGGCACTGCAAATCTCCTTAGAAGACCTGGCAAAGGACCAGAGCCAGAGATCCAGTGTTGGGAAGAGGTGGGCCTGGTGACAGATACTGGGAGTCCTCAGTGAGTAGGTACTGACTATCATCACGGGAAGGAAGGAGACAAGGCCTAGATGGTGAGCAGACATAGAGGGTCAGCGGGCTGCTCTTGGGCATCCTGGTCCCCAGGTGGTGGGTGGAAGAAGTGGCCTTGGCAGGGGCCCCTAAAGAAGGAGCTGAGAAAAACACAGAGACCCAGCAAGTGATATGGAGAATGTCATCATCTGGGGATTCATAAATTCACTTAAAAAACGCTCCCCAGGGACGCCTGGGTGGCTCAGTTGGTTGGGCAGCTGCCTTCGGCTCGGGTCATGGTCCCGGCGTCCTGGGATCGAGTCC